>NC_134493.1:52660675-52752607 GCF_040206685.1 Ascaphus truei | reverse complement strand
TCCAGGACCTATTTTGATTGGTTCACGAGTCTCCATGACAGCAGTCTGGACCAACCCCGGCATTCCGTGTCCCTGGTGGGTGGGGCTCCCGGGCCACACTCGGCTGGACTGTCCCCATTCTCTCCAGGCCACCAAGCCGCGGGTCAGCATTCTCTGCTCGTCCGTCGCGGACGTTCGGACCACAACCCCCTTGGAGATGCCAGACAAGGAGAACACCTTCGTATTAAAGGTGGGGCTTGTCTTTAGGGGAGGAATGGCTTGGGAATGGGTAACCCAATGGAAAGAGGGTGGACAATCCCTCCCAGAGACCCGGCGGGGTCAGCATTGCGTTCTATGAGAAGTGAGGATCCTGTTAAGAATAGGGAGACCCCGATCCTATTAATACACCGGTAATATGCCATGGCTCCATATGTGCTTTATGTCGGTGATTCCCAACAAGGAGATCATGAGGGGTCTCCAAAGGCTTCTTCAAAAGAGACAAATCTGTAATGGCGGATCCCAGGGCAGTACAGCGGGTTTGTGAGCCCGTGTGGGGACTGCGCACTTGGTAATGCCCCAAACTGCCCCTTAGCGCGCGTGTGCGTGTGCGTGTGTGTGTGTGGTGGGAGATTGCAGTCACAGCTAGAGCTTCCAAAGTTGCTCCCCACAATGCTTTTGCAGCAAGGCATTGTGGGGCTTGAGTTTGGAAGCTCTAGCAGTGAGTGGCAGCTAACCCCCCCGCTCCCCCCCATGCTGCTTGCAAGCACTGAGGGGCTGTTTGGGGTCTTGTTAAGTGGGCGTTCCCCCTCCCCACAAGCTCAGGCCTAAGATCGGTCACACCATTTGTTAGCGATAGTTGGCAATAAGATATAATATTTTCTAGCACAATGTTAAACATGTTGGGAACCGCTATGCTAAATCAATTTTAAAGTAAAATTATAATCTACATTTTTTTTTTTTTGCATTTGAATAAAATGTTTATTTTATTTCGAAGCTGAACGCTGGGGTTTTGTGTGCCTTTGTAAATTTCTCTATACATTGTTCATGGCCTGAGGCTGTGACACACTTAGTGTGTCAGAGACGCCCTGACTGGAATCGCAGGAACTTCACCGTCTCTCAGAGCCACTTCCCCACGCTGGGGGAGAGACAAGCTCCATCCACATGAACGGGGACTCCAATCTTCCCCAGCACGGGGACGCAGCTTCGATGTATATTGAATAAGCTTCCGCAGGGACCGCGCGGGAACGGGTTTATTGGGTGGCACTGACCGGAGGCGCTAATGCTTTTTCTCCCTGCCGCACAGACGGAGAATTCCTCGGAATATATCCTGGAGTCGGTGGATCCGCTGCAGATGAGGTCTTGGCTGTCTGACATAAAGGACTGCATGAGTTCAGGGTGAGACCCTTCTCCCAGCCCCATTGATTGTATGCTCCTCTCCTCGCTGCCTAGTTAGGCTTGTTCTATAGTAGGTGCGGGCGCGCGGGCACGTGACGCACACTTATTGTGTGTACGGTCCGTGCTGCCGGGAGCAACGTGTGTGTGTGTGTGTATGTGTGTGTGTGTGTGTGTATGTGTATTGTGAGTTATTAATTTATTATATATTTTTAAAATGTAAAAAATGGCGTTGTGTGTAAGAATAAATTATTTATTAACATTGTACACGCACACACGCACACACACGCACATACATTACAGCGGCGGTAGCGGCGCGAAAACGTACTTTTCGCCATCTTCTCCCCTGTCGCCCGGCTCCACGCTCACTGCCGCGCGCGGCCATTATATTCCGGGCCTAACACTTGGCCCACGCAAAGCCTGTATCTGTTCCCTCTACTTGTATACACATGCAGACTTCAAAGGGCCTTATCAGAGAAGCTGCCTTATCCTAATCTCCTCACATTTAGGTTCTTTGATGTCTACTAATGCCATTGAGTGAAAGGGGCGTGGCAGTACTGTTTATTTAGGTGTCGGGCTCATTTTATAGAATAAAATACACAAAATAAAACTAGAGGTAAAATTGGGACGCAAACCTTAGACAAGCTATTGGATAACCGGGGCGTGTTTTTCATGGGCTGTCATGGTCCACGCCCACTTTTATTCTTTGGACACACAGTGTCATGATGGGGCGAGGGGGGCGTTTTCAACCACTGTGACATCAGCAGGGCCTCTGGCCAAGAGCCACGCTGTGCCACCTCACCTGTTACCCAGCTCCCTCTTGCCCTGTCCTTTGTCTGCTAACCTCCGCTGTTTGCCTGGCAGGGACAGAGCCGAGTGTGCCGACCTGCCTCATATTAACCATTCGGAAAGCATGCCGAGCCGGGACCTACCTCTGCTTCCCACGGAGAGCAGCGAACAGCTCTGCAAGGTACGCCCCGCACCGTGCGTAACGTCTACCGCGAAACCTGTCCCTCCCCCCCCCCCCATATGTTCCGGTTCAAATCGGTCAACACGATTATACTTGAGCGTTTACTTTTAGTAATGTTGACGCATATATATTTCCACTTTCTTAGATGCACGGGGAAGGTTCAGTAAAAATGGCGTGTGTGTATATATGTGTGTATATATACATATGCGCACACATGTATGTGTGTGTATATATACATACATATACCTATAGTAGCAGGCTCTCCAGGACTTGTTAAAAATATTTATTACAATATGTCAACATTTCCTCTCTCTTCGTCCCTCCCCTTACCCTCTCCTCTCTTTCCACCCTCTCCTTTCTCTTTCACCCTCTCCTTCTCTTCCCCACCCTCTTCTCTCTTCCCCCCTCTTCTCGCTTCCCGCCCTCTTTCTCTCTTCCCCCCCCTTTCTCTTCCCCCCCACTTTCTCGCTTCCCCCCCCTCTTCTCTCTTCCCCCCCCCTCTTCTCTCCCCCCCTCTCTCTCCCCCCCTCTTTCTCTCTCCCCCCCTCTTTCTCTCTTCCCCCCCTCTTTCTCTCTTCCCCCCCTCTTTCTCTCTTCCCCCCTCTTTCTCTCTTCCCCCCCTCTCTTTGTCCTCTTCCCCCCCCTCTTTCCTCTCTCTTCCCCCCCCTCTTCTCTCTTCCCCCCCCTCTCTTTGTCTCTTCCCCCCCCCTCTCTTTCTCTCTTCCCCCCTCTCTTTGTCTCTCCCCCCCCTCTCTTTGTCTCTCCCCCCCCCTCTCTTTGTCTCTTCCCCCCCTCTCTTTGTCTCTTCCCCCCCCTCTCTTGTCTCTCCCCCCCCTCTCTTTGTCTCTTCCCCCCCCTCTTTGTCTCTTCTCCCCCCCTTTCTCTCTTCTCCCCCCCCTTTCTCTCTTCCCCCCCTTTCTCTCTTCCCCCCCTTTCTCTCTTCCTCCCCCCCTTTCTCTCTTCCTCCCCCCCTTCTCTCTTCCTCCCCCCCTTTCTCTCTTCCTCCCCCCCTTTCTCTCTTCCTCCCCCCTTTCTCTCTTCCTCCCCCCCTTTCTCTCTTCTCCCCCCTTTCTCTCTTCCTCCCCCCCTTTCTCTCTTCCCCCCCCTTTCTCTCTTCCTCCCCCCCTTTCTCTCTTCCTCCCCCCCTTTCTCTCTTCCTCCCCCCCTTTCTCTCTTCCTCCCCCCCTTTCTCTCTTCCTCCCCCCCCTTCTCTCTTCCTCCCCCCCTTCTCTCGCCCCCTCTTCCTCTTCCCCTCTTCTCTCCTCCATTCTCTTTCCTCTCTCTTCCCCCCCTCTTTCTCTCTTCCCCCCCTCTTTCTCTCTTCCCCCCCTCTTTCTCTCTTCCCCCTCTTTCTCTCTTCCCCCCTCTTTCTCTCTTCCCCCCTATTTCTCTCTTCCCCCCCTCTTCTCTCTTCCCCCCCCTCTTTCTCTCTTCCCCCCCTCTTTCTCTCTTCCCCCCCCTCTCTTTGTCTCTTCCCCCCTCTCTTTGTCTCTTCCCCCCTCTCTTTGTCTCTTCCCCCCCTCTCTTTGTCTCTTCCCCCCCCCTCTCTTTGTCTCTTCCCCCCCCTCTCTGTCTCTCCCCCCCTCTTTGTCTCTTCCCCCCCCCCTCTTTGTCTCTTCCCCCCCTCTCTTTGTCTCTTCTCCCCCCCTTTCTCTCTTCTCCCCCCCTTTCTCTCTTCTCCCCCCCTTTCTCTCTTCTCCCCCCCTTTCTCTCTTCTCCCCCCCTTTCTCTCTCCCCCCCTTTCTCTCTTCCTCCCCCTTCTCTCTCTCTTCCTCCCCCCTTCTCTCTTCCTCCCCCCTTCTCTCTTCCTCCCCCTTCTCTCTTCCTCCCCCTTCTCTCTTCCTCCCCCCTTCTCTCTTCCTCCCCCCTTCTCTCTTCCTCCCCCCTTCTCTCTTCCTCCCCCCTTCTCTCTTCCTCCCCCCTTCTCTCTTCCTCCCCCTTCTCTCTTCCTCTCCCCTTCTCTCTTCCTCCCCCCTTCTCTCTTCCTCCCCCTTCTCTCTTCCTCCCCCCTTCTCTCTTCCTCCCCCCTTCTCTCTTCCTCCCCCCTTCTCTCTCCCCCTCTTCCTCTTTCCCCTCTTCTCTCCTCCATTCTCTTTCCCCTCTTCCTCCTTTCTCTTTCCCCTCTTCCTCCTTTCTCTTTCCCCTCTTCCTCCTTTCTCTTTCCCCTCTGCCTCCTTTCGCTTTCCCTCTGCCTCCTTTCTCTTTCCCCTCTGCCTCCTTTCGCTTTCCCTCTGCCTCCTTTCGCTTTCCCCTCTGCCTCCTTTCTCTTTCCCCTCTTCCTCCATTCTCTTCCCCTCTTCCTCCTTTCTCTTTCCCCTCTTCCTCCTTTCTCTTTCCCCTCTTCCTCCTTTCTCTTTCCCCTCTCCCTCCTTTCGCTTTCCCCTCTGCCTCCTTTCTCTTTCCCCTCTGCCTCCTTTCGCTTTCCCTCTGCCTCCTTTCGCTTTCCCCTCTGCCTCCTTTCTCTTCCCCTCTTCCTCCTTTCTCTTTCCCCTCTGCCTCCTTTCTCTTTCCCCTCTGCCTCCTTTCTCTTTCCCCTCTGCCTCCTTTCTCTTTCCCCTCTGCCTCCTTTCTCTTTCCCTCTGCCTCCTTTCTCTTTCCCTCTGCCTCCTTTCTCTTTCCCCTCTGCCTCCTTTCTCTTTCCCCTCTGCCTCCTTTCTCTTTCCCCTCTGCCTCCTTTCTCTTTCCCCTCTGCCTCCTTTCTCTTTCCCCTCTGCCTCCTTTCTCTTTCCCCTCTGCCTCCTTTCTCTTTCCCCTCTGCCTCCTTTCTCTTTCCCCTCTGCCTCCTTTCTCTTTCCCCTCTGCCTCCTTTCTCTTTCCCCTCTGCTCCTTTCTCTTTCCCCTCTGCCTCCTTTCTCTTTCCCCTCTGCCTCCTTTCTCTTTCCCCTCTGCCTCCTTTCTCTTCCCTCTGCTCCTTCTCTTCCCTCTGCCTCCTTTCTCTTTCCCTCTGCTCCTTTCTCTTTCCCCTCTGCCTCCTTTCTCTTTCCCCTCTGCCTCCTTTCTCTTTCCCCTCTGCCTCCTTTCTCTTTCCCCTCTGCCTCCTTTCTCTTTCCCTCTGCCTCCTTTCGCTTTCCCCTCTGCCTCCTTTCGCTTCCCCTCTGCCTCTTTCGCTTTCCCCTCTGCTCCTTTCTCTTTCCCTCTGCTCCTTTCTCTTTCCCTCCTTTCTCTTTCCCCTCTCCTCTACGCGTGCGTGCGTGTGTGCGTGTGTGCGTGCGTATATATGTATATGAGTTGGTAAGAACATGCACTTCAGGTCTTTAGAAACACGATTTGGCCCACTGCAGAGCCTTCTTCAGGACTTGAGGGTCCGCAGTGAGTCGAATCCGCCATCTTTATTTCTCTCCAGGTACAGGCAAAAATAAAAACAAAAAGGCTTTACCAGAAGGCCTATGGAGCTGGGAGTGCTGCGGTTTTAGGGGGGGAGGGGATAGCTGATTCATTTAAAGCAGAAATCCCCCAGAAATTAGGTATGGGGGAGGGTCTCTGTTCATGTTCCCGTGTCTCCACAGGAGCTTACGGGGTCTGTCAGAGCGCCCCTCTGCCTCCATCTCCCCCAGCTCCGTCTCCATAACTCCCTCGCATTTTGACTCCATGGAGCTCCTCCCGCCAGAGCTGCCGCCGCGGGCGCCTATAGATGAAGTCGAGAGACCCCAAAACCCTGTGGGTGCTCCCTTCCCTGACACCCCCGACACTGCAGTAGGATCACGGGGTGTGCAGGAGAGAGAATTCTGCAGGTGTCCCCAACTGAGCGGGAGGCAGCGTCCGCTCCGCGCGTGTTTTCCTGGGCGGGAGGCGGCGTCCGCTCCGCGCGTGTTTTCCTGGGCGGGAGGCGGCGTCCGCTCCGCGTGTTTTCCTGAGCGGGAGGCAGCGTCCGCTCCGCGCGTGTTTTCCTGAGCGGGAGGCGGCGTCCGCTCCGCGCGTGTTTTCCTGAGCGGGAGGCGGCGTCCGCTCCGCGCGTGTTTTCCTGGGCGGGAGGCAGCGTCCGCTCCGCGCGTGTTTTCCTGGGCGGGAGGCGGCGTCCGCTCCGCGCGTGTTTTCCTGAGCGGGAGGCAGCGTCCGCTCCGCGCGTGTTTTCCTGGGCGGGAGGCGGCGTCCGCTCCGCGCGTGTTTTCCTGGGCGGGAGGCGGCGTCCGCTCCGCGCGTGTTTTCCTGAGCGGGAGGCGGCGTCCGCTCCGCGCGTGTTTTTCCTGGGCGGGAGGCAGCGTCCGCTCCGCGCGTGTTTTTCCTGGGCGGGAGGCGGCGTCCGCTCCGCGCGTGTTTTCCTGGGCGGGAGGCGGCGTCCGCTCCGCGCGTGTTTTCCTGGGCGGGAGGCGGCGTCCGCTCCGCGTGTTTTCCTGAGCGGGAGGCACTGTCCGCTCCGCGTGTTTTCCTGAGCGGGAGGCACCGTCCGCTCCGCGCGTGTTTTCCTGGGCGGGAGGCGGCGTCCGCTCCGCGCGTGTTTTCCTGAGCGGGAGGCACCGTCCGCGTGGGATCTCTGACTTTAATGCTCTGGTCCATCTGTCTCCACAGCTTCATTCCTGTTTCAGGGGGATCCGGAACCTGCAGACGGGGAGCACCCGCTGTCCGAGTACCAATGGTTCCACGGCACCTTGTCCCGGTTGAAGGCGGCACAGCTTGTGCTGGCTGGTGGCACCAGCAGCCACGGAGTCTTCTTGGTGCGACAGAGCGAAACGCGCAGGGGGGAGTATGTGCTGACCTTTAACTTCCAGGGCAAAGCCAAGGTGAGCAGGGTTCAGTACCGCGGCCTCCTGCCTCTTACGCTTTATTCGGCTTCTCTTTCCTGGTGTTTTCTTGCTTTCTCGTGCTCTTCCCTGTCTCGTACTCCACATCGCGCACTCTCTTCCATCGCAATGTCTTGTGTTCTCTCTTCCATCCTCTTCCCTCTCTCCTCCTCCTTCTGTCTCTCTCCTCCTTCTCTCTCTCTCCTCCTCCTTCGGTCTCTCCTCCTCCTTCGGTCTCTTTCTCTCTCCTCCTCCTCCTCCTGTCTCTCTCTCTCTCTCCTCCTCCCCCTCCTCCTTCTGTCTCTCTCTCTCCTCCTCCCCCTCCTCCTTCTGTCTCTCTCTCTCCTCCTCCACCTCCTCCTTCTGTCTCTCTCTCTCTCCTCCTCCTCCTCCTTCTGTCTCTCTCTCTCCTCCACCTCCTCCTTCTGTCTCTCTCTCTCTCTCCTCCTCCACCTCCTCCTTCTGTCTCTCATTCCTCCATCAGCCTCTCTTCTCCCTATTTCCTGTGCTCGCTCCCTCCTCTTTCTCCCCTCCTGCTCACTTCTCCCCTCCCCAGCACCTCCGCTTGTCCTTGAACGAGGACGGCCAGTGTCGGGTGCAGCACCTCTGGTTCCAGACCATCTTCGACATGCTAGAACATTTCCGCGTCCACCCCATCCCCCTGGAGTCGGGAGGCTCCAGCGACGTTACGCTCATCAGCTACGTGGTGTCTTCTCAGCGGCTGCACGGTGAGCAGGTCCGGGAGGGGACGCGACCTTCACCTGTCCCAACTCTTGGCGCACTCATTCCATAAACGGCATTAACCATCTAGACTCCAGGGTGGGCTTCACGTTGCTAGCCCCTTATGACCGGGAAAGTGTTCAAGCCCCACACAGGGCCACAGTGACCGTCAGAGGTTTAATGACCGGTCTAGCCAGTGAACTATGATCTGAATGACTTGGATAATAACTTTGTGGGCTTTAATATACCAGAGGGCATAAACAAAAAATCTTATCGAAACCAGGGGGTCCAGCATAGCTGATTGGTGACCCCCCAGAAATCTGGAGACTCCCCGGTTCCAGAGATATTGGTATTTAATTTTGTGCAGTTTTTGACCCCAGCGTCCATGGTGTTTGCCCAATGCACCCCGATCTATCACAGGCTCGCCACTCCGGGGGGGGGGGGAGGGGGGGTGTAGTCATTGGACCATCAATGAGCTCCAGTGGACCCCCTGGTTCAGTTAAGATACAAAAAAAAATTCTGTTTGGCCGGGATTGCTGCTTTAAATCCTCCCCACGTGATGGACGTGACGGTTCTCCTCTGTGTGCCGCCATGTTCTGCGTCTGCTGTCCGGCTGTCACCTCCTGTGATGTCATTATGGCTCTGCCGGTGACGGGGATCGTTTGGTGACAGCAGGACGGACGGGGGGGGGGGTTGGAAAGGCGTTATTTTAGGTTTGGATGTCATATTATTTCGTGTTAGAAGTGTCTGCAGCGAGAATCGATTATTTAGTTGGTTGTATCTTGACAACCACCCCCAGCCCCCCCCCCCCCCAAAAAAAATATTCCAGCACTCCAAATAAGATGCCTATATCCAAATCCTAACGGTGTAAGAACCAGTGTAATGCCTTAGAACTGGGGCGGCCAACTCCAGTCCTCGAGGGCCCCCAACGGGTCGGGTACAGTGTTGGGGATATCGATGCTTGAGCACAGGTGGTGCAGTCAGAATGAGTGAGTCACTGATGGAGCCACCTGTGCTGAAGCAGGGATCTCCCGAAAACCTGACCTGTGGGTGTCCCTTGAGGAGTGGAGTTGGCCGCTCCTGCATTGCGTGACCTAAGAGGAAAGGAATCCTGTTTTCTTGCTCCTAAGGTCGCGCTAATACAGGGCTCTCAAACTCCGTCCTCAAGGGAAGCCAGCTGTTATGGATATCCCTGCTTCAGCACAGCCTGAGCCCCTGATTGAGCCACCTGTGCTGAAGCAGGGATCTCCCGAAAACCTGACCTGTGGGTTGTCCCTTGAGGAGTGGAGTTGGCCGCTCCTGCATTGCGTGACCTAAGAGGAAAGGAATCCTGTGTTTTCTTGCTCCTAAGGTCGCGCTAATACAGGGCTCTCAAACTCCGTCCTCAAGGGAAGCCAGCTGTTATGGATATCCCTGCTTCAGCACAGTCTGAGCCCCTGATTGAGCCACCTGTGCTGAAGCAGGGATATCCATAAAAGCTGGCTTGTTGACGGCCCTTCAGGACGGAGTTTGAGAGTCCTGCCCTACCACGTGGTAATCCCGGTACGGCGAGCGATATCGCCAAACGTGGCGGCTTCCTGCTATAACCTGTTTTTTTTTTGTTTTTGTTTTTTCATTTTTATTTTTTTTGTGCTACTTTTAAGAACAAAATGTTTGTATATTTTTTTTTAAGTACTAACAAGAAAGTATTTAAGATTTTTTTTTTTTTTTACATGTATATAATTGATAATTAACAATTTTTTAAGGTCTTTACAGGAAAACAAACTGTGTTTATTGCATAGACATATTTAGTCGGATAAATGTAGGTGTATTTTTTTTATTAATATTTATATTTAATATTTTTTAAACCTCTCAAATTTCCCCGGTAGGGACAGTTTTTTTACGCTCGTAATCTAACTACCTCTTCCAGCGATCAGACTGTTTGTCAGCCCTTTACATGCGCAGATTTGTGTGCCGTGTGTAATGATGAAAGCCAAGCAGATAAACATAAGTATCTGCTGAGCTTGAATCCAGCTGAACCAGATCCACGGCTGTAAGAGGTGGCTGCTTCACCAACACGGGGGGAGGGGCCGAGTTTGCCCCCCCATCTTCCCCCTCGTCCGTCACATGCATCGAACCCCCCCCCCTTCCCTCCTCGCCCCATCCTCCTCTCTGATTGGCCCCCGTCTGTTCTTTGCAGGCCGTGACAGGGCTGACAGTAGAACGACCGTGTGTGAGGTCCCTCACCGCATCCCAGACTCACCATCAAACCCCATCTCCATTGGAGCGAATGACTGTATGTAAGTTCCGCCTCTAACCACTCATGCGCCTTACACCCCGGCCATCGTCCTCTCCGGCAGGGGAGGGGGCGGGGGCATCCTCTCCAGCAGGGGAGGGGGGGGCGGGTGCCACAGTCCTCACCAGAATGGGAGAGGGGTGGGAAGGTCTCAGCAAGAGAGAACAAGGACAGAGGCGACCTTTGACCCTGTGGTTACATAGTTACATAGTAGATGAGGTTGATAAAAGATATGCGCCCATCAAGTTCAACCTATGCTCCATTTAGACGACAGATACTTTATCCTATATCTATACTTATTGATCCAGAGGAAGGCAAACAAAAAACCCAGAGTCATATCATCCAATGATATCTCATAAGGGGAAAAATAAATTCATTCTTGACTCCAAGAAAGCAGATTACTCCCTGGATCAACATCCTTCCCATGTTTACTTATTTGGTATATCCCTGTATACTTTTCCTTTCTAAAAAGATGTCCAACCTTTTTTGGAACAAATCTATTGTATCTGCCATCACAGTCTCCATGGGTAATGAATCCCACATTGTAACTGCCCTTACTGTCAAGATCCCTTTCCTTTGTTGCTGGTGAAATTTCCTTTCCTCCTGCCTTAAGGGATGCCCCCGAGTCCTTTTGTACTGCCCGTGGGATGAATAGTTGTTTTGAAAGCTCCTTGTATTGTCCCCGAATATATTTGTATATAGTTATCATATCCCCTCTTAGACACCTCTTTTCTAATGTAAATAAATCAAATTTAGCTAGGCTCTCATTAAAGGTTAGATAGTCCATCAACTTTATTCATTTGGTGGCTCTTCTCTGCACTCTCTCTAGTTCCATTATGTCTTTTCTAAGGAGTGGAGCCCAAAACTGTGCTCCATATTCCAGGTGTGGTCTTACTAATGGTTATAACTAATGTTACATTTGGACATGGTGGATATTGTGCTGTTTAACAAACATGGTCCAGAAAATAGTTTAATCAAAGTGTCATAAATGAATTGCCAGTCAAGTGGGGGCCTCTTCTGCATCGATACGTATCCCCGGCAGCCACACAAACGTATTATAATTACCGATTATAGGTCAACCCCCTTATAACGCTGGGCTTGGGGCCCAAAGAATCACATGGCGCTATAAGCGGATCGCGTTAGAAATAATGTACAATTGTATGCATTGTACAATAAAGTATTTAAGATACAAATAATCGTGTTGTAAAGTATTCATAAATATGAAAATTGGGAGCCACGCTTGCATCGCGTTATAAGCGGATTTGCGTTGTAGCGGATCGCGTTATAACGGGGCTGAGCTGTATTATGTATGACGTGGCAAAATGGTTCTCAAAGCATTACACAGTTTCCAACAGTTCATTCCCCTATTTTTTTGTCATCTGTTGCAAACTGCCCAATCGTTGTATCGCCCTAATTTTAAATGTAATAATTTCTCACCACTCTGGGCCAACACCGTGTTTGCGTCGACACACACAAAATGACAATTATGGGCGCTAGGTCACCAACACAAAAGCCGCAATGATATCTCTGTCTCCTGACGAGATGTTGGCCGCTGGAACGGGGCGGACCCTGGCGGCCATTTTCTCTTCACTGCGCACGTTCTCTTGTGCCGTGTATCTCGGGAACTGAGCGGTTCACGGAGGGTAGCGTCCGGCGGATAAGTTCCGGGGTATCCCAAGGTTAGGCAATATAAAAGAAAACCCTATATAATAATAATAAAAATATATATCTATTTTTTTTGTGTCCAACTTTAAATGTTATGTGCTGTGCTGCAAGTTATACATGATGGAAAGTTGCATAAACCCTATAACTTCAATAGTATTTACATAGACCAAAGATAACATGCATTGCGTTACCGGCTCCGCTAACCGCTTACAGCAGGAGTGGCCAACTCCAGTCCTCAAGGGCCACCTACAGGTCAGGTTGCCAGGATATACCTGCTTCAGCATAGGTGGTGCAGTCGCCGATTGAGCCACCTGTGCTGAAGCAGGGATAT
Source organism: Ascaphus truei (assembly GCF_040206685.1). NCBI lineage: Eukaryota > Metazoa > Chordata > Amphibia > Anura > Ascaphidae > Ascaphus > Ascaphus truei. The sequence goes on along the minus strand of NC_134493.1, from coordinate 52,740,557 downwards.
CCCTAATACCTGACCTGTTGGTGGCCCTTGATTTTCGGCGCTGGCCGCTCCTGGTTTACCCCAGTAGTTTTCCACCTGTAAAGAACGGCGGATCCCCCTACATTGTATTGCGACACCATAGACCATTTACTACGAGTTCCCAGAACCACAACCCACCGATGCTACGTATGTAACAGGACTGGCGCTTTGAGAGGGCTTCTATTTTTTTTTTTCCCAATCAAATGACCGCTTTTTATGTCGAAATTCTAATGGGAGAGCGCGCGCACAGAGGATCTATGCAGCAGCCGTGGGACTAAAGTGCCTCGCGTAACAAAGCGTTTAATAAATATTACAGCTCCAACAACATACATTACACTCGTATCTAAAATAATATTCTCCTACCGCCACGTTTATATAGGTGGCTCGATTAGCTGCAGTGTTTCCCTATAAAATTGTATTTCCGTCAATTTCTACAGAGCACTGTACTGGGCCTCCAGTTATTCCGGCGAGCTGCTCCGAATCTCGTATTGGGAGTGGCACGGCATTTAGGATCAGTTGTACTGGAGAAATGTCTCCTAAACCGCTGTATCCGCTGGGTACGCACTTTGAGACGGGTATCTCTCTCTCTCTCTCTCCCAGTAATCGCGCAATGTTGTTATGCACCTGAAGGGAGGCGCCAGTTTGTACTGACATTAAGATGGCTTTGAGCCGTTGCACCTTTATTACCTGTATGTACCACACATTAAACCGTTATGGTGACTAAAAAAAGGGAAATCAAAATCTCACGTTGTGAGCACATTGACACGCCTCAGACAGGTCTGCGGCCCTGCCCTTCCCCGTTATCTCTTAGCGTACAGTGCTTCCAGTGCAGCCAGGGATTCTGGGTAATGAAAACACAAGGAGGGGAAAAGGGGAAGTGGAGGGGGAAGGAATACCCTCGCTACTGCTTGCTGGATGTGGCTATGTGGAGGTGCTACTATCAGGGGTAATGTCAAATAGAAAAAACAGAGAGAGGTAGAACCCCAAGGAGAGCACTCTACCAATGTGTAGGTTCTGATACATTTTGGCTACACATTGGTAGAGTGCTCTCCTTGGGGTTCTACCTCTCTCTGTTTTTTCTATTCTGGGTAATGACACGGATTGGAGCACAGTGGGTCACCTTTTGCTTCAAATCCATTGTAACCTGTTCCTGGCTGTGCACTTCTTTAACCCACGCTGTGCTGGACAGCTGTGTAATGCGGCAGGCATAAGCTTCTAGGGGTCCATGTTAAAATGGATAAGAAGCAAGAGGTGACACTGTGCTCATTTGCATGTCATTACCCATAATCCCTGTATGCTAAGAGATCAAAGGGACTAGCGGTGCTGCAGACCTGTCTGTATAAACTAGCTGTGCCCGGCATAGCATACGCCGATCTAGCAGATCCTAAAGGTTATTAATGAACCATTACTCTTTGTGTCCACCCCTCCTTGCAATGCCTTACTGTCTCTTGTCCTCTCTTCCCCACCTTAGGCCGAGTCCATAGAAGGACAAGCCGTGCTGAGCCGTGCGGACGCTCCGCGCTGAGCCCCTGCATCCTCAATGAGGATGCCTTGAGAGGGGGCTCACGCAAGCGTCCGCAGGCGTGCTGACAAGTTGGAGGTTTCAGCCGAGCGCCAAGCTGTTTTTCGGCGCGCTGTCGGCTGAAAACCTCCAATCCCAGCACAGCAGTGTCGACGTCACTGCCCCGCCTCCAACCACCTCCCCCCGGCTCCGATCGCGCCCGCTGGCTCGCCTGTATGGGCATGAAATTGCCCAGATTTCAGCAGGCGAGCCTCAGCGTCAGCGCGGCTCGGATCGCCTCAGCCCTCTGTGGCACGGGCCTTATTCTCCTCTCCATCATGCCCTGCTCGTCTTTGCCCTCTCTTTGCACACGCTGCCTTACGGTGTCTGCTCTCTGTGCACACTACACTCCCCCCTCTCCTACTTGCCTCACCTGTCTCCTCCTCTCCTTGCTGTCTCTTGGTCTCCTCCCCTCCTTGCTGTCTGTCCTCCCCTCTCTTTGCACTCCCACTCTCTTCCCTCCTCGTGATCAGTCTCCTCCTTTCCATCTCTGTCTCTTCTTCCCTCCTTGTACGGAACATACCCAAGCCAGATATATATATATCTCTATCATGAAATTACCCTTTTTTTAGAATTGTTTCATTAAAAAAAAAGGCGAAAAATGCATATATTGGGTCTTGCGGCACTACCAGAATTGTTCTCTGGCCAACATCTGATGGTTCCGCATAGCACAGGTTAGCAATCACTGGTCTGGAATGGCTGACGTTGTGTTATATGGGTGAGCGCTTTCTCTCAGTTGCTCTGGTGTCTAAATGGGGTTGGTTTTCTCTTCCCTTTTTTTTTTGCAGAGGCAGCCAGCAGCCGTAACCCTCCCCCTCTCCCCCCTCACCCCTTGTCTCGGCACCAGAGCTCAGAAGGGGTCCTGCAACCTCCCTGGTACCCACCCAACACCACCTCCCCGGACGAGCCCCCGGTCAGCAGGCCCCCTCCGGAGCCGCCCGCCGTCGCTCAACACGAGGAGGCGGCGGCGGCGGCGTGTGCCGAGGAGCAAGAGGAAGCCTCGATCCGCCTGCAGCAGCTCCAGCCAGGGGGTGCCAGCTCTGAGGACGCCAGTGATGCTGGCAGCGCTGCGTCGCGGGCACGGGCCGTGAACAACCAGTATTCCTTTGTGTGAGCGAATGTGAAGGATGTTGGCGCGACTGGCAGAGAGAGAGTGTCTTGCGTCTTGCACCTTTCCCACCCCGCGCCTCCCCCAAATATCCGTGCGCACCGCTCTTGCATCCTCCCTTGTTTAAATGCCCTACATGCTCAGAGATTGATGTACAAGTCCCGTACATGAGGGCACACAGATACACTACAGGCCAACGTGACTGGGCACGCCTTGGCATACAGGTGCTCTACTCCTTGGGTGCCCTGGTTGGACGTGGAGAACCCAACATGCATGATTGCTGATGCAATGCCAAGGCATACACATACACTACATACCCAGGTAATTATTTTATGCCACGCCTGGGATTATACACGCCCTGTATGCCCACTTCACTGCTCACTCCATGCCCAGGCTTAGAAAAGCCCTTTTGTGCCCAAATGATTACGGGCAGATGGGCCTACAATTGCACCCCTCACCAAGATGATCCAACAGCTTGCTCTCATGCCATGCTCTGACCTAACTCCATGCCGCCATTTAGCAATTTCCCTGGCCATGTTGTTGCCCGTTCTGCTGCCCATAAAGTTGCCCTCTTACACGCTCCAGCCAAAGGGGGCACCTGCTAACTCCCTTCCACTCGTCCTTTGCCCCACTGGAGCCCAAAAACTGCCCGGGCACATCTTTATACCCTGCTTACCTTCTAACTGCCTTCCATGGCACGTGCTTGCACCCTGCCCGCTTACCCACCCCTCATCCCCAGCTATGGCTCTGCTCCGAGACAGGGAATGTATAAAGGTTTTGTGCCGTGAATACACGAATGGTGGAAAAGCCTGATGAATGATACTAGCGCCTCAAGTATAAGACACTTGAGCGTGCGTTTGAATGATTTCCAGGCGCTGCGTGAGAATGGGCGCACTTGCTGGTGCTGCGAGATAATGAATGAATGGATCGTGGTACAGCGACGGAGAATGAATTCTTTCGACTGCGCTGAGCGAGAATGGATGCAACGCTAGCTACAGTGAGAATGAATACGTTTGGAGATGCTATGAGGCTGTAGGTCAGTGGTCGTCGCCGTATCTGTCCTGTTGAATGAGAGATTGGTTGACTCTTTCGGGGACTGACATTCGTCGCCTTCATAGATCAAACAAGTGTAGCGAGATCTCCAAACCTCACAGGTCTCTTCTTCACGGGTGCAGTGTGTACGGGGTGAGCGTGAAGCGGTAGCAAGCAAGGAAAAGGAATTAATTTGACGGTACTGCAAATAAATTAAATCTGAGGATTACGTAAGAGACGGCAGGAATTTTGACGGTACTGAGAGTGAAAGAGTTTGAAAGGTATTTAAGAACCGGAATCAATTAATTTGGCGGTACCCGCGGATTAATCAATTTGACGGTACTTGCAAGCGAATTAATTTGCCTGTACCTGCAAACGGGCCCGTTTGGCGGTACCCGCGTAGCGGATGAATTTGGCGGTACCCGCGTAGCGGATGAATTTGGCAGTACCTGCGAGCCGATGAATTTGGCGGTACCCGCGAGCAGATGAATTTGGCAGTACCTGCGAGCCGATGAATTTGGCGGTACCCGCGTAGCGGATGAATTTGGCGGTACCTGCGAGCCGATGAATTTGGCGGTACCTGCGAGCCGATGAATTTGACGGTACCCGCGTAGCGGATGAATTTGACGGTACCCGCGTAACGGATGAATTTGGCGGTACCTGCGAGCCGATGAATTTGACGGTACCCGCGTAGCGGATTAATTTGACGGTACCCGCGTAGCGGATGAAGCTGATGGTGCTTGCAAATTAATTTGATGGTACGCGCAAGCGGACACGTGTTGCGGTACCTTCTCGTGACGTTGCGTTTGACGGTACCCTGAATATGAGAGTGTTTGTGACGATTATTATTGAGGCTCAGAAGCAGCCGCAGGCTTCTGACTTTTCTCCACGTGTTTCCCCCGTGTGCCCGGTACGTTCCATACAAAGTCCGATCTCTTCACCACGTTACACAGACACTCGCTTAACACGCGTCTCAAATGTAGCACGAGAGAACCGTGACCCATGAGTATTAGAGACCACATGTCCCCTGTGGCCGACTCTCAATCCAAGGGGAGCTTTCAATTCTTTTATTTTGTAATTTTTTTGTTTGTGTTAGAACTAGATTCCAGCACAGCTACAGCTCCGAACTGCGTCGGGTCACAGAGGTACTCACCAGACACGTTTTGCAGCTCGGGGCAGCTGGGCACTGAACAGGGATCTAGAAAAGCAGACTACAGACTATTAGCCTGAAATGTAGCCTCGAGGTGAGGTTTTGTACATGTGTGCATTTTTGTTGTCCATAACAAAAATTGTGAGTGTGTACATCAGTGTTTTTCAATCAGGGTTCCGCGGGCCTCCCTTAATGCGTTCTGATCAATTTTCAGGTCATTTGAAAAATTGTACCAAATACAGAAGAATTTACAATACATCTGATCTCCGACGCACTATTAGAGAGGGTTGGGGTTCCTTACAATGCATCTGATCTCAGACGCGCTATTGGAGAGGGTTGGGGTTCCTTACAATGTATCTGATCTCAGACGCGCTATTAGAGAGGGTTGGGGTTCCGCAGAATTTCACAGTATAATTATAGGGTTCCTTAAAACAAAAAAAATTGGAAACCACTGGTGTAAATATATACACACACACACACGTACGTATCGAAGTGTGTGTATGTATACACACACACACACACACACACACACACACACACGTGTGTAAACAAATATAATATATCTACAAACGTGTATGTGTATATGTACGAATAAATTGTAATATATATATATATATTACGCACCCACACATTATACAAACCGTTTTGTGTGTGTACACACACGGTAGAATATAACCTTTAGGATACAATTGAATGAGATGCTGATATCCTCTAGTGCTGGGAAGGTGTCCTATCGCAACGAGACTGCAGCACACGGCCCAACACGGAGATTCCATAACACTACCCCGCGGCTTCCGCTTCTTCTGGCAGAGTCGGCAGAAGTTTATCCTCTTGAGTCCACGTTCGCTAATTGGTGCTCCGCTTCAGCACGTCCTCACTCCCATCAGTTGGAAATAGGAGCCGGGTGTGCGGAGGCGTAGCACCATTTATTGAACATGGGCCTCCTCCCTCCCACAAAGAATATACACTAACCCGTCATTTCAATTTCTGTTTTAAAGCCGCAGCATCTCCCCCTCCCCCGGACATTTTTTCTTTTCTCGCCACCCTTCCAGTTTGGGCCGATGGGCGTCCAGTGAAGCGCGCTGAATTTCCAGCTCCTGCGGTACTTACTGCTGAAGGTGGCGCATTGCAGTTCCCTCCAGGGACAACATGATGGCAGCGCAAACCTCCCGCACCTCGCCGGCCAAAAGGAAGCCGCAACGTCACCCGTCCTGGCTTCCTATTGGCCCTCGGGGGGGGGGGGGGTTGGGGATTTAAATGTTGAGTACCGGCGTTGCCTTCACCGATAAGTATACTGGGATCCAGTGAAGGGGCCTAGTAATGGGGGGTAGGGAACGACTGCTGGTTTAATTTAATTATATCAGATTGTTAAACTACATTTTAAAAGGGTGTAGTCTGCTTTTGTGTGTTCTCAAAATATATGTATATATATATATATATGTGTATATGTATATATATATATATATATATATATATATATATATATATATTTCCACGAAAACACTAAAATATATATATATAAAATTTTCTCCCAATTAAGTAATCATTTTTTTAATTTATTTTTCTACTGTGGAATAGTGACATTAGGTACTTTTTTTTTTTTGTTTTTTTTTCTGGAGCTGTTTTTATCTAAAGGTTTTCTGTTTGTTTATTTTGCATTTGTAAAACCGTATTTACCTTTTAAAATCTATTTGCCTAAAGTATATCTTTAAATTATTTATTATACAGAAGGAAAACAAAAAAAAAAAAAAAAAAAAATAATTGGTCGGATCGGTTTTAGATACAAAAATGGAAGAAGAAAAAAAAAAAAAAAACACACGGAACGGGGGAAAAAATAAATAAAAACAAACCGGAACCGAACGAAGGAATAAGCCGTTTCTTTCTTCGAAATACAAACCATGTATTGTTTAACGAGATTAAAAAACAAACAAAAAAACACTTAACTGAGACCGTGTGGCGTGTGCTTCTTTTACACTTGGGGATAATGAAGTAATGATACCGTTTTACAATGTGTGGTTGAAAGGTGGAAAACGCGCTCTGTGAGTAAGGTTACTGGACATATGCTCATTAGATGGGTCAAAATAAAGGTCCCACCTTTCATTGTATATCAAGTATATACGGCCCGGTTCTTTTCACAATTTATTCGGAGACCGTAGAAAACATCTTTCACGGCACCATTTCAGTCCGTTACATCATTGGGGTATATAGAATACAGTTATACAATGGAGAATCTTTAGCTTGTTTGCTCTTAGCTTGGGTGTTTACCATTGGATTGATAGAATTCAGAATCATTAAATCTTTATACGTTTTTCCTTAGCCTGCATAAGGCCCCGCTCCCAGTGTCCGCTGCGGCGCTTGCTCCGGCGTGCGTGCCGCACAGCCCTCTATGGGGCAGGTCCCAGTGGGCGTGTGTGTGGGCGCGCGATGACGCGTCTGCCGGCAGGGAAGACAAAAATGTCACGTGGTGTGCGGCAGCCAATGGCAGGGCAGATCGGGTGGGCCAATAGGGAGTGTGCTGTGCTGACGTCATGGCTGCGCCCCTCCCCCGTAATGGCTGCGCTTTCCCATCGCTCCGCTAGACCGCACAACGCGGCTTTCGCCTGTGCACACGCCGCCAGAAACTCTGGGGCCATAGCCTTAACATAGCAATCCCTGTTTTTGTCAGTGTCAGCCCAAAATGTTCTTCGTTAATCATCTAACATTAGAACACTGTTTCTCCATTTACTTTGATTTAGAAACCCCTTCTTTGTTCTGTCACTAAGTAACTGTAGTTAATCCTATGTTCCTTATCTTTTAATATCCATCTCTATTGTATTGTCTTTTACTACTATCTATTTCACTAAACTTTGATTCCAAACTATTGATCATATACTATTGAACTCAGCAGACATTAAACATACCAAATTTCTAAATCACATAAAACATGTCTACATCTGCGTGTCTTGAAAATTGGGGGAATGGGGGAGAGGAACTGGGTATGCCCTCCTCAGCTGATGACTAATGAGGGAGGAATAGTAGGGGCGGTGCTATCTGGGATATGAGAGTGAGCAAAAAGGAAAAACAGAAATCCCTAGTGATGCAACTCCCTAAAACCCAAAAATAATAAAGTTTTAATAACTAATCAGAAAACATGAAAAACACTAATTAAAACCTAATCAAGCGCATGTTGAAGAACACTAGTGAGTGTATTCTCACTGGGTACCTGAGGACGCCCCATCTATCAAGTTTATCACACTTCAATATCTATATTGAGGGTTACAACACCATATAGTGATAAAGAATGTCTGGGGTGCAGGTATCTCTACGTATGGTTCAAATCAATTCCAAATATTGGGATAAACCACCATAGATAAGGAGGTGTGACAGCAAAAGAAAAGGATCCAAATCAGCTGCATATATATGCATATAAATATATATATATATATATATATATATATATACACGCGGCGCCAGGATACCAAGAGTTAACACAATGTGTCTCCTGTGAATAGAATGATACAGTGTATTCACAGGTATAGCAGCAACACAGCTGTAATAGCTCCGGTCTCAATGGTAAGCTTGCTGTTACATACTCGTGGTGAAAGTAACCTAAGGTGGTTACCTTGTTACCTGGAGGTTAAGTCTGGCAACATGTAGCTACCAGGACAGCGTGTGATGGCAGATGAGAATGCCATATAAACACACGCTGGATATTGACTCCCACGGTCACCACATAAGAACCCTAATGCTGCTAAACACTCTCCTAGTACTAGCTAGCGGGATCCTGTCTCGGCCCACATCATTTTTAGCTAGCCCTGAACAGGTACGCCTTCTGGTGTTGAGGAACTGACCGGGCTACTGCTAGTCCGGTCGCGCACATGTGACGTCACCCGACACGTGTTTCGTTCCGTGAAGGAACTTCTGCGTGTCTTCAGACTGATATAACTTTGTATCTTTGTAGAGACATCTTATCATTTTCCAATGTCATTTCTAACGTAATACTAAATTATTTCACTAGTTACATGCTGAATATGTGTATAGAGAATGTAGCATAATTAATATTTAGACTTGAAATCGTTCTGTCTTCAGTTACTGGCAATGTACTTTAACCCAGGCTCTGCTGTAATGCTGGGTAATGCGACAGGCCTAGGCTTATAGGGGTCTGTGTTAATATAGATTTGAAGTAAAAGGTGACACTGCTCATTTGCATGTCATTACCCAGAATCCCAGGCTGCAGTGGAAGCAAGGTATGCTAGAGCAGGGGTGCGCAAAGTTCCTGAGCTGTGTCCCCCAGCCTGGCATCCCCATCGGACCCCTTCACCCCCTTTGAACCCGGCATCAAATGACTCTGCGGGTCATGTGACGTCACCCCGCTGCATCATTTGACGCACATTGCCATGGCGACACGTCACGACCCGATGCCGCGTTGCCATAGCGATACGTCGCAGAAGAGCCGGCAGAGAGCAGGTAAGGGACTTTGAGGCCTCACGCCTCCCCCGGCATTTAATTTAAATGCCTTAGGGAAGAGCGCAGGGGCTCTAACCGCCGCGCCCCCCCCCCCCCCCAATTTGCGCACACCTGTGCTAGAAGATAATGGGGACCTGTCGAGACGGATATCCTGAAAATCTGACCTGTTGGTAGCTCTTGAGGACTGGAGTTGTCCACCCCTGGACTACATAAAATAGCAACAGTCCGCCCTCCAGAGGTCTTGAAAAACATGTGAAGAGTTAATGTAGGGTCAACATTTCGACCCTTCCTTGGACCACAAAGGTCCAATGAAGGAGTTGCACATCGATCCCACATTAACCCTTCACATAGCTTTTGAAGACCTCTCTGCAGGACGGAGCGTTGCCATTTTATCTGAATGCCGGGATCTGTGGATATCTCCGCGTCCGAGGCAGTCTGCAGCGGTTATACGGAGAGGGCTTTAGAAATTACCCCTGGTCTAGGACATTTGGTCCTGGCCGCTTTGCCGCAACCAAGTCTCTGCTGCCGGCCGCTTCATCGCCACGGTAAATCCCTAACTTTACCCCCTACCCTAAAACCCCCTAATCGTGACCCCTAAAACTAACACTACCCCCTTCCCTAAAAACCTTAAGGCCCCTTTACCCTGCTCCCCTACCCTAAAAATCTTAACCCTGGACCCTAGTCCCCTAACCTAAAAACCTTAATCCCTTACCCTAATCGCTACATTAACCCTTAAATGAACTTTCGTAGTTACATAGTAGATGAGTTTAAAAATGACATAAATCCACCAAGTTCAACCGATACTTTTATTGGAGAAGCGTGCGTCGGCGCAGCGTCCCTCTGCAGCCCGAACGCCGGCGGAGACTTGGTCGCGGCCGCCCGGTCTGAGGCGTGAAAGTGCTCACAAGTGATATTTGTGTTTGCTGACTTCTTGTACACATTGATATATAGAAAAAGGACCTCGTGAAATAGGAAGGCGAGGCTCCTTATTGCTAAAACAAAAAGAAAAATAAGTATCGTCTGCAGACCGTAGGAGTTGTGTTAAATGATCTATAATGTGCTCATCAGTTTTAAATCGATCACCCGTTTTTAAGATGCTGAAGGCTCAGGGCTTCAACCAATGGGAGACGAGGGATTCAGCGCTCCTTTAAAAGCTGTGTCGCTCGCCATTTTTTCCCCCTGTAAATTTTGGAGTTCTGGGAGCTGGTGCCACGGGACTGGAACAATGTGATCGTTTCCGGGGGTCCCGTAAATGAGAATTGCTGCCGGATGCTGGAAGCAGAAGGGGCCCCCAAGTTCCGTTTCGATTGGATGATCTGTTGGCTTGGTAACCTTGGTCACCCCCTAAAAAAAAATGAGCTGGTGCCCGTGACGTACTAGGCTTGTCGTAAAGGCTTATGACGTTCGAGGGCCCATGCTGCGTCTAGGGTTGCCAGGTGGCTTCTCCAAAGATACTGGAGACTACGCCCAGGCTCCTGATTGGCTGCGGACGCTGCCCAGCCCCATGGCTACAGCCCTGCTCAGGGAAATCCCGCTGTCCCCCCAAAGCTGACCACCTCATTATGTCCAGAGAGGTTATACTGGACACATTCATGTCAAGTATTACCTCTCATTTTTTACTGGACAGTGTCTAAAATACAGGACAGTCTGGTTCAATGCTGGACATCTGGCAACCCTAGGGGTTGAGATCTCTTCATGCCCTTTCCAACGCCATTTATATTTGTTAAAAAAATATGCTGCTCTTTTCAGGAGATATAAACGTTTGAAATATTAAGTGACCGGGAGGTTAAAATGGAGCTCTTCCCGAGTCCAGTGCAGTGCAATGGTTACCATGGTAACCTCAGATGCTAGAGATTGAGAAAATCATGATTTGTAACACAGACATTTTCTTGTTTTACCTCTTTTTAAAGGAGAATATGCTTCTAAAACAAATGTCCCCCCACCCCCCTAGGTGAGAAGCAGAGGTTCTCCAGAGCTGAACTGTCACTCTCCACCAAATATGTCACTCTTCCCCCCCCCAATGTCACACATTCCCCCTCCAACACCAATATGTCACTCTTCCCCCTCCCCCCCAATATCACACATTCCCCTCCTCCCCCACATGTCACTTCCCCCTCCAACCCCAATATGTCACACTTCCCCCTCCCCCCCAATATGTCACTCTTCCACCACCCCCCAATATGTCACTCTTCCCCCTCCCCCCAATATGTCACTCTTCCCCCTCCCCCCAATATGTCACTCTTCTCCCTCTCCCCCAATATGTCACTCTCCCCCTCCTCCCCCAATGTCACTCTTCCCCCCCAATATGTCACTCTTCCCCCTCCCCCAATATGTCACACACTCCCCCAAATATGTCACTCTCACCCCCTCAAAAGTCACACTCACTCCCCCCCCCCCCCAAAAAAAAGTCACACTCCTATGTCGCTCAGTCCTCCAGAGCAGTAGCGTCTCCCTACGCGCAGAACCCCTGCTGGCCACGCCTCTCTGTCACAAGGTCAGCAAGATGGCGGCGCCCGTGGCGGAGCATGGGTGGAAGGTGAGAAGTGGGACGGGAGCCGAAGAGAGGGAATCGGACTCAGGAGAGGACTGAATAACCCCTGCAGTGCCAGAGAGGGTATCGCAGGCTTCTGAGAAGGGCAATAGTGGTGGTTACTGGCGGGCTGTCACGCAAGTGAAGGGGTTAATAGAGCAGTGCCCTGCTGCCAAGGACGGGAGAGGTGCCTGCGAGGAAAGATCTGCAGCAGTGCTTTGCAGGTCTCTGGTATGGAAGGGGTTAACGCGGCACTGCTTTGCCTCTCTGGCAGGGAAGGGGTTAATGGAGGATTTGTGGTAGCAGGAGCCCTCGAGGGGCTTTGCAGGTCTGTGACGGTCATTTGGGGATCTGTCTGCAGATGTTCCTCTTTCTCACCCCCCCTCTCTTTCGCCACGCCCCCACTCTGTCGCCCCCCCTTCTCTTCCCCCCTCTTTCTCCACCCCCTCCCCTCGCCCTCTCTCTGCACCCCCTCCCCTCGCCCTCTCTCTGCCCCCTCCCCTCGCCCTCTCTCTGCCCCCCTCCCCTCGCCCTCTCTCTGCCCCCCTCCCCTCGCCCTCCCTCTGCCCCCCTCCCCTCGCCCTCCCTCTGCCCCCCTCCCCTCGCCCTCCCTCTGACCCCTCCCCTCGCCCTCCCTCTGCCCCCCTCGCCTCGCCCTCCCTCTGCCCCCCTCCCCTCGCCCTCCCTCTGCCCCCCTCCCCTCGCCCTCCCTCTGCCCCCCTCCCCTCGCCCTCCCTCTGCCCCCCTCCCCTCGCCCTCCTTCTGCCCCCCTCCCCTCGCCCTACCTCTGCCCCCCTCCCCTCGCCCTCCCTCTGCCCCCCTCCCCTCGCCCTCCCTCTGCCCCCCTCCCCTCGCCCTCCCTCTGCCCCCCTCCCCTCACCCTCCCTCTGCCCCCCTCCCCTCGCCCTCCCTCTGCCCCCCTCCCCTCGCCCTCCCTCTGCCCCCTCCCCTCGCCCTCCCTCTGCCCCCCTCCCCTCGCCCTCCCTCTGCCCCCCTCCCCTCGCCCTCCCTCTGCCCCCCTCCCCTCGCCCTCCCTCTGCCCCTCTGCCCCCCTAACCTCGCCCTCTCTCTGCCCCCCTCCCCTCGCCCTCTCTCTGCCCCCCTCCCCTCGCCCTCTCTCTGCCCCCCTCCCCTCGCCCTCTCTCTGCCCCCCTCCCTGCCCCCCTCCCCTCGCCCTCTCTCTGCCCCCTCTCCTCGCCCTCTCTCTGCCCCCTCTCCTCGCCCCCTCTCCTCGCCCTCTCTCTGCCCCCTCTCCTCGCCCTCTCTCTGCCCCCTCGCCCTCCCTCTGCCCCCTCCCCTCGCCCTCCCTCTGCCCCTTGCCCTCCCTCTGCCCCCTCGCCCTCCCTCTGCCCCCTCCCCTCGCCCTCCCTCTGCCCCCTCCCCTCGCCCTCCCTCTGCCCCCTCCCCTCGCCCTCCCTCTGCCCCCTCCCCTCGCCCTCCCTCTGCCCCCTCCCCTCGCCCTCCCTCTGCCCCCTCCCCTCGCCCTCCCTCTGCCCCCTCCCCTCGCCCTCCCTCTGCCCCCTCCCCTCGCCCTCCCTCTGCCCCCTCCCCTCGCCCTCCCTCTGCCCCCTCCCCTCGCCCTACCTCTGCCCCCTCCCCTCGCCCTCCCTCTGCCCCCCTCCCTTTGCCCTCCCTCTGCCCCCCTCCCTTTGCCCTCCCTCTGCCCCCCTCCCCTCGCCCTCCCTCTGCCCCCCTCCCCTCCCCCTCCCTCTGCCCCCCTCCCCTCCCCCTCCCTCTGCCCCCCTCCCCTCGCCCTCCCCCCCTCCCCTCGCCCTCCCCCCCTCCCCTCGCCCTCCCTCTGCCCCCCTCCCCTCGCCCTCCCTCTGCCCCCCTCCCCTCGCCCTCCCTCTGCCCCCCTCCCCTCGCCCTCCCTCTGCCCCCCTCCCCTCGCCCTCCCTCTGCCCCCCTCCCCTCCCCTCTGCCCCTCTGCCCCCCTAACCTCGCCCTCTCTCTGCCCCCCTCGCCCTCTCTCTGCCCCCCTCCCCTCGCCCTCTCTCTGCCCCCCTCCCTGCCCCCCTCCCCTCGCCCTCTCTCTGCCCCCTCCCCTCGCCCTCTCTCTGCCCCCTCTCCTCGCCCCCTCTCCTCGCCCTCTCTCTGCCCCCTCTCCTCGCCCTCTCTCTGCCCCCTCGCCCTCCCTCTGCCCCCTCCCCTCGCCCTCCCTCTGCCCCTTGCCCTCCCTCTGCCCCCTCGCCCTCCCTCTGCCCCCTCGCCCTCCCTCTGCCCCCTCCCCTCGCCCTCCCTCTGCCCCCTCCGCTCGCCCTCCCTCTGCCCCCTCGCCCTCCCTCTGCCCCCTCGCCCTCCCTCTGCCCCCTCCGCTCGCCCTCCCTCTGCCCCCTCCCCTCGCCCTCCCTCTGCCCCCTCCCCTCGCCCTCCCTCTGCCCCCTCCCCTCGCCCTCCCTCTGCCCAATCCCCTCGCCCTCCCTCTGCCCCCTCCCCTCGCCCTCCCTCTGCCCCCTCCCCTCGCCCTCCCTCTGCCCCCTCCCCTCGCCCTCCCTCTGCCCCCTCCCCTCGCCCTCCCTCTGCCCCCTCCCCTCGCCCTCCCTCTGCCCCCTCCCCTCGCCCTCCCTCTGCCCCCTCCCCTCGCCCTCCCTCTGCGCCCTCCCCTCGCCCTCCCTCTGCGCCCTCCCCTCGCCCTCCCTCTGCGCCCTCCCTCTGCCCCCTCCCCTCGCCCTCCCTCTGCCCCCTCCCCTCGCCCTCCCTCTGCCCCTCCCCTCGCCCTCCCTCTGCCCCCTCCCCTCCCCTCCCTCTGCCCTCCTCCCCTCTGCCCCCCTCCCCTCCCCTCCCTCTGCCCCCCTCCCCTCCCCTCCCTCTGCCCCCCTCCCTCTGCCCCCCTCCCTCTGCCCCCCTCCCTCTGCCCCCCTCGCCCTCCCTCTGCCCCCCTCGCCCTCCCTCTGCCCCCCTCGCCCTCCCTCTGCCCCCCTCGCCCTCCCTCTGCCCCCCTCGCCCTCCCTCTGCCCCCCCTCGCCCTCCCTCTGCCCCCCTCGCCCTCCCTCTGCCCCCCTCGCCCTCCCTCTGCCCCCCTCGCCCTCCCTCTGCCCCCCTCGCCCTCCCTCTGCCCCCCTCGCCCTCCCTCTGCCCCCCTCGCCCTCCCTCTGCCCCCCTCGCCCTCCCTCTGCCCCCCTCGCCCTCCCTCTGCCCCCCTCGCCCTCCCTCTGCCCCCCTCGCCCTCCCTCTGCCCCCCTCGCCCTCCCTCTGCCCCCCTCGCCCTCCCTCTGCCCCCCTCCCCTCGCCCTCCCTCTGCCCCCCTCCCTCTGCCCCCCTCCCCTCGCCCTCCCTCTGCCCCCCTCCCCTCGCCCTCTCTCTGCCCCCCTCCCCTCGCCCTCTCTCTGCCCCCTCGCCCTCTCTCTGCCCCCTCGCCCTCTCTCTGCCCCCTCGCCCTCTCTCTGCCCCCTCGCCCTCTCTCTGCCCCCTCGCCCTCTCTCTGCCCCCTCGCCCTCTCTCTGCCCCCTCGCCCTCTCTCTGCCCCCTCGCCCTCTCTCTGCCCCCTCGCCCTCTCTCTGCCCCCTCGCCCTCTCTCTGCCCCCTCGCCCCCTCTCTGCCCCCTCGCCCCCTCTCTGCCCCCTCGCCCTCTCTCTGCCCCCTCGCCCTCTCTCTGCCCCCTCGCCCTCTCTCTGCCCCCCTCGCCCTCTCTCTGCCCCCCTCGCCCTCTCTCTGCCCCCCTCGCCCTCTCTCTGCCCCCTCGCCCTCTCTCTGCCCCCCTCGCCCTCTCTCTGCCCCCCTCGCCCTCTCTCTGCCCCCCTCGCCCTCTCTCTGCCCCCCTCGCCCTCTCTCTGCCCCCTCGCCCTCTCTCTGCCCCCTCGCCCTCTCTCTGCCCCCTCGCCCTCTCTCTGCCCCCTTCGCCCTCTCTCTGCCCCCTTCGCCCTCTCTCTGCCCCCTCGCCCTCTCTCTGCCCCCTCGCCCTCTCTCTTCCCCCTCGCCCTCTCTCTTCCCACCTCGCCCTCTCCCTGCCCCCTCCCCCTCTCCCTGCCCCCTCCCCCTCTCCCTGCCCCCTCCCCCTCTCCCTGCCCCCTCCCCCTCTCCCTGCCCCCTCCCCCTCTCCCTGCCCCCTCCCCTTGCGCTCTCCCTGCCCCCTCCCCTTGCGCTCTCCCTGCCCCCTCCCCTTGCGCTCTCCCTGCCCCCTCCCCTTGCGCTCTCCCTGCCCCCTCCCCTCGCGCTCTCCCTGCCCCCTCCCCTCGCGCTCTCCCTGCCCCTCTCCCATCGCGCTCTCCCTGCCCCTCTCCCATCGCGCTCTCCTTGCCCCCCTCCCCCTCTCCCTGCCCCCCTCCCCCTCTCCCTGCCCCCCTCCCCCTGCCCCCCTCCCCCCCTCCCCCTGCCCCCCACCCCCCCTCCCCCTGCCCCCATCCCCCCCTCCCCCTGCCCCCATCCCCCCCTCCCCCTGCCCCCATCCCCCCCTCCCCCTGCCCCCATCCCCCTGCCCCCATCCCCCTCTCCCTGCCCCCATCCCCCTGCTCCCCTCCCCCTGCTCCCCTCCCCCTCTCCCCCTGCCCCCCTCCCCCTCTCCCTGCCCCCCTCCCCCTCTCCCTGCCCCCCTCCCCCTCTCCCTGCCCCCCTCCCCAGCTCCCTGCCCCCCTCCCCTCGCACGCTTTCTCTGCCCCCCTCCCCTTGCGCGCTTTCTCTGCCCCCCTCCCCTCGCGCGCTCTCTCTGCCCCCCTCCCCTCGCACGCTCTCTCTGCCCCCTCCCCTCGCGCGCTCTCTCTGCCCCCCTCCCCTCGCGCGCTCTCTCTGCCCCCCCTACCGCTCTCTCTGCCCCCCTCCCGCTCTCTCTGCCCCCCTCCCGCTCTCTCTGCCCCCCTCTTCTCGCGCGCTCTCTCTTCTCTCTGCCCCTTGCTCTCTAACACTGTGATGGTCAGCCTGGTTCCTGTCTTGCAGATGCTCCTCACTCGCTGCGCTCTTGCCCGTGTGCAGACCTCCAGACGCTCCCTCTGCTCCTCCTCGAGCGATGCGGATGCCCCGTGGTATCATGTCATCGTGGTGGGTGGTGGACACGCTGGCACCGAGGCTGCAGCTGCTGCAGCTCGAACAGGCGCCAAGACCCTGCTTGTCACACACAAGGTGGAGACCATAGGTAATTGGGCAGTGCCCATCAGATACAGCCTGGCACTATACTGGACATGGCTGGCACACACTGCCCATCAAAATCTCTCATCTTCAGCCTCCTAACTATCAATTGCTTTACTTATATATAGGTGGAACGTAATGGACAACTTCATCTACTATGTAACTGTGCAACACCGTGCAGAGCAAGGGTGGCAGTGCTAGTCTCTCCTTGGCATACATATTGCCCATCACAATCCCTCATATGCACACAGAACAGAGCGGCTGCTCTGGCAGGCCCTCACTCCTATGCACCACACTGGACAAGGCTAGCAGTGCCAAGGTCCCTTTGGCATACACGGTGCATATCCGTAGCCTTCCCAGCCCGGTCCAGCACATGCAGGTCACGTAAATATTGTGCCTGTACAGGGGACACAATGGTGCCTCTGTATTAAAATGTGTCTTACAATTGATACTAAGGCAGAGCATGTGTTTCCTAATCTGTGTATAAATGATCTAAATCTGATAAGCTTGCCCTATATGCATAGTAATCTGCATACTCCCAGCAGAGGGGGTGGTCATTCATACAGTAACGGAATTCAAAGCTGCTTTGGGTAGGTCTTTAATATGGAGTAAGCCAGAGATCAGGTGGAGTCTGAGCCTCTGTAGTGTGTAGGAAAATGGGCAGAATTCAAAGGCCAAGGGGTCCCAATCCCCTGACCATGTCTCCCTGTTACATCCAGGTCAGATGTCCTGTAACCCGTCTTTTGGGGGCATCGGGAAGGGTCACCTGATGCGGGAGGTGGACGCCCTGGACGGCGTCTGCGGCCGGATCTGTGACCTTTCTGGAATTCACTACAAGGTCCTGAACCGCTGCAAGGGGCCGGCCGTGTGGGGGCTCCGGGCTCAGGTCGACAGGAAGTTATACAGGCAAAACATGCAGGTCAGATGCTTGGGTGGTGGGGGAGGCTGTGCCTGTATCGGTGTGCCTGTGCCGTTATCGGTGTGCCTGTGCCATTATCGGTGTGCCTGTGCCGTTATCTGTGTGCCTGTGCCGTTATCTGTGTGCCTGTGCCTGTATCTGTGTGCCTGTGCCTGTATCTGTGTGCCTGTGCCTGTATCTGTGTGCCTGTATCGGTGTGCCTGTGCCATATCTGTGTGCCTGTGCCTGTATCTGTGTGCCTGTGCCTGTATCTGTGTGCCTGTGCCTGTATCTGTGTGCCTGTGCCTGTATCTGTGTGCCTGTGCCTGTATCTGTGTGCCTGTATCTGTGTGCCTGTATCTGTGTGCCTGTATCTGTGTGCCTGTGCCTGTATCGGTGTGCCTGTGCCGTTATCTGTGTGCCTGTGCCGTTGATCACATATCTCCTCCCAAACTATTGTCTTCAGGGACTGAGGTACGTGCAACGCTATGTATTACCAAGGGCCTTCCATGGAAAAGAGAGATGATTAAGTCTACGTCCCATTGATTAAGTCTACGTCCCATTGGGGAAAAAGAGTCACGTCTGTGGAATTCAAACTTGTTCAATTCTACGTACACAAGATAATCACCCCTTTTATTTATGGTTTTATTGAGAGGGCAAATTTAAAAAAAAACCCCAGGGAAACCTTTACCGACTTTTATCTCCAAGGAGGGGGGGGGGGGGATCGCCCTTCCACGTTCCCGCAATGGTAATCAGATTTCTCCCTGGATCAGCACCTATGGTTTAAGTTAATTGCCATATCTTTTCTTATAATATTTACTGGTGGTGCTTGAAATTAAAGCAGCAATCCACCCTAACTATACTCCATTTTTTGTTTTACGGGGTTGGTTAGGTTGTGGGGAGGTCTTTCAGATGAGATCTAGCTCAGACGGGAGCCCGCGGTGCAGAATATATATGTATATATGGCTATTGCTTTCCTTTTTTAAGAGTATGAAATATCTTTTTAAGCATCGGAACGCAATCTCGTATTAAAAAATAAAACTATGCGCCGTAAAGTGAAGAGTTGGCTGGATTTTGCTCTACAGAAGGAGATCTTGAACACGCCTGGGTTGACCGTGAGAGAGGGGTCTGTGGAAGATCTCATCCTGGAGCCTCCTGACCCCAACCTACCTGGAAAGTGTCGTGTCCACGGGGGTCATCTTAGGTATGTCTCTTACACCCTCGGTTTTGTCTCTCTCCCTCTGCCGTACATCAGGAACGCTAGAGTGATGGCTCTGAATGCGCCCGCCCGGGGTGAAGGTGCGCCCGCCCGGGGTGAAGGTGCGCCCGCCCCGGGGTGAAGGTGCGCCCGCCCCGGGTTGAAGGTGCGCCCGCCCGGGGTGAACCAGATCCGTGATGTCATGGCCACGTCCTCCCCCCCCCCCCCCCACATGCGCAACTAGCTGGCCAGAAATCGCCCGGTCGAGCCGAGTGCATGACGTCACGGCGCTCAAGCGCCAGCGTGCGCGCTCCCATCCTGGCTCGCAGCCTTAGATACATCATCATCTAAACCAGGGATGTACAATCTTTTGGCACTGCGCCCCCCCTGCCAGCACTGCCTCCGTGTTCTCACCCCCCCCTACCTTCCTACCGCGTCAAATGACACGGTAGGGTGTCACGTGACCCGCGGCATTATTTGTTGCCACGTCACCATAGCAACGCGTCGTCTGAGTCAAGGTAAAGGATACCTAGAGGCCCTCGCGTGGTCCCCGCCATTTAATTTAAATGCATTGGGGAAGAGCGTGGGGCCTCTGTAAGCGCTGCGCCCCCCCCCCCCCAAAAAAAATCCCATTTTGCGCCCTTCCTGATCTAAACCGAGCTTTTCCATCAGCCACTCAACTCCCTGATCCTTTTATTTAATGTTTTTCATTTTTTTCTGGACTTTATGACAATACCAGCTGAAAGTACCCGGCGTCGCTCGGGAATTCTGCGAAACCAAAAAACATAGATTTTATCATTCAAATGTTTCGTTCCTTAATGGGGAAACCCCCGGCTTAACCAACAGCTCCTCCACTCATAATCGTTTCATTGCCTCTGAGGTCCCGAAGGGTTCGAACGAGAGCCTCTCGTTCTGCGTGTGTGTGTGTGGGGGGGGACATTGTGCTCTCGCCCCAAACCGTGCTCTCCCGTTCCGGGAAGAACCTCGCCTTCTCCTGTAGTTTTGCTTATGTTGCAAATAGGATTTTCAGAGTCGCCACGATTTTGGGGATCTTGAGGGTTATGCCATGGGATCATGTCATCAGTGATGTCATTGGTGAATTGCATCGAAATGTAGACAAAAACCTGCACCTCGATCTCGGGGACCATCCTGCAAAAAATGTGGTTACGATATCAGAAGAGGTGTCCACATGCATAGCGAGCACACACACAACCTTCCAAAATATATAGTAGATTAGTAATAATAAATATAGTAATAATAAATATAGTAATAATTAGTATATTAAATTGATGGTGGCGTTCTTTGTGTTTACTCTTTGCACCTTCTCTCCATTTTTAATTCTATAAAGTCCGTTGAAGCCAGGGGCTGAAAGTTTGTATCTTATCTTGCCGGCAGCGGACGGCAGCCGGGCCTTGGCGGGGAGCGTGGTGCTGACCAATGGCACGTTCCTGCGTGGGATGGTAAGGATCGGCATGGAGAGGGTCCCTGCCGGGCGGTGGGGGGAAGAGCCGGCGGTCGGACTGGCGCAGACGCTGGATAGTTTGGGGTTCGCGGTGGGGCGGCTGAAGACCGGGACGCCGCCTCGCATCGCCAAAGACTCTGTGGACTTCAGTGTCCTGGAGAGACACGAGGCCGATAAGCCACCGGTGCCTTTCAGTTTCATGAATGATCGTGTCTCGATTGAGGTAAAGGGGCAACATCACATGGGAGGGTCGTCAGATGCAGGGTATTGGGGTATGGGAGGGTTATCGGATGCCGGGTATTGGGGTATGGGAGGGTTATCGGATGCCGGGTATTGGGGTATGGGAGGGTTATCGGATGCCGGGTATTGGGGTATGGGAGGGTTATCGGATGCCGGGTATTGGTGTATGGGAGGGTTATCGGATGCAGGGTATTGGGGTATGGGAGGGTTATCGGATGCAGGGTATTGGGGTATGGGAGGGTTATCGGATGCAGGGTATTGGGGTATGGGAGGGTTATCGGATGCCGGGTATTGGGGTATGGGAGGGTTATCGGATGCCGGGTATTGGGGTATGGGAGGGTTATCGGATGCAGGGTATTGGTGTATGGGAGGGTTATCGGATGCAGGGTATTGGGGTATGGGAGGGTTATCGGATGCAGGGTATTGGGGTATGGGAGGGTTATCGGATGCCGGGTATTGGGGTATGGGAGGGTTATCGGATGCAGGGTATTGGTGTATGGGAGGGTTATCGGATGCAGGGTATTGGGGTATGGGAGGGTTATCGGATGCAGGGTATTGGGGTATGGGAGGGTTATCGGATGCAGGGTATTGGGGTATGGGAGGGTTATCGGATGCAGGGTATTGGTGTATGGGAGGGTTATCGGATGCAGGGTATTGGGGTATGGGAGGGTTATCGGATGCAGGGTATTGGGGTATGGGAGGGTTATCGGATGCCGGGTATTGGTGTATGGTAGGGTTATCGGATGCCGGGTATTGGGGTATGGGAGGGTTATCGGATGCCGGGTATTGGGGTATGGGAGGGTTATCGGATGCCGGGTATTGGTGTATGGGAGGGTTATCGGATGCAGGGTATTGGGGTATGGGAGGGTTATCGGATGCAGGGTATTGGGGTATGGGAGGGTTATCGGATGCAGGGTATTGGGGTATGGGAGGGTTATCGGATGCCGGGTATTGGTGTATGGGAGGGTTATCGGATGCAGGGTATTGGTGTATGGGAGGGTTATCGGATGCAGGGTATTGGGGTATGGGGGGGTTATCGGATGCAGGGTATTGGGGTATGGGAGGGTTATCGGATGCAGGGTATTGGGGTATGGGAGGGTTATCGGATGCAGGGTATTGGTGTATGGGAGGGTTATCGGATGCAGGGTATTGGTGTATGGGAGGGTTATCGGATGCAGGGTATTGGGGTATGGGAGGGTTATCGGATGCAGGGTATTGGGGTATGGGAGGGTCATCAGATGCAGGGTATTGGTGTATGGGAGGGTTATCAGATGCAGGGTATTGGTGTATGGGAGGGTCATCGGATGCAGGGTATTGGTGTATGGGAGGGTTATCGGATGCAGGGTATTGGTGTATGGGAGGGTTATCGGATGCAGGGTTTTGGGGTATGGGAGGGTTATCGGATGCAGGGTATTGGGGTATGGGAGGGTTATCGGATGCAGGGTATTGGGGTATGGGAGGGTTATCGGATGCAGGGTATTGGGGTATGGGAGGGTTATCGGATGCAGGGTATTGGGGTATGGGAGGGTTATCGGATGCAGGGTATTGGTGTATGGGAGGGTTATCGGATGCAGGGTATTGGGGTATGGGAGGGTTATCGGATGCAGGGTATTGGGGTATGGGAGGGTTATCGGATGCAGGGTATTGGGGTATGGGAGGGTTATCGGATGCAGGGTATTGGGGTATGGGAGGGTTATCGGATGCAGGGTATTGGTGTATGGGAGGGTTATCGGATGCAGGGTATTGCTGTATGGGAGGGTTATCGGATGCAGGGTATTGGGGTATGGGAGGGTTATCGGATGCAGGGTATTGGTGTATGGGAGGGTTATCGGATGCAGGGTATTGGGGTATGGGAGGGTTATCGGATGCAGGGTATTGGGGTATGGGAGGGTTATCGGATGCCGGGTATTGGTGTATGGGAGGGTTATCGGATGCAGGGTATTGGTGTATGGGAGGGTTATCGGATGCAGGGTATTGGGGTATGGGAGGGTTATCGGATGCCGGGTATTGGGGTATGGGAGGGTTATCGGATGCCGGGTATTGGTGTATGGGAGGGTTATCGGATGCCGGGTATTGGGGTATGGGAGGGTTATCGGATGCAGGGTATTGGGGTATGGGAGGGTTATCGGATGCAGGGTATTGGTGTATGGGAGGGTTATCGGATGCAGGGTATTGGGGTATGGGAGGGTTATCGGATGCAGGGTATTGGTGTATGGGAGGGTTATCGGATGCAGGGTATTGGTGTATGGGAGGGTTATCGGATGCAGGGTATTGGGGTATGGGAGGGTTATCGGATGCAGGGTATTGGGGTATGGGAGGGTTATCGGATGCCGGGTATTGGTGTATGGGAGGGTTATCGGATGCCGGGTATTGGGGTATGGGAGGGTTATCGGATGCCGGGTATTGGTGTATGGGAGGGTTATCGGATGCAGGGTATTGGGGTATGGGAGGGTTATCGGATGCAGGGTATTGGTGTATGGGAGGGTTATCGGATGCAGGGTATTGGTGTATGGGAGGGTTATCGGATGCAGGGTATTGGTGTATGGGAGGGTTATCGGATGCAGGGTATTGGTGTATGGGAGGGTTATCGGATGCAGGGTATTGGTGTATGGGAGGGTTATCGGATGCAGGGTATTGGTGTATGGGAGGGTTATCGGATGCAGGGTATTGGGGTATGGGAGGGTTATCGGATGCAGGGTATTGGGGTATGGGAGGGTCATCGGATGCAGGGTATTGGTGTATGGGAGGGTTATCGGATGCAGGGTATTGGTGTATGGGAGGGTTATCGGATGCAGGGTTTTGGGGTATGGGAGGGTTATCGGATGCAGTGTATTGGTGTATGGGAGGGTTATCGGATGCAGGGTATTGGGGTATGGGAGGGTTATCGGATGCCGGGTATTGGGGTATGGGAGGGTTATCGGATGCAGGGTATTGGGGTATGGGAGGGTTATCGGATGCCGGGTATTGGGGTATGGGAGGGTTATCGGATGCAGGGTATTGGGGTATGGGAGGGTTATCGGATGCAGGGTATTGGGGTATGGGAGGGTTATCGGATGCCGGGTATTGGTGTATGGGAGGGTTATCGGATGCCGGGTATTGGGGTATGGGAGGGTTATCGGATGCCGGGTATTGGTGTATGGGAGGGTTATCGGATGCCGGGTATTGGGGTATGGGAGGGTTATCGGATGCAGGGTATTGGGGTATGGGAGGGTTATCGGATGCAGGGTATTGGGGTATGGGAGGGTTATCGGATGCAGGGTATTGGGGTATGGGAGGGTTATCGGATGCCGGGTATTGGGGTATGGGAGGGTTATCGGATGCAGTGTATTGGGGTATGGGAGGGTTATCGGATGCCGGGTATTGGGGTATGGGAGGGTTATCGGATGCAGGGTATTGGTGTATGGGAGGGTTATCGGATGCAGGGTATTGGGGTATGGGAGGGTTATCGGATGCAGGGTATTGGGGTATGGGAGGGTTATCGGATGCCGCGTATTGCTGTATGGGAGGGTTATCGGATGCAGGGTATTGGGGTATGGGAGGGTTATCGGATGCAGTGTATTGGTGTATGGGAGGGTTATCGGATGCAGGGTATTGGGGTATGGGAGGGTTATCGGATGCCGGGTATTGGTGTATGGGAGGGTTATCGGATGCAGGGTATTGGGGTATGGGAGGGTTATCGGATGCAGGGTATTGGTGTATGGGAGGGTTATCGGATGCAGGGTATTGGGGTATGGGAGGGTTATCGGATGCAGGGTATTGGGGTATGGGAGGGTTATCGGATGCCGGGTATTGGGGTATGGGAGGGTTATCGGATGCCGGGTATTGGGGTATGGGAGGGTTATCGGATGCAGGGTATTGGTGTATGGGAGGGTTATCGGATGCAGGGTATTGGTGTATGGGAGGGTTATCGGATACAGGGTATTGGGGTATGGGAGGGTTATCGGATGCAGGGTATTGGGGTATGGGAGGGTTATCGGATGCAGGGTATTGGTGTATGGGAGGGTTATCGGATGCAGGGTATTGGGGTATGGGAGGGTTATCGGATGCAGGGTATTGGGGTATGGGAGGGTTATCGGAGGCAGGGTATTGGTGTATGGGAGGGTTATCGGATGCAGGGTATTGGGGTATGGGAGGGTTATCGGATGCAGGGTATTGGGGTATGGGAGGGTTATCGGATGCAGGGTATTGGTGTATGGGAGGGTTATCGGATGCAGGGTATTGGGGTATGGGAGGGTTATCGGATGCAGGGTATTGGGGTATGGGAGGGTTATCGGATGCAGGGTATTGGTGTATGGGAGGGTTATCGGATGCAGGGTATTGGTGTATGGGAGGGTTATCGGATGCAGGGTATTGGTGTATGGGAGGGTTATCGGATGCAGGGTATTGGGGTATGGGAGGGTTATCGGATGCAGGGTATTGGGGTATGGGAGGGTTATCGGATGCCGGGTATTGGGGTATGGGAGGGTTATCGGATGCAGGGTATTGGTGTATGGGAGGGTTATCGGATGCAGGGTATTGGTGTATGGGAGGGTTATCGGATGCAGGGTATTGGGGTATGGGAGGGTTATCGGATGCAGGGTATTGGGGTATGGGAGGGTTATCGGATGCAGGGTATTGGTGTATGGGAGGGTTATCGGATGCAGGGTATTGCTGTATGGGAGGGTTATCGGATGCCGGGTATTGGGGTATGGGAGGGTTATCGGATGCCGGGTATTGGTGTATGGGAGGGTTATCGGATGCAGGGTATTGGTGTATGGGAGGGTTATCGGATGCAGGGTATTGGGGTATGGGAGGGTTATCGGATGCAGGGTATTGGTGTATGGGAGGGTTATCGGATGCAGGGTATTGGGGTATGGGAGGGTTATCGGATGCAGGGTATTGGGGTATGGGAGGGTTATCGGATGCAGGGTATTGGTGTATGGGAGGGTTATCGGATGCAGGGTATTGGGGTATGGGAGGGTTATCGGATGCAGGGTATTGGGGTATGGGCGGGTTATCGGATGCAGGGTATTGGTGTATGGGAGGGTTATCGGATGCAGGGTATTGGGGTATGGGAGGGTTATCGGATGCAGGGTATTGGGGTATGGGAGGGTTATCGGATGCAGGGTATTGGGGTATGGGAGGGTTATCGGATGCAGGGTATTGGGGTATGGGAGGGTTATCGGATGCAGGGTATTGGTGTATGGGAGGGTTATCGGATGCAGGGTATTGGGGTATGGGAGGGTTATCGGATGCAGGGTATTGGGGTATGGGAGGGTTATCGGATGCAGGGTATTGGGGTATGGGAGGGTTATCGGATGCAGGGTATTGGTGTATGGGAGGGTTATCGGATGCAGGGTATTGGGGTATGGGAGGGTTATCGGATGCCGGGTATTGGTGTATGGGAGGGTTATCGGATGCCGGGTATTGGGGTATGGGAGGGTTATCGCATGCAGGGTATTGGTGTATGGGAGGGTTATCGGATGCCGGGTATTGGGGTATGGGAGGGTTATCGGATGCAGGGTATTGGTGTATGGGAGGGTTATCGGATGCAGGGTATTGGGGTATGGGAGGGTTATCGGATGCAGGGTATTGGTGTATGGGAGGGTTATCGGATGCAGGGTATTGGTGTATGGGAGGGTTATCGGATGCAGGGTATTGGGGTATGGGAGGGTTATCGGATGCAGGGTATTGGGGTATGGGAGGGTTATCGGATGCAGGGTATTGGGGTATGGGAGGGTTATCGGATGCCGGGTATTGCTGTATGGGAGGGTTATCGGATGCAGGGTATTGGGGTATGGGATGGTTATCGGATGCCGGGTATTGGAGTATGGGAGGGTTATCGGATGCCGGGTATTGGTGTATGGGAGGGTTATCGGATGCAGGGTATTGGTGTATGGGAGGGTTATCGGATGCCGGGTATTGGGGTATGGGAGGGTTATCGGATGCAGGGTATTGGTGTATGGGTTATCGGATGCAGGGTATTGGTGTATGGGAGGGTTATCGGATGCAGGGTATTGGGGTATGGGAGGGTTATCGGATGCAGGGTATTGGTGTATGGGAGGGTTATCGGATGCAGGGTATTGGGGTATGGGAGGGTTATCGGATGCAGGGTATTGGTGTATGGGTTATCGGATGCAGGGTATTGGTGTATGGGAGGGTTATCGGATGCAGGGTATTGGGGTATGGGAGGGTTATCGGATGCAGGGTATTGGTGTATGGGAGGGTTATCGGATGCAGGGTATTGGTGTATGGGAGGGTTATCGGATGCAGGGTATTGGGGTATGGGAGGGTTATCGGATGCAGGGTATTGGGGTATGGGAGGGTTATCGGATGCAGGGTATTGGGGTATGGGAGGGTTATCGGATGCAGGGTATTGGGGTATGGGAGGGTTATCGGATGCAGGGTATTGGTGTATGGGAGGATTATCGGATGCAGGGTATTGGTGTATGGGAGGGTTATCGGATGCAGGGTATTGGGGTATGGGAGGGTTATCGGATGCAGGGTATTGGGGTATGGGAGGGTTATCGGATGCAGGGTATTGGTGTATGGGAGGGTTATCGGATGCAGGGTATTGGTGTATGGGAGGGTTATCGGATGCAGGGTATTGGGGTATGGGAGGGTTATCGGATGCAGGGTATTGGTGTATGGGAGGGTTATCGCATGCAGGGTATTGGGGTATGGGAGGGTTATCGGATGCAGGGTATTGGTGTATGGGAGGGTTATCGGATGCAGTGTATTGGTGTATGGGAGGGTTATCGGATGCAGGGTATTGGGGTATGGGAGGGTTATCGGATGCAGGGTATTGGGGTATGGGAGGGTTATCGGATGCAGGGTATTGGTGTATGGGAGGGTTATCGGATGCAGGGTATTGGTGTATGGGAGGGTTATCGCATGCAGGGTATTGGGGTCGGGGAGGGTTATCGGATGCCGGGTATTGGTGTATGGGAGGGTTATCGGATGCAGGGTATTGGGGTATGGGAGGGTTATCGGATGCAGGGTATTGGTGTATGGGAGGGTTATCGGATGCAGGGTATTGGGGTATGGGAGGGTTATCGGATGCAGTGTATTGGGGTATGGGAGGGTTATCGGATGCAGGGTATTGGGGTATGGGAGGGTTATCGGATGCAGGGTATTGGTGTATGGGAGGGTTATCGGATGCAGGGTATTGGGGTATGGGAGGGTTATCGGATGCAGGGTATTGGGGTATGGGAGGGTTATCGGATGCAGGGTATTGGGGTATGGGAGGGTTATCGGATGCAGGGTATTGGGGTATGGGAGGGTTATCGGATGCAGGGTATTGCTGTATGGGAGGGTTATCGGATGCAGGGTATTGGGGTATGGGAGGGTTATCGGATGTATGGTATTGGGGTTCAGGATGGTTTACCGGATGTTTGGTATTGGGGTTGAGGATGGCTTATCGGATTCATGATATTGGCGTCTGGGAGTATTATGGGATGCAGGGTATTAGGGTTCAGGTGGGTTATCAGATGCCGGGTATTGGGGTTTGGGAGGATTATTGGATGCAGGGTATTTGGGTTCGGGATGATTATCGGAAGCCGGGTATTGTTATTCGGGGGGGCTCATGGAAGAGGACCTCTTGAAGAGGGATAACTCATTATCGGGCACGCTCGTTGAAGTGGGATAAATACACAGTAGCCTTTCCGTGGGCAATGACCCTTATTAAACTGCACATTATCCAATCAATAAATTGTAAACCATTTTATCAACCGTTCTTTTTAAAAAAAAAAAAGAATTGCTGTGCTTAATTAGCAACAATTGACATCTGCAGTTGCTTCTCTATTAAATAACGAATTTTGAATTCCTGTGCGTGTTTTAAACGTGGCGCAGAATCTTTCATACGCTACCACCGCACGATAATTAGTGGAGAAACACGGCGTTCAGGGGAAACTCGCGGGGTCACACTGACTTTTCATCCTATGACTGGGACTCGGAGATACGGAGGCCTCTCTGTGTGTTGTGGGCGTGGGTCCGTCCTGTGTAACACGCGTGTCCTCACAGCCCGAGCAGCAGCTCCCGTGCCACCTGACGCACACCACTCCTCGCGTGGAGGAGATAATCCGAGAGAGCCTCCATCTCAGCGGTCATGTCAAGGAGACCAGCGCTGGCCCCAGGTGAGAGGGGCCGCCCCGTTTTGCTGCGATCCGATTGGGTCAGCGTGCTGTGTGCTGATTGGCTGCCCCCTGTGTCTGGCTCTCTAGGTATTGTCCTTCCATCGAGTCAAAGGTCTTGCGGTTCCCGGGCAGGAGCCACCAGGTCTGGCTGGAGCCCGAGGGGGTGGATTCAGATGTTATTTACCCCCAGGGGCTTTCCGTGACGCTGCCGGCTGAGGCTCAGGAGAGGCTTCTGCGGGAGATCCCGGGACTGGAGAAAGCGCGCATGCTGAGACCAGGTCAGTGTGCAGTGGCCAGAGCCGTGTGTGTGTGTGTGTATGTATGTATGTATGTATGTATGTATGTGTAATTATGTATGTATGTGTGTGTATGTGTAATATGTGTGTAATATGTGTGTGTATGTATGCATGTATGTATGTATGTGTAATTATGTATGAATGTGTAATATGTGTGTGCATGTATGTATGTATGTGTAATTATGTATGTGTGTGTGTGTGTGTGTGTGTGTGTATGTATGTGTGTGTGTGTATATATGTATGTGTAATATGTGTGTGTATGTATGTATGTATGTGTAATTATGTATGTGTGTGTGTGTGTGTGTGTGTGTGTATGTATGTATGTGTAATATGTGTGTGTATGTATGTATGTATGTATGTGTAATTATGTATGTATGTGTGTGTGTATGTATGTGTGTGTGTGTATATATGTATGTGTATGTATGTGTGTATGTATGTATGTGTAATTATGTATGTATGTGTGTGTATGTGTAATATGTGTGTGTATGTGTGTGTGTGTGTATGTATGTATGTGTATGTATGTATGTGTATGTATGCATGTATGTATGTGTAATTATGTGTGTGTGTGTGTGTGTGTGTGTGTGTGTGTGTGTATGTATGTGTGTTTGTATGTATGTATGTATGTATGTGTAATATGTGTGTGTATGTATGTATGTATATGTAATATGTGTGTGTATGTATGCATGTATGTATGTATGTGTAATTATGTATGTATGTGTAATATGTGTGTAATATGTGTGTGTATGTATGCATGTATGTATGTATGTGTAATTATGTATGTATGTGTAATATGTGTGTAATATGTGTGTGTATGTATGTATGTATGTGTAATTATGTATGTATGTGTAATATGTATATGTATGTATGTGTGTGTATGTATGTATGTATGTGTAATATGTGTATGTATGTATGTGTGTGTAATTATGTATGTATGTATGTGTAATATGTGTGTGTATGTATGTATGTGTGTGTAATATGTATGTTAAAGTACAGTAAAACTTTCAAGAGAATTATCCCTTAAGGTTGGAGGAAAGGAGATTTCCCCAGCAACAAAGGAAAGGGTTCCTAACAGCAGCGGTGTGCAAACTGGGGGGTGCGCCGCCCAGGGGGGTCACGAGACTTTTTGGGGGGGCGCGGCTCACTTACACGGCTTCCGTGTCCACTCGTCTCCTTAACAACGTGGCGTCATTTGACCCCACGGCGTCATTTGATGCCCGTTGCCATGGAGATCCGGCGTCAAATGACGCTGTGGGTCACGTGACCCCGAAGCGTCATTTGACGCCGCAGGGTGGGCGCGACAAGGGGTGAGCAGGCAGGGGGGGGCACAGCGCAGGAAGTTTGCGCACCCCTGCCTTACAGTAAGGGCAGTTAAAATGTGGAATTCATTACCCATGGAGACTGGGATGGCAGATACAATAGCTATGTTCAAAAAAAGGTTGGACATCTTTTTAGAAAGGAACGTTATACACCAGCGGTGGGCAGCCTATTTTTCAATGTAGCCACAGGTGTGGCGAATGAGAAGTGAAAATCGCCACCATGAAAAAATTGAGAAATTAGGTTGCTCAATTGAATATTTAAAACAACACACACTGTTCGTCTGCTTCACTCACCTCAGCACTATCACCTGCTGCTGCTTCCCTCACCTCAGCACTATCACCTGCTGCTGCTTCCCTCACCTCAGCACTATCACCTGCTGCTGCTTCCCTCAAGTCAGCACTATCACCCGCTGCTGCATCACTCACCTCAGCACTATCACCCGCTGCGTCACTCACCTCAGCACTATCACCTGCTGCTGCTTCCCTCACCTCAGCACTATCACCTGCTGCTGCGTCACTCACCTCAGCACTATCACCCGCTGCTGCTTCCCTCACCTCAGCACTATCACCTGCTGCTGCTTCACTCACCTCAGCGCTATCACCTGCTGCTGCGTCACTCACCTCAGCACTCACCTGCTGCTGCTTCACTCACCTCAGCACTATCACCTGCTGCTGCTTCACTCAGAAGTGTATGTACAGAGCTCCCAGGCATTTGGTAAGGAATCGGCTTTATTCTTTCTTTATTTGTTATATTTTGCTGTGGATCTGTGGGGGAGTATACTGTGAGTATACTGGGAGTTATATAGAGGGTTTTGGGTGCATTTTCAGGCTTAAAAACCGTTTTTGGTTTTTCACCCAGGGGCTGCAGTGATTTAACCCAGCATAGCTGCAGTTTAGCTGGCTGGAAAACTGCAGTCTCACCCCTCTCTCCTCCCTTACTACTGGAGGTTTTTACTGGTTGTTTAAACTTCCAATTTCACTCTTTTGTTTTTCTTAAGCCTGATTCATTTTCTCACTTGCTATTGAGAGCTCTGTGTCTTTTCTATAAAGACTTGTAAATTGTGGTGTTTGCTTATTATAACAGAGAGAGAGTTAATAATAAGAGGAAAAGATTTAAAACTGCAGCAGGTTTTAAAAGCTGCTGTTTTTTCCCCTTGCAGAGAGATCTCTTCTAAAAGGGACAGTTTTCTCTCAATACCTCTCTCACTAAGCAATACCTTCCCCTGACTTAGAGGCTTATTTGTTTATCATGCCTGGAAAGGGGAATAGGACAAGTGCGGCAACAGGGGCGACGCCCGGATATAGAACACCAAAAACTGTGGCCCCTAGGAGCAACACTCTTAGTCACAGCCCTAGGCCTGGTCCTTCCAGTGCCCTGGCCACGCCTCCCCCAGCACCTGTTAGCAGCGTAACCCCTGCAGTCCCAGTTCCAACATGGGCGCATGTGGCAGTTGCAGGTGTTGACCCCAGCAACAACAATGCTGGGGCCACGCCCTGTTTGAGCAGGAAGCTTGGGGTGAGGTGCCCAATGTCACCTGGCCTAAACATGGAGATATATGTGAGGGCTGTGGCTGATGTGGTGGGTCCCTCTGCTGTGGTGGCGGCCAGCAAAATGTATGGGAGGGGCATTTTCTTCCTTCGTACGCTGGCTGCCACTCACTACCTGGTGCAGAAAGGCATCAGTGTAGGGGGGAAATACATCCCTATGGAACCCATGGAGGGGTTAGGCACAAAGGTCATTCTGTCAAATGTGCCCCCCTTCATCCCAGATTGCCTCATGAAGCCGTACCTGCAAGCCCTGGGAGACATTAAGTCCCCCATAATAAAATTATCTTTGGGCTGCAGAGATAGGGCGCTGAGGCATGTACTCTCATTTAGGCGGCAGGTACAACTGCTGCTGCCAGGGAGCAATGAATCTGTGGAGGGTTCGTTTAGGGTGCCCTACGAGGGCATAGCATACACTGTGTTTTATGGCACGGAGGGGGTTAGATGTTATCTGTGCAGAGAGCTGGGGCACACTCGTAGGAGTTGCCTCAGAGGGAACAGAGGACCCATCCCAACTCCTGCACCCGCCCCTCCCTCTGCCAAGACACCCGGTACCGCTGTGCCCACCACAGCGGGGCCCTCAGGGGCCCAGGTCCCTCCTGAGACCGCAGGAGATGTCGCTGTCCCATCCGGAAAAGTGACTTCTGCACCTCTTCCTGGAGAGCGGAAGGAAGGAGAGGGGGTCGCCCTGGAGCGGCCAGCCTCTGTTAGCGCTGTCTCCCCCCAGGAGGAAATGCCCTGTGCCGCTGCGCCCACCGCAGCGGAGCCCTCGGGGGCCCAGGCCCCCGCTGGGACCACAGGAGATGTCGCTGCCCCATCTCGGACAGTGACGTCTACACCTCTCCCCCAAAGAAAGAGAGAGAAGGAAAAGCCCTCGAAGGCCCAGGCACCCTCTGGGACCGCAGAATATGTCACTGCCCCATCTCGAACAGTGACATCTGAACCTCTCCCCAAAGAACAGAGGGAGAAGGAAAAGAGCTCGAGGGCCCAGGTCCCCCCTGGGACCACAGAAGATGTCACTGTCGCAACTCAAACAGTGACATCTGAACCTCTCCTCTCACAAAAGAGGGGGAAGAAAAAAGTCACCTCAAAACAGTCACCCTCTGTCGCTGTCCCCCCCCAAGAACCCCCTAACCCCATTGTAAGCACCGTACAGGGTGAAGGGGAGCGGGAGGAAACTCCTGCTATGGAAACAGCGGCACCCTCTCCTGGGAAATCAATCCCCAGGAAGAGCAAATTTAAAACCAATAAGAGGGTGATTGAGGAGGTTGAGAGTGAACCATATTATGTTTACCCTCTGAAGTCTCGGAAGCGGAAAGAAAAATCAGTTCCGCACAAGGTGGTCCTGTCCGACCCACTGGTTGGGATTAACCAGTGTAAGCCGGATCCCACAAATGTACAGCCCACCCCCCTCGAATTTCTGGAGGGAATGCAGCTGGAGGTACCCGATGCCTCTGGGGACGTTGGGGAACCTCCCAGCGCCCCTCTCGGTTGGAGAGCATCCCCTGGAGAATTGTGCTTCGGTAAATTTGACATGCCGAGTGCACCTATCTTCAGAGCCAACCAAGATCCCCCTTCGGCTGTACCGCCTTCGGGTGACGCACATAGGGATAAAAAGCCCCGGTTTGCGTCACCAGAGGAAGGAGATGGGATAGGGCTGACCCCCGTGGATGAGGGTTTGGAGGGTGTTGTGGTGAGCACTTCCGATTACATCTGGGAGTTGTCTGACCTGAACCCTCTTGGTGCAGAGTTTTGGGCGGGCACTTTGTTGGGAGTGAACGCTGGGAAAGACCCTCCCTATGAAGCCCTTGCTAAGGAGTGCCCCCCCATGGTTGGTGAGAGCCCTCCCGCGGATGGTGGGTGCCCTCCTGCGGATGGTGGGGGCCCTCCTGCGGATGGTGGGGGCCCTCCCGCGGATGGTGGGGTCCCTCCCGCGGATGGTGGGGGCCCTCCTGCGGATGGTGGGGGCCCTCCTGCGGATGGTGAGGGCCCTCCCGCGGTTGGTGAGTGCCCTCCCGTGGGTGATGCGAACACCCGTGGCATGTGTGCTTCTGTGGCCCCCGAGGACTCTCGGGAGACCACTGCCTCTGCCATGCCGCCACCAGCTGCCCATGAACAGCCTGACTCGGGGATGGAGGTGGAGAGCACAGTGGACCCCCTCGTGGAAACACCGAGGAGGGGATCCAATCTAGGGCTGAGAGAGGCCCCCGCAGAGAAGGACGGGTGTCTTGAATTCTCCAGCCAAGAGGAGCCTGGGGAGTTGGGGCTCAGAGGGGAGTCCTCTGGCACCATGGAGTCGGTGGACTCCTCGATCCCCATTATCCCTGCCCGGGAGCTGGATAGTTTCCTGGATGATACCCTCTGTAGACATGGACATACGAAGGTGCAGTTGGCCCTTGAGAGGTGGAAGGATGCTTCGGTCATTCTCCAATCTCTCAGAGTATACATCAAGGCTAACCACAAGGCCAAACTTTCCGGGACTATCGAACATACTCGGGTCCTAAAGTTTAACAAAGTGTTGCGAGAGCACGTAAAGGCTTCTCGGGGTATAGTACCCTGAGCGCCTATGGGAAGCAAGACTCTTGATTACCAATGGCTTTGAGCATCGGTACGCTAAACGTAAATGGATGTAAGGACGGGTTTCGAAGGTTCCAGGTACTCTCCTTTTTACAAAAGGGAAAGTATTCTGTGAGTTTCCTGCAGGAAACCCATACCACTCCAGAGGCTGAAGCCAGCTGGCATCTGGAGTGGCGAGGCAAGGTCTTTTTCAGCCACCTCACTTCGACATCTTGTGGGGTGGTGACCCTGTTCTCTGAATCCTTTCAACCTGAGCTGCTGCTTGCCAAAGCTGTTGTTCCAAGTCGCCTGTTGCATATCAGGGTCCGACACGAGGACTACACGTTTAATTTCCTGAACGTGTATGCTCCTGCCAACGGACCCCTGAGAAGGCAGTTCTTCGTCAGAATGTCTGAATACCTGGAGACAGTCGACGCAGACGAATACGTGGTGCTCGGGGGTGATTTTAACTGTACCCTCGAGGCTCGGAAAGACCGGAATGGTCCGGAGCCACACCCGTGTTCTGCGTCGGCCTTGCGGGAGGTCATCACCCGCTACTCCTTGGTAGACGTCTGGCGAGAACAACATCCTGAGGCATCCACTGAGTTCACCCATGTTAGGGTGTTTAGGGGTGAACGGATGTCCTGGTCCCGGATCGACAGGCTGTATATTTCCAGCCACAGCCTGTCGCGAGCCCAGTCCAGTGCCATTAGGCTGGCGCCGTTTTCGGACCACAATTGTGCGTCCGTGACGGTGACGCTGCTACCTGCAGCACCCTCGGCCGCATATTGGCACTTCAACAATACGTTGTTGGAGGACAAGGGGTTTGCGACGACGGTCCGAGACTTTTGGATGGCTTGGAGAGGTTGCAGGTCAGACTTTGCCACGTTAGAGCAGTGGTGGGACGTGGGCAAGGTTCATCTGCGCCTCGTGTGTCAGGAGTACACAAAAGGTGCCAGCAGGCGGCGTGATGCTGAGATCGAGGCCCTCAGGGAGGAGGTGCTCGATCTCGAGAAGCGGCTGTCTGTGGCAGGAGACCAATACCTGCAGAGTATGTACGTGGAGAGGAAGTGCACTCTCCGGGACTTGGAAGATCGGAGAGCTCGGGGGGCGTATGTGCGATCCCGCATCAACTTCCTTCGAGAGATGGATCGCGGGTCGCGCCTCTTCTACGCGCTGGAGAAAAAGAGGGGAAACCGTAGACATATCACATGCCTGTTGGCAGAGGACGGTACCCCTCTGACTGACCCGGAGAGCATCCGGGACAGAACCCGGAGATTCTATGTAGATCTTTTCTCTCCGGAGTCCATCCAGCCAGATAAATGCAGGGTCTTATTAGAGGGGCTTCCCACGGTCAATGAGGATGGAAGGGAGCTGCTTGAGTTACCTTTGACTCTGGCCGAGCTCTCTGAAGCCCTCAGTCTCATGTCCCACGGAAAAGCGCCAGGGCTAGACGGGCTGACTGTGGAGTTCTTCCGGTTTTTCTGGGAGATGCTGGGACCTGATTTCACCGAGGTCCTAGCTGAAGCCCTTGAGATCGGTGAGATGCCACTTTCGTGTCGGCGGGCAATACTGACTTTGCTGCCGAAGAAGGGGGATCTCCGTCAGATCTCTAATTGGCGACCGGTCTCACTGCTCAGCACGGACTATAAGATCGTAGCCAAAGCGCTTTCGCTGAGGCTCAAGTCCGTGCTGGCAGAGGTGATTCACCCCGACCAGTCCTATACTGTCCCAGGCCGGAGCATTCATGACAACATTTTTCTGGTCCGGGACCTGATGCACTACGCGCAGAGGACTGGTCTGTCACTCGCCTTCCTGTCCCTAGATCAGGAGAAGGCATTTGACAGAGTGGATCACCGTTACCTTATGGAGACCCTGCGGGCGTTTGGCTTCGGCCCACAATTTGTGGGC
This sequence comes from Ascaphus truei, assembly GCF_040206685.1. Classification (NCBI taxonomy): domain Eukaryota; kingdom Metazoa; phylum Chordata; class Amphibia; order Anura; family Ascaphidae; genus Ascaphus; species Ascaphus truei. The sequence continues at coordinate 52,704,118 of NC_134493.1, read as the reverse complement.
TTTCTCCAGATGCTGTACGCCTCTGCAGAGTGTCTGGTGAAGATCAACTGGTCCCTGACGGCACCTTTTGTGTTTGGTCGGGGAGTACGTCAAGGGTGCCCCCTGTCTGGGCAACTGTACGCGCTGGCCATTGAGCCCTTCCTCTGCCTACTGAGGAGGAGGCTCACCGGGCTGGTGCTGCGGGAGCCCGACATGCGAGTAGTCCTATCGGCTTATGCCGATGACGTGCTCCTCGTGGCCCAGAACCTAGATGATCTAGAGCGGGCACAAGCGTGCCAAGAGGTCTACACCGCGGCCTCTTCTGCTCGGATCAACTGGTCCAAGTGCTCCGGCATGTTGGTGGGTCCCTTACAGGTGGACTCTTTGCCCCCCACGTTTCGGAATGTCTCGTGGGAGAGCGATACTCTCAAGTATCTGGGAGTCTACCTGTCTGCTGCGGAGGACCCGGCCCCAGAAAACTTCAGTGATCTTGAAGAACGGGTCATTGCTCGTCTTGGGTCATGGGTGTATCTGTCGAGAATGCTTTCCCTTAGGGGAAGGACCCTGGTGATCAACCAGCTGGTGGCCAGTCAGCTTTGGCACCGGCTGATAGCCATGGGTCCAACCCCCGAATTTATCAACAAGATCCAGAGGAGGTTGATGGATTTCCTCTGGATGGGGAAGCATTGGGTCTCTGCGGGAGTTGCGTGTCTCCCTTTGGAGGAGGGTGGACAGGGAGTGGTGTGTGTCCGCTCCCAGTTACACACTTTCCGCCTCCAGTACCTGCAGAGATACCTATTCGCAGATCCGTCTCCGCAGTGGTGCCAGCTGGCAACCAGTTTCTTTCGCCAGCTGCGCAATATGAGGTATGACCGGCAATTGTTTATCATCAGGCCTGAGGGTTTAGGTAGAGACCTCTCGGTGCTGCCGGCATACTACCGGGACTTACTGAAGGCCTGGAAATTGGTCTCCGCGACCAGGAAGAAACAGGCGGTGGGGGTTGATATCCTCGCCGAGCCCCTGCTATATAATCCGGCAGTGGGGGCTCGGATGTTGGATTCACCCTCTATTTGCCGCCGACTAATCCTGGCGCAGGTGACCAGAGTCGGAGATCTCCTGGACTATGAGCGGCGAGGCTGGGTAGGAGCAGAGGAGCTCGCGCCCCGTATGGGTCTGCTTACTGCCCGCGTCCCTCGTCATTTGATCCAGGAGATTAAGGATGCCATCCACCCCGACTCACGCACCTTCATCGAGGGGGTTTTGCAGACCGGAGAGCCTTGTCAACCTATCAACTTCAGCTCTCCGAATCTTTGCGTAGAACCCAAACCAAGGCAACCCCCTCGAGTTCCTATCTCCCCAAACCTCAGCAGGTTGGGGGATATGTCCCCGGCATGTTTTCGCGGCATGCCGAGGAAAGTCCTGTATTCTCTGGTGCTCCATATAGTGCACTACCTCGCCCTTGTCACCCGCCCAGATACCATCTGGAGGCGGGTATTTTTTGGGAACGAGGATGAGAGACCCCGGTGGAGAGAGCTCTATTCAGCTTTGGTTCCCCGTCCCGCCGGGGATTTGAGTTGGAGGGTCCTCCACGGTGCACTGAGCACAGGAGAGTATTTGGCACACTTCACGGACTCCCCCGCCGCCTGTCCTTTCTGTGGCGAGCGGGAGTCCGTATTTCACATTTATTTGAGTTGCGTCAGACTGCAGCCCCTCTTGTCCTTCTTGAGGAGCCTTCTTCTGCAGTTCTGGCTGGGTTTTTCCCCTCATCATTTTATTTTTGGGTGCCCAGTGTCCCGAGACAATAAGCCTAGGGATCTCCTAGTTAACCTGCTCCTGGCAGTGGCTAAGGTAGCCATTTACAAGACCAGGAAGCAGCGTTTGGAGAAGGGGGTCCCAACGAACATCGTGGCAGTGTTCCGGGCGCTGGTGCACTCCCGTATTCGGGCAGAGTTCACGTACGCCGAGTCCGCTGGGACGGTTTCGGAGTTTGCCTCCCAGTGGGCGTTAGGCGGGGTGCTCTGCTCGGTATCCCCCATCATGGGGTCTTCTGAGTTAACCCTTCATTTTTAAGTGCACTTTTTACAGTGCACTTGCTGATTCCCTTATATATTTGTTTGACTGGTTTTTCTTTGTTCTACTTGGCAACAAGTAGAATTGCTGTTTAACTGAATTGGCCGGCTTCGCCGGCCAATCAGTATTGAACCAGATCAAAATAGGCTGCTTCACTCACCTCAGCGCTATCACCTGCTGCTGCGTCACTCACCTCAGCACTCACCTGCTGCTGCTTCACTCACCTCAGCACTATCACCTGCTGCTGCTTCACTCAGAAGTGTATGTACAGAGCTCCCAGGCATTTGGTAAGGAATCGGCTTTATTCTTTCTTTATTTGTTATATTTTGCTGTGGATCTGTGGGGGAGTATACTGTGAGTATACTGGGAGTTATATAGAGGGTTTTGGGTGCATTTTCAGGCTTAAAAACCGTTTTTGGTTTTTCACCCAGGGGCTGCAGTGATTTAACCCAGCATAGCTGCAGTTTAGCTGGCTGGAAAACTGCAGTCTCACCCCTCTCTCCTCCCTTACTACTGGAGGTTTTTACTGGTTGTTTAAACTTCCAATTTCACTCTTTTGTTTTTCTTAAGCCTGATTCCTTTTCTCACTTGCTATTGAGAGCTCTGTGTCTTTTCTATAAAGACTTGTAAATTGTGGTGTTTGCTTATTATAACAGAGAGAGAGTTAATAATAAGAGGAAAAGATTTAAAACTGCAGCAGGTTTTAAAAGCTGCTGTTTTTTCCCCTTGCAGAGAGATCTCTTCTAAAAGGGACAGTTTTCTCTCAATACCTCTCTCACTAAGCAATACCTTCCCCTGACTTAGAGGCTTATTTGTTTATCATGCCTGGAAAGGGGAATAGGACAAGTGCGGCAACAGGGGCGACGCCCGGATATAGAACACCAAAAACTGTGGCCCCTAGGAGCAACACTCTTAGTCACAGCCCTAGGCCTGGTCCTTCCAGTGCCCTGGCCACGCCTCCCCCAGCACCTGTTAGCAGCGTAACCCCTGCAGTCCCAGTTCCAACATGGGCGCATGTGGCAGTTGCAGGTGTTGACCCCAGCAACAACAATGCTGGGGCCACGCCCTGTTTGAGCAGGAAGCTTGGGGTGAGGTGCCCAATGTCACCTGGCCTAAACATGGAGATATATGTGAGGGCTGTGGCTGATGTGGTGGGTCCCTCTGCTGTGGTGGCGGCCAGCAAAATGTATGGGAGGGGCATTTTCTTCCTTCGTACGCTGGCTGCCACTCACTACCTGGTGCAGAAAGGCATCAGTGTAGGGGGGAAATACATCCCTATGGAACCCATGGAGGGGTTAGGCACAAAGGTCATTCTGTCAAATGTGCCCCCCTTCATCCCAGATTGCCTCATGAAGCCGTACCTGCAAGCCCTGGGAGACATTAAGTCCCCCATAATAAAATTATCTTTGGGCTGCAGAGATAGGGCGCTGAGGCATGTACTCTCATTTAGGCGGCAGGTACAACTGCTGCTGCCAGGGAGCAATGAATCTGTGGAGGGTTCGTTTAGGGTGCCCTACGAGGGCATAGCATACACTGTGTTTTATGGCACGGAGGGGGTTAGATGTTATCTGTGCAGAGAGCTGGGGCACACTCGTAGGTTTTGCCTCAGAGGGAACGGAGGACCCATCCCAACTCCTGCACCCGCCCCTCCCTCTGCCAAGACACCCGGTACCGCTGTGCCCACCACAGCGGGGCCCTCAAGGGCCCAGGTCCCTCCTGAGACCGCAGGAGATGTCGCTGTCCCATCCGGAACAGTGACTTCTGAACCTCTTCCTGGAGAGCGGAAGGAAGGAGAGGGGGTTGCCCTGAAGCGGCCAGCCTCTGTTAGCGCTGTCTCCCCCCAGGAGGAAACGCCCTGTGCCGCTGCACCCACCGCAGCGGAGCCCTCGGGGGCCCAGGCCCCCGCTGGGACCACAGGAGATGTCGCTGCCCCATCTCGGACAGTGACGTCTACACCTCTCCCCCAAAGAAGGAGAGAGAGGGAAAAGCCCTCGAAGGCCCAGGCCCCCTCTGGGACCGCAGAAGATGTCACTGCCCCATCTCAAACAGTGACATCTGAACCTCTCCCCAAAGAACAGAGGGAGAAGGAAAAGAGCTCGAGGGCCCAGGTCCCCCCTGGGACCACAGAAGATGTCACTGTCGCAACTCAAACAGTGACATCTGAACCTCTCCTCTCAAAAAAGAGGGGGAAGAAAAAAGTCACCCCAAAACAGTCACCCTCTGTCGCTGTCCCCCCCCAAGAACCCCCTAACCCCATTGTAAGCACCGTACAGGGTGAAGGGGAGCGGGAGGAAACTCCTGCTATGGAGACAGCGGCACCCTCTCCTGGGAAATCAATCCCCAGGAAGAGCAAATTTAAAACCAATAAGAGGGTGATTGAGGAGGTTGAGCGTGAACCATATTATGTTTACCCTCTGAAGTCTCGGAAGCGGAAAGAAAAATCAGTTCCGCACAAGGTGGTCCTGTCCGACCCACTGGTTGGGATTAACCAGTGTAAGCCGGATCCCACAAATGTACAGCCCACCCCCCTCGAATTTCTGGAGGGAATGCAGCTGGAGGTACCCGATGCCTCTGGGGACGTTGGGGAACCTCCCAGCGCCCCTCTCGGTTGGAGAGCATCCCCTGGAGAATTGTGCTTCGGTAAATTTGACATGCCGAGTGCACCTATCTTCAGAGCCAACCAAGATCCCCCTTCGGCTGTACCGCCTTCGGGTGACGCACATAGGGATAAAAAGCCCCGGTTTGCGTCACCAGAGGAAGGAGATGGGTTAGGGCTGACCCCCGTGGATGAGGGTTTGGAGGGTGTTGTGGTGAGCACTTCCGATTACATCTGGGAGTTGTCTGACCTGAACCCTCTTGGTGCAGAGTTTTGGGCGGGCACTTTGTTGGGAGTGAACGCTGGGAAAGACCCTCCCAATGAAGCCCTTGCTAAGGAGTGCCCCCCCATGGTTGGTGAGAGCCCTCCCGCGGATGGTGGGTGCCCTCCCGCGGATGGTGGGGGCCCTCCCGCGGATGGTGGGGGCCCTCCCGCGGATGGTGAGGGCCCTCCCGCGGTTGGTGAGTGCCCTCCCGCGGGTGATGTGAACACCCGTGGCACGTGTGCTTCTGTGGCCCCCGAGGACTCTCGGGAGACCACTGCCTCTGCCATGTCGCCACCAGCTGCCCCTGAACAGCCTGACTCGGGGATGGAGGTGGAGAGCACAGTGGACCCCCTCGTGGAAACACCGAGGAGGGGATCCAATCTAGGGCTGAGAGAGGCCCCCGCAGAGAAGGACGGGGGTCTTGAATTCTCCAGCCAAGAGGAGCCTGGGGAGTTGGGGCTCAGAGGGGAGTCCTCTGGCACCATGGAGTCGGTGGACTCCTCGATCACCATTATCCCTGCCCGGGAGCTAGACAGTTTCCTGGATGATACCCTCTGTAGACATGGACATACGAAGGTGCAGTTGGCCCTTGAGAGGTGGAAGGATGCTTCGGTCATTCTCCAATCTCTCAGAGTATATATCAAGGCTAACCACAAGGCCAAACTTTCCGGGACTATCGAACATACTCGGGTCCTAAAGTTTAACAAAGTGTTGCGAGAGCACGTAAAGGCTTCTCGGGGTATAGTACCCTGAGCGCCTATGGGAAGCAAGACTCTTGATTACCAATGGCTTTGAGCATCGGTACGCTAAACGTAAATGGATGTAAGGACGGGTTTCGAAGGTTCCAGGTACTCTCCTTTTTACAAAAGGGAAAGTATTCTGTGAGTTTCCTGCAGGAAACCCATACCACTCCAGAGGCTGAAGCCAGCTGGCATCTGGAGTGGCGAGGCAAGGTCTTTTTCAGCCACCTCACTTCGACATCTTGTGGGGTGGTGACCCTGTTCTCTGAATCCTTTCAACCTGAGCTGCTGCTTGCCAAAGCTGTTGTTCCAGGTCGCCTGTTGCATATCAGGGTCCGACACGAGGACTACACGTTTAATTTCCTGAACGTGTATGCTCCTGCCAACGGACCCCTGAGAAGGCAGTTCTTCGTCAGAATGTCTGAATACCTGGAGACAGTCGACGCAGACGAATACGTGGTGCTCGGGGGTGATTTTAACTGTACCCTCGAGGCTCGCAAAGACCGGAATGGTCCGGAGCCACACCCATGTTCTGCGTCGGCCTTGCGGGAGGTCATCACCCGCTACTCCTTGGTAGACGTCTGGCGAGAACAACATCCTGAGGCATCCACTGAGTTCACCCATGTTAGGGTGTTTAGGGGTGAACGGATGTCCTGGTCCCGGATCGACAGGCTGTATATTTCCAGCCACAGCCTGTCACGAGCCCAGTCCAGTGCCATTAGGTTGGCGCCGTTTTCGGACCACAATTGTGCGTCTGTGACGGTGACGCTGCTACCTGCAGCACCCTCGGCCGCATATTGGCACTTCAACAATACGTTGTTGGAGGACAAGGGGTTTGCGACGACGGTCCGAGACTTTTGGATGGCCTGGAGAGGTTGCAGGTCAGACTTTGCCACGTTAGAGCAGTGGTGGGACGTGGGCAAGGTTCATCTGCGCCTCGTGTGTCAAGAGTACACAAAAGGTGCCAGCGGGCGGCGCAATGCTGCGATCGAGGCCCTCAGGGAGGAGGTGCTCGATCTTGAGAAGCGGCTGTCTGTGGCAGGAGACCAATACCTGCAGAGTATGTACGTGGAGAGGAAGTGCACTCTCCGGGACTTGGAAGATCGGAGAGCTCGGGGGGCGTATGTGCGATCCCGCATCAACTTCCTTCGAGAGATGGATCGCGGGTCGCGCCTCTTCTACGCGCTGGAGAAAAAGAGGGGAAACCGTAGACATATCACATGCCTGTTGGCAGAGGACGGTACCCCTCTGACTGACCCGGAGAGCATCCGGGACAGAGCCCGGAGATTCTATGTAGATCTTTTCTCTCCGGAGTCCATCCAGCCAGATAAATGCAGGGTCTTATGGGAGGGGCTTCCCACGGTCAGTGAGGATGGAAGGGAGCCGCTTGAGTTACCTTTGACTCTGGCCGAGCTCTCTGAAGCCCTCAGTCTCATGTCCCACGGAAAAGCGCCGGGGCTAGACGGGCTGACTGTGGAGTTCTTCCGGTTTTTCTGGGAGATGCTGGGACCTGATTTCACCGAGGTCCTAGCCGAAGCCCTTGAGATCGGTGAGATGCCACTTTCGTGTCGGCGGGCAATACTGTCTTTGCTGCCGAAGAAGGGGGATCTCCGTCAGATCTCTAATTGGCGACCGGTCTCACTGCTCAGCGCGGACTATAAGATCGTAGCCAAAGCGCTTTCGCTGAGGCTCAAGTCCGTGCTGGCAGAGGTGATTCACCCCGACCAGTCCTATACTGTCCCGGGCCGGAGCATTCATGACAACATTTTTCTGGTCCGGGACCTGATGCACTACGCGCAGAGGACTGGTCTATCACTCGCCTTTCTGTCCCTAGATCAGGAGAAGGCGTTTGACAGAGTGGATCACCGTTACCTTATGCAGACCCTGCGGGCGTTTGGCTTCGGCCCACAATTTGTGGGCTTTCTCCAGATGCTGTACGCCTCTGCAGAGTGTCTGGTGAAGATCAACTGGTCCCTGACGGCACCTTTTGTGTTTGGTCGGGGAGTACGTCAAGGGTGCCCCCTGTCTGGGCAACTGTACGCGCTGGCCATTGAGCCCTTCCTCTGCCTACTGAGGAGGAGGCTCACCGGGCTGGTGCTGCGGGAGCCCGACATGCGAGTAGTCCTGTCGGCTTATGCCGATGACGTGCTCCTCGTGGCCCAGGACCTAGATGATCTAGAGCGGGCACAAGCGTGCCAAGAGGTCTACACCGCGGCCTCTTCTGCTCGGATCAACTGGTCCAAGTGCTCTGGCATGTTGGTGGGTCCCTTACAGGTGGACTCTTTGCCCCCCACGTTTCGGAATGTCTCGTGGGAGAGCGATACTCTCAAGTATCTGGGAGTCTACCTGTCTGCTGCAGAGGACCCGGCCCCAGAAAACTTCAGTGATCTTGAAGAACGGGTCATTGCTCGTCTGGGGTCATGGGTGTATCTGTCGAGAATGCTTTCCCTTAGGGGAAGGACCCTGGTGATTAATCAGCTGGTGGCCAGTCAGCTTTGGCACCGGCTGATAGCCATGGGTCCAACCCCCGAATTTATCAACAAGATCCAGAGGAGGTTGATGGATTTCCTCTGGATGGGGAAGCATTGGGTTTCTGCGGGAGTTGCGTGTCTCCCTTTGGAGGAGGGTGGACAGGGAGTGGTGTGTGTCCGCTCCCAGTTACACACTTTCCACCTCCAGTACCTGCAGAGATACCTATTCGCAGATCCGTCTCCGCAGTGGTGCCAGCTGGCGACCTTTTTCTTTCGCCAGCTGCGCAATATGAGGTATGACCGGCAATTGTTTATCATCAGGCCTGAGGGTTTAGGTAGAGACCTCTCGGTGCTGCCGGCATACTACCGGGACTTACTGAAGGCCTGGAAATTGGTCTCCGCGACCAGGAAGGAACAGGCGGTGGGGGTTGATTTCCTCGCCGAGCCCCTGCTGTATAATCCGGCAGTGGGGGCTCGGATGTTGGATTCACCCTCTATTTGCCGCCGACTAATCCTGGCGCAGGTGACCAGAGTCGGAGATCTCCTGGACTATGAGCGGCGAGACTGGGTAGGAGCAGAGGAGCTCGCGCCCCGTATGGGTCTGCTTACTGCCCGTGTCCCTCGTCGTTTGATCCAGGAGATTAAAGATGCCATCCACCCCGACTCACGCACCTTCATCGAGGGGGTTTTGCAGACCGGAGAGCCTTGTCAACCTATCAACTTCAGCTCTCCGGATCTTTGCGTAGAACCCAAACCAAGGCAACCCCCTCGGGCTCCTATCTCCCCAAACCTCAGCAGGTTGGGGGATATGTCCCCGGCATGTTTTCGCGGCATGCCGAGGAAAGTCCTGTACTCTCTGGTGCTCCATATAGTGCACTACCTCGCCCTTGTCACCCGCCCAGATACCATCTGGAGGCGGGTATTTTTTGGGAACGAGGGCGAGAGGCCCCGGTGGAGAGAGCTCTATTCAGCTTTGGTTCCCCGTCCCGCCGGGGATTTGAGTTGGAGGGTCCTCCACGGTGCACTGAGCACAGGAGAGTATTTGGCACACTTCACGGACTCCCCCGCCGCCTGTCCTTTCTGTGGCGAGCGGGAGTCCGTATTTCACGTTTATTTGAGTTGCGCCAGACTGCAGCCCCTCTTGTCCTTCTTGAGGAGCCTTCTTCTGCAGTTCTGGTTAAACTTCTCTCCTCATCATTTTATTTTTGGGTGCCCAGTGTCCCGAGACAATAAGCCTAGGGATCTCCTGGTCAACCTGCTCCTGGCAGTGGCTAAGGTAGCCATTTACAAGACCAGGAAGCAGCGTTTGGAGAAGGGGGTCCCAACGAACATCGTGGCAGTGTTCCGGGCGCTGGTGCACTCCCGTATTCGGGCAGAGTTCACGTACGCCGAGTCCGCTGGGACGGTTTCGGGGTTTGCCTCCCAGTGGGCGTTAGGCGGGGTGCTCTGCTCGGTATCCCCCATCAGGGGTTCTTCTGAGTTAACCCTTCTTTTTTAAGTGCATTTTTTACAGTGCACTTGCTGATTCCCTTATATATTTGTTTGACTGGTTTTTCTTTGTTCTACTTGGCAACAAGTAGAATTGCTGTTTAACTGAATTGGCCGGCTTCGCCGGCCAATCAGTATTGAACCAGATCAAAATAGGCTGCTTCACTCACCTCAGCGCTATCACCCGCTGCTTCCCTCACCTCAGCACTATCACCTGCTGCTGCTTCCCTCAGAAGTGTATGTACAGAGCTCCCAGGCATTTGACACCATCTGGAGGCGGGTATTCCCTGCGAACGAGGGCGAGAGACCCCGGTGGAAGGAACCCTATTCAGCTTTGGTTCCCCGTCCCGCCGGGGATTTGAGTTGGAGGGTCCTCCACGGTGCACTGAGCACAGGAGAGTACTTGGCACACTTCACGGACTCCCCCGCCGCCTGTCCCTTCTGTGGCGAGCGGGAGTCCGTATTTCACGTTTATTTGAGTTGCGCCAGACTGCAGCCCCTCTTGTCCTTCTTGAGGAGCCTTCTCCTGCAGTTCTGGTTAAACTTCTCTCCTCATCATTTTATTTTTGGGTGCCCAGTGTCACGAGACAATAAGCCTAGGGATCTCCTAGTCAACCTGCTCCTGGCAGTGGCTAAGGTAGCCATTTACAAGACCAGGAAGCAGCGTTTGGAGAAGGGGGTCCCAACGAACATCGTGGCAGTGTTCCGGGCACTGGTGCACTCCCGTATTCGGGCAGAGTTCACGTACGCCGAGTCCGCTGGGACGGTTTCGGGGTTTGCCTCCCAGTGGGCGTTAGGCGGGGTGCTCTGCTCGGTATCCCCCATCAGGGGTTCTTCTGAGTTAACCCTTCTGTTTTAAGTGCATTTTTTACAGTGCACTTGTTGATTCCCTTATATATTTGTTTGACTGGTTTTTCTTTGTTCTACTTGGCAACAAGTAGAATTGCTGTTTAACTGAATTGGCCGGCTTCGCTGGCCAATCAGTTTTAAACCAGATCAAAATAGGCTGGTTCACTTCATTGACTCATTCAGAAAGCGGAAACCAGCACACGCCGTCAGGAAAAAGTTTTAATTTTACTGTGGGACCTGGCAAACTGAAATACGCCACATTTCATGGCCAATTTGCCACGTGTAGCGACTGGCGACAGGGTCGCCCACCTCGGTGATACCGGGATACACCAAATAAGTAAATATGGGAAGGATGTTGACCCAGGGAGTAATCCGATTGCCCATTCTTGGAGTCAGGAAGGAATTTATTTTCCCCTTATGAGATATCATTGGATGATATGACTCTGGGGTTTTGTGTTGGCCTTCCTCTGGATCAATGTACATACAAATCTAGGATAAGTACCTCCATTGGCTAAATTTAGCATAGGTGGAACTCGATGGACATGTCTTTTTCTTTTTCTTTTCCCGACCATCTATGTAACCATGTAAATCAGATGTATACAATCCATGGTTGAGGTTGATGCATCAGTAAGGAGGCGTTTCTCACCCTGCTCTGTGTATATATACACGCACTCTGCAGGTTACGGGGTGCAGTACGACTTCTTGGATCCTCGGCAGCTCCGCTCATCGCTGGAGACATTCCTGGTTCAGAGGCTTTTCCTGGCTGGACAGATTAACGGGACCACTGGGTATGAGGAGGCAGCAGCCCAGGTACCGGGGCGACAGGGGGTGGCCATTCCTCGGACCAGAGCGGAACATGGCAGTAGTAGCTTTAATAGGTGAACCCTATCCTTGCAATGCATTGCCCACTTTATGGCTTCACTCGCTGTCACAGAACCTGGTTAGAGAAGCTCAGAGGAAGCGGGATTGTAGGCAACTCTGTGCTCGGGGGGGAAATGGAGCAAGTGAGAATAGGAAATGGAGGTAGCCGTGTAGACACTCTACTGCAGGCTTCGGGCCTGTAAAAAAAAAGTGCCCCCCCCATATTTAAAGGTCATCATAGGTTACTTATTTTGGAGGGAACTGCATCTTTTAAAGCATAGCTGCACTAAATGTGGCAGCAGCAAGAGCCGAGTTATTTTATTTACCCCGTACACTGCATTGCAATGCGTACCGGGCACCTCTCTCAAGGGAGAGTTTAGAGCAGAGCGGCCGAGTGCGGGCTCTGAGCACATCGCTCTCTCCTCTCCCCCCCCCCCCCCTGCAGGGAGTGATCGCCGGGATTAACGCCACCCTGCGGGCGAAGGGGCACCCCGCCTTCTCTGTGAGCCGCACGGAGGGTTACCTCGGGGTCCTGCTCGACGACCTGACGACGCAGGGGACACGGGAGCCGTACCGCATGTTCACCAGCCGCGCGGAGTTTCGCATGTCGCTGCGGCCCGACAACGCCGACGCACGACTCAGCCTGCGAGGTGAGGAGCTGGCAAACGTACCGGAGCACGGGGGGGGGCGGCAGGGACGGGCGACAACAACTGGCAGTCACTCCAGTCTTCAAACAAGGAGCTGGGCGTGTGTGATAGATGCAGTTCTGTCATTCACTACACCACAGGCTCTTTCAGGGGATAATAGTTCCTTTATACTGCTTTATTCACCCCTCTTTCTCCTCTTGTGTTTATCCTTCTCCTCTCTGTCTCTTTGTCCAACTCTCGTCCTCACGCCCCATTTCTCTATTTCTTTACACCTTCCCCTTCCTTCCTCCATCTCTCGTTACCTTCCCCTTCCTTCCTCCATCTCTCGTTACCTTCCCCTTCCTTCCTCCATCTCTCGTTACCTTTCCCTGCCTTCCTCCATCTCTCGTTACCTTCCCCTTCCTTCCTCCATCTCTCGTTACCTTCCCCTTCCTTCCTCCATCTCTCGTTACCTTTCCCTGCCTTCATCTGTCACTTCCATATCTCTTTCTCCATATATCTCTTTATTCGCCCTCTCTCCATCTATCTTTCTTTCCATCTTCCCCCTTCTTCCTCCATCTGTCGCTCTCCACTTGTCCTTTTAGCTCTCTTTCTCTCTCTACGTTCCTCTCCTGTTCACTCCGCTTGTCTCTCTTTACACTCCATCTTTCTCATCCCTTCCCACCCACTTTGCTCTTTCCGTACCTTCTCTCTCGCCCCCCTTTGCCTCTCTCTCTCTTCACACCGCCTTCCATCTTTCCCTCCATACCCTCTCTCTCAGCCTCTCTCTATCTCTCCTTTTGTCTCTCTCCACATTTTTCTTCTCTCCCCCCCTTCTCCACCTTCCTCCCCCTTCCTCCCCCTCTCGCCCCCCTTGTCCCCTTCTCCCCCCCTTCTCCACCTCTCCCCCCCTTCTCCACCTCGCCCCCCCTTCTCCACCTCTCGCCCCCCTTCTCCACCTCTCTCTCCACCTCTCGCCCCCCCTTCTCCACCTCTTGCCCCCCCTTCTCCACCTCTCGCCCCCCCTTCTCCACCTCTCGCCCCTCTTATCTCCATTCTCCCCCTCTCTCCCTCTCCTTGTCCCTCTTCACAAGCCCCTCATCCTACCCTCCTCTCTTCCCTCTCCTCTTGTCTCACCCTCTTCTCTCCCCGCGTCTCAGGGTACGAGGAAGCAGGCTGCGTGTCTCAGGAACGCTACGATCGAGCTCTGACCACCAAAGAAACCCTGAGCGAGGGTCTGTCTGTGCTCCGCGCTCTGCAGCTCTCAACCTCCAAGTGGCAGAAGCTCATTCCCAGCGTCCCCATCAGCAGCACCCGGAGCGGCATCCTTAGGTACCTTAACCCCTCCTCTGCCCAAATCTGAGCCATTGGCAATCAAATGATTATCAGTAATTATAAGTGCTTTTAATCTTGTAACGTTTCCATGATAAACAAAAGCTGCGGATGTTTATTTCCGATCTTTATCTAATGTCTTTAGGTGATCAGACTATTTGTCATTCCTCAAAGCCGCAGGTAATGTCTTCGCTTCGTTTGTAAAGTAATCATGAAGCCGCCGTTGGTCAAACAGATAAACAGAAGTAGCTGGTACGCCTGAATTAAGTATTCCCGGAGAGACGCCAAACTTTCATTCTTACGCAAGATACGAATAAGTAAAAACCGTTCCAGAGCCGGGCCACAAATCACTTCTGTATAGAATTATCTTATTGTCTTCCTTTAAAGAAATCTAACGGTGCTAAAAGTAAAGCTTTATTTTCTTTGGAAATTAATTACGAACGGCATTTTTCAGGGGCCTCGGAATGGGGGAGCGTTTGTCAACCGAGGGTTTTCTTTACCCGTTTCCTTCTGTCGCGCATGCGCTGAGCGGCGCATAGCCGGTGTGCGCATGCGCACCTAACGAAAATCGCCGGTTCCACTTTCCGGCGATTTTCGCTTTCCGGCGGGTCCTCGGAACGGAACCCGCCGTATTAGTGGGGCCTGGCTGTAGTTATTTCTGCTTTTGGCCTGCTATGTAAGCGGGGCCGGCGAGAGGGGTGTAGGGGAAAGCCGGTTCATGTTACCGAGGCCCGGCTACATATACATTTGCCGCGTTCTCGGGCCTATGGAGCAGCGTCAAATGAAGTCATGACGATGCGTTATCATGGCACCGCGACGCCATGCGACATCACGTTGGTGGTGTCCACGGCGCCATTTTACGCTGCTGTTGAGGAGGAGGGTGGCAGCAAGGAGGCGCGAATCCGCTCTCGGCGGCCGGCAAGACTGCTTCTTTGCCAGAACATCCATTCTTACCGTGCTAGAGAACAGGGGTGCGCAAACTTCTGATGCTGCGGCCACCCTCACCTACTCCCGCCCCCCCCCCCCCCCCCGGTGCTCGCTCCCCCCTTACCTGCCTTTCGGCAACAACGGGGTCATGTGACATCATGTAACGTGTTGCCATGGCAACAAATAACGATAAGGGAAGAGGAAGCCGCCTGAACCTCGGTAAATGCCTCGTGGAAGAGCGCGAGGCCTCCAACCGCCTGCGCCCCCCCCACCCCCCCAGTTTGTTCACCCCTGCTATAGAACACTGCTCCTCAACTAGTCTTCCAAATGGGAGAGGTCAGAAATAAATCTTATCTAAAGACTGCAAAGAAAATGGTATTTTAACATTTTGCGAGCACGCACTGTGTGCATTCACGTTGCCGTTGTTTTAGAATTGAGTTTCAGTGTAAAAAAAAAAAATGGCGCTTGGCTTTCTGAGCAAGTGGAAATTTGTCCGGAGGGAACCGTCCTAGGCCCTCGGCGGGCCGGGTGAGACCCCCCTGGGGCCGCACGTTGAAGAAGAGGTTCTCCGGATCCTTATTGTCGCTTCTCTTCCCACCGTCAGTGCTGTGGAGATGCTGAGATATCAGGGGATGGACTTGGAGAAACTGTCCGAGGTTTTCCCCGACACACTGCGGAGATTCAGCGCCAAGCGAGAGATAGCTCAGCGCCTAAAGATCGAAGGTAACGTCTGCTCCCCCCCCTGAATGTTATTACTTGTAATTTAATGAAACATCTACAGGAGCACGGAGGCGGCGTCAAATAAAGCGAAATGACGTATCGAAACGTGACGGGAAATTTAGAGGGTTGTAACTGAAGGGTTTCTGTCACCTTTTAACCCACCATATCCTGATAACCTAAATATTATTGAGGTGCAAGTAATAAAGGAGAGGATGGGGGTACATCACTTTAATACATTTTCTTGTGACTATTTAGTATTTTAATGTTTTGTATCTTTGTTAGATTGCGCATGTTACCCTCCCTGCCCGGCTTCCGGGGAGATTACATCTGTGTACAATGTTTGGCTACTCGGCATGGGGTTACCTTGACTCGGGGGTGCTGTATTCAGGCGGCGGGGCGCTGAGGTAGCAAGGGTGAAAATGATGGGCGTCAGGAACACAACGCCAGTCTTTATTCATGTCCCCAGGCACGGACACACACACACACACACACACACACCAACAACGTTGTACTATTTTCTCGTGGTTATTTATGAATACTGTGCTTCCTTAAGTGCCCGCTCTTAACACTCAGAGGAGGGTGTATCTTAGTTGCTTTACTGGTATTTGACCAGGCCCCCCGTGTCCTTTTTGGGGTAACTTCTGTTATACTTCATTTAAGCTGGGCCCTTATTGGGATCCTGGCCGGTTCTATGCGGGTGACGATTATACCTTTGTCAGGTCTGGGAACTGCCACTTCTATGCAGGTTGAACAGCATACTGGTATGGATGTGCCGGTAGAACCTGTCTGAGGCCTTGTGTAGCATGTCGCTTCCCCTCTCTGGGACCTGCTGGGTTTCACTAGCCATCTTATGGGATCATAAGTTGAAGGGGCACTGTCCCTATCTACAACATAATAAGTAAGGGGGGCCTGGTCTGTTATATTACTTTATGAATACATCCCTATGTACTCTCCCTGAGGCTCCTCTTCTCTTGTCCTCCCAGAACCTGCCTCTTTAAAACCTTCCTCCTAATTACCCCATCGTGATGTCAGGACCCTTATGGCAACGCAGGATGGAGCCCAGCATACACTAACCTGCTAGTAACCCATTAGGAGGGAGGTTACACACATTTGAAACATTTCTTAGTTCCCCACTAACTAGCATTGAATGTTAATTAGGCGTATCTGCAGATTTTCTTTTGTGTTCTGCGTTCGCTGTCAACGATGTAATGTAATAAGGAACAAAGATGGCGCTGCTTATGCTAACGCAGTGCTGACCTTTAACCCCAGAGGAAGGGGTTACCACAGATTCTTGCTTCACCCTGTCCCTGTTTTATAGCTGTATATGAGCTGATCGTCAGTCAGCAGCAGCGAGAGATCGCTGAGGTACGAAGGGACGAGTCCCTAGCACTGCCGGAGGACATCGATTACCTGAACCTCACCGCTGCCCTGTCCCAGGAAGTGAGGGAGAAGCTGTCACAGAGCCGACCTGAGACGGTGTGTGTGTGTGTCTCTGTGTGTGTCTCTGTGTGTGTGTCTCTGTGTGTGTGTCTCTGTGTGTGTGTCTCTGTGTGTGTGTCTCTGTGTGTGTGTGTGTGTGTGTGTGTGTGTCTCTGTGTGTGTGTATCTGTGTGTGTGTGTGTGTGTGTGTGTGTGTGTGTGTGCACGTAAGGTGCCGTCTCCTCTCTGTTGCAGGTAGATTCTGTATTGCGATGCTCATGCAAACCGTTCTCCTTCTCCCACCAGATTGGCGCAGCTGGTCGTATTCCGGGGGTGACGCCTGCAGCCGTGGTGAACCTCCTGAGATACGTCAAAAGAGGTGCCCAGGCACCACATGCCCACGGGAGGGCAGAGCTCGCGCCCGGGGCGAGAGGGGACCCACCGCTGGGAAATAGGAGTAGCGAGCAGAGCGTTTTGTAGCACTACTAGACCAAGGGTGGCCAACTTCAGTCCTCAAGGGCCACCAACAGGTCAGGTTTTCAGGATATCCCTGCTTCAGCACAGGTGGCTGTCATAATGACTGAGCCTCTGATTGGGCCACCTGTGTTGAAGCAGGGATATCCTGAAAACCAGACCTGTTGGTGGCCCTTGAGAACTGGACTTGGCCACCCCTGCACTAGACCAAACGCCAGAATAACAGTCTGTTACATGTGCATAGATTACAGGAGGCATGGTGTAGTGGTTAAGGTGTTGGTCTTCAATACAAAGGTCTTTGGGTTCAATACGAGCCTCATCCTCTCATACTCTGTGAACCCAAGAAAACCCCTTAATCTCTCTGCGTCTCAGTTACCTTCCTCGAATGGTTTGTTACCATTATCTGAGGAAAGTGTAAAGTGATTTAATATTAATATATTCTATTATTGAGATGGTGTCACACAATGGTCCCCACCGTGGTGCCTTCTCCCCCTGCTAACTAACATGCTATGGTATTGTGACTAGCTACACTCCACACCAGCAAGTCCTGATCACTCCTCTCTCCCAAGTGACCCCATGGGACTAGGCACCGGAGTGCAGGCTGAGCTCCCTCTCGCTCCACGTCCTACCAGCTCTGTCTCTTGACCTTGGGTAGGATTTTGATGCAGGTATTTAGGAAGTGGAGATGCTGCCAGCTCGGGGCAGAACCAGAGTACCCCCTGCAGTTCTGGTACCCCGTGATGGGTATACACTCATTTCAATAAATATTATTTTTGACTTTGTTCTTTTTTTTTTGTGTGTGCAATATAAAAAGCATGTTTCGTAAATGTGTACAAAGCGACAAGGGACAGCTACCCCCGAGCAAAGGTAGGTGACTGCTTACAGACGTCTTGTGACCGGTTTATTGTAGAAGAACGGCCACATTTCCGGTCCTAAATGGACCTAAACTGTTGTTACTGTTTCTCTACAATAAATGTACTTTGAATCGGTCACACGACGTCTGTAAGCAGTGACCCTTTGCTCGGGGATAGCTGTCCCTTGTGGCTGCGTGTATTGGTTCTTGGCCACATAGCTGGCGTTATCCTCCATCTTTCTTTCATTCCCCAATTTCCTTTGAACTGTTTAGTAAATGTACTATTGGCGTGTTTGGGAATCATGCTCAGTTACTAATTACATGAGTATGAAATTCCTCTATTCACTGCTACAAATACAGCCATTTTTACGTTGGCTGTCATGACTGCCCCTTTTACTATAATCTTTGGGATATACATATTTAAAAGATATATATGTATTGAGTAGCGAGAGATTATAATAATGTATACTCATTTTATTCTGCTGAAGCATTTTTAATATATACAAACCATATTTGCATTTAATTGCATTATTTTGTTAGTAGTTTTGAGTGTTTGATGATGAAGCACTTGTTGTTTTTTTACATTCTTCATATTCCCAGATAATTGTCTCAGTATTTGTAGATTACTCGGTGTGTCAGGTGTGAAGAATTATCTGAGCCACTTGTATGGAGGTTTGTAAAGTATGGTAGAAAGGAGTGAGGCCTTCCAGTGAGTGAGACACTTTAAATAAAGGCTCCTTCCAATGAGTGTGACTTGCTGTGAATGTCTGTGACTTGCTCTGAATGAGTGTGATAACCTTCTGAGTGTGACATGCTCTGAATGAGTGTGATAGCCTTCTGAGTGTGACATGCTCTGAATGAGTGTGATAGCCTTCTGAGTGTGACATGCTCTGAATGAGTGTGATAGCCTTCTGAGTGTGACATGCTCTGAATGAGTGTGATAGCCTTCTGAGTGTGACATGCTCTGAATGAGTGTGATAGCCTTCTGAGTGTGACATGCTCTGAATGAGTGTGATAGCCTTCTGAGTGTGACATGCTCTGAATGAGTGTGATAGCCTTCTGAGTGTGACATGCTCTGAATGAGTGTGATAGCCTTCTGAGTGTGACATGCTCTGAATGAGTGTGGTAGCCTTCTGAGTGTGACATGCTCTGAATGAGTGTGATAGCCTTCTGAGTGTGACATGCTCTGAATGAGTGTGATAGCCTTCTGAGTGTGACATGCTCTGAATGAGTGTGATAGCCTTCTGAGTGTGACATGCTCTGAATGAGTGTGATAGCCTTCTTAGTGTGACATGCTCTGAATGAGTGTGATAGCCTTCTTAGTGTGACATGCTCTGAATGAGTGTGATAGCCTTCTGAGTGTGACATGCTCTGAATGAGTGTGATAGCCTTCTTAGTGTGACATGCTCTGAATGAGTGTGATAGCCTTCTTAGTGTGACATGCTCTGAATGAGTGTGATAGCCTTCTGAGTGTGACATGCTCTGAATGAGTGTGATAGCCTTCTAAGTGTGACATGCTCTGAAGCTGTGTGACAGCATTACACCTAGTATGAGATGCTCTGAATGTGACGCCTTCCAACACGTCTGACGTTCTCATTGAGTGTCCACAGCCTTCCAATGAGACATACTCTGAATGCGTGAGACAGCCCTCCGATAAATATGACCAGCTCTGAAGGGGTGTGACAGTCTCCCAATGGTCATGACGTACTCTGAGGGAGTGAGAATGTTCCAGTGATGATAAACTCCAAATTGGAGGCTGCTTTGCTGTGAGTGGGACTCGGTCCTGTGTAAGAGGGGTTTGCAATGAGTGCATTAGGCTTGTTAATGAACCTGCTTTCCAAAGATTGAAACAGAAGACTGATGAAACGGCTGCTCGAGTGAAACAAGACATGATGGGGAGCTCAAAAAAATAATATATATATAAACCAGTGCTGTGAATAAAGATCTCTTAAACAAGAGGGAGAGAAAAAATACTCCATGTGAACCACAATAGTATCGGAATCTCGTAAGCAAAAAGTGTATTGGATACAAACCGTCTTTATAAGAACAGGCAGCAGACATACAGACCTATAAATCCTCTCTGATGTTCATCTGTGTGTCCGTCTTTATATCAGGAATCAACCATACTATCTGCTCCTTCGTTTTGCCTGGTCTTTTCTCTTAGGTTGATTCCTGATGGACACGCAGAAGAACCTCAGAGAGGATTAATGGGCTTGCTGCCTATTCTTACAAAGACTCTGCATCCAGTACACTTTTTGCTTATAAGGCTGTGTCTCCGCTGGCGCTGACCGCGCTCATGCTTGAGAGCGATGACGTCACCAACTCCCTAAGCATGAGTGCCGGGTGTCCTGTGTATTTCGCAAGCAGGAGCGGGGGGGGGCATTGGGGGCATGTTGAGCGTGCTTCAAAGTCAAATTTTTTTGTCTCAAGCTTGGGTGAGCGTGTGCCCGCGCATGAGTGGGGACGTCTGCATAACGAGTACATGTAAAAGCGGCAAGCGCGGGACACACAGCACGCTAAGTGCCAGCGGAGACACAGCCTTAGATTCTGATACTATTGTGGTTCATGTAGAGTATTTTTTCCTCTTGTTTAAGAGATCTTTATTCACGGCACTGGTTTTCTTTTATATATTTGTTAGCACTCCCCATCTTTTTTTTACTTTATACACTTTTTGGAAACAGTAGAAAACGACCTTTCGCCTTTGGGTTTGTGAGACATCATATTTCATATAATCACAATTGTTTCAACATCTCTTTAGTCCCTTTAGACAGCATTTATTTTTTACATTTCCTTGTGTTTAAGACCTCATTCGTCTCCCTCACATTTAGGAGAACCTTCTTGTCACTGATGTGTGAGTGAGACAGCTGTCTGATAAGGAATGCTCGCTCACTCCATGTGAGTGAGAGCGCTGTCTGATGAGTGACACTCACTTCATGTGAGAGGCCTGTCTGATGAGTGACACTCACTTTACATGAGTGAGGGCTGTGATGAGTGAGAAAGCTGTCCGATGAGTAACACTTAATGTGTGAGTGAGAAGCTGCCTGATGAGGAACACTCACTTCATGTGAGTGAGAGGGCTGTGATGAGTGACACACTTCACGTGAGTGAGACAGCTGTCTGATGATTAACACTTCATGTCAGGAGTCTGAGTGAGTCAGACTGTCTCACATTAAGTGAGTGATATTTAACCCTGAGGGAGACTGTATTCCAATGAATGAGTTTTCTCCTGTGTGATTTGAGTCCTAATCATTGCAAGTGCCCTCCAATTATTTAGACCTGCCTCTAATTGGCTTCCATGGATAGCTGTTGTCCTAAGGAGTTAGGCTGCACTTATAGTGCCCGCGGTGCGACGGCGACGTCAGGCTACAGTCGCTGGATAAATCAAATTGAGATGACTTCCAGCGACCGTGCCGTCGCTCCGCGCTTACTATAAGCGCACGCGCCGGCAGCAACGCATTTGTTTTGACGCGATGTTGCGTCGCTCTCGCCGGCACTATAAGCGCATCCTTAAAGTAAACCCTCAGTAAGACAGCCTGTGGTTGAGAGACACTCTGCTGCGCTTATAGTGCCGGCGACGCGACATCGCGTCAAAACAAATGCATTGCTGCCGTCGCTTGCGCTTATAGTAAGCGCGGAGTGACAGCTTGGTTGTGATCGCTGGAAGT
The DNA here is from genome assembly GCF_040206685.1 of Ascaphus truei. Taxonomy (NCBI): domain Eukaryota; kingdom Metazoa; phylum Chordata; class Amphibia; order Anura; family Ascaphidae; genus Ascaphus; species Ascaphus truei. Next base: position 52,682,783 of record NC_134493.1, on the reverse strand, counting down.
CATCTCTATTTGGCTGTGCTTATAGTGCCGGCGACATCGGCGTTGCGGCAAAACAAATGCATTGCTGCCGTCGCTTGCGCTTATAGTAAGCGCGGAGCCACGGCTTGGTTGCGATCGCTGGAAGTCATTTCTATTTGGCTGCGCTTATAGTGCCGGCGACATCGGCGTCGCGGCAAAACAAATGCATTGTCGCCGGCGCTTATAGTGCACGCAACGGCGACGAAGCGACAGTGCTACCAGAAATCTGGTAGTCACGGATATTAGATTTTGGCTTCTCCGTCCCTCTGCCTGCCCCTTTTATGACGTCAGCCAGCGACGTTGCCTAGATTTCAAATACAACTCATCGCGACGGCGTTGGGTGACGTCATCGGTCGCGTCGCCTTTGCCGGCTGTATAAGCGCAGCCTTTGATTTTTCCAGCGACTGCAGCATGACATCACCGTCGCGTCGCCGGCACTATAAGCGTAGCCATATGAGACTCGCTGCGCTCCCTGTGAGAGAATGTCAATTGACCAATGAGGCGCCGAGTTTCTCCCTCGGAGGTGACGTAATTCCCACGCGCTCAGAGGCTCCCACTTCCGCCAATCGCAGAAGCTTTTACCTTCAGCCAATCAGGCCGCGCGGAGACTCGGAAAGGCCCTTGTTCCCTTTACTCATCGGCAGCCAATCAAAGCACTGAAGAGGGGCGTGGCCTATGGCCTCTCCCGTCGCTGCCTGGCACGCAACGGAAAGAGGAGGGGCAGCGTGCGAATTCCTACGCTGGCCTCGGCCAATCAGGAGCCGCAGGCCAAGTGACGCACGCACGCCGCCGCCCCAGGTTCCCATTCACAAAAAAGAAGGCGGGGGAAGCGGGGAGGGCCTCGTGCGCACAGCAACGTCACCTGCGAGAGAGAGCGAGCCGGGACCGGCGGACACGTGACCTCCCGCGCCTCAGACACCGGAGCACAGATCCGCGCCTCCTTCCGCTCGCTCCTCAGACCGGACACCGGAGCGCAGATCCTCCCCCCACGCACGCCTCTCTGGATACGCTGCCGCCGCGCACACAGATGGGGGACGGAGAGAAGCTCAACATTGACTCGATCATCCAGCGGCTGCTAGAGGGTGAGAATCACAACCGGCGGGGGGCAGCCGTGTGATATATATCTATGTACATGTATGCACAGATAATACACACTGTGAACAGAATACACACTGTGTGTGTGTGTGTATGTATATGTGTATGTATATGTATGTGTGTATGTATATATATATATGTATCTGCTTGTACATACATCTATGCACGGATAATACACACTATGCACAGAATATACACTATGTATATGTATGTCTGTGTGTGTAATATATAGTGTATATAAATATATGCACAGAATACCGTGTGTTTGCATGCTTGAAAAAATATATGTATATCTCAAGCATACAAATCTATTCACAAGCCTATGCAAACGCGCTCTGTATACAATCTCATTGGGGAGGCCGTCGCCCAGCGGTGGGTTGTCGCGATGTTTGTGTACGGTTGTGAATATACAGTATATGCATGTAATATAGCAAATAAAAAGATCACTTGTGAGCACATTCACATGTCTAAGGCCGTGCCTATAGTGCCGTCGTTGACGGCGGGTGACGTCGCCACCGGTGAAAGTTATGTTTCGCCGGATCGCCGGATTCCACTAATTTGATTTGTTCCAGGGCCGTCGCGTGACGGCCCTTGAAAAATCAAATTTTGCCGGCTTCAGGTTTTCGCGACGGCGACGTTGCTCCGTCGCTTGTCGCCGTCGCGCGCACTATAAGCGCACGCGGCGGCAATGTATTTGTTTTCGGTCGACGGCACTAAGCGCGGCCTTAGACAGGTCTGCAACCCTGTACATATACTGCTACCTTAGCACTGCATGTATGTTGTGTAAATACATCCTCATTTGGGAGGCCACCTGCTGATGGATGGGCCAGGGCTGTAGATTGCTTGTGAATGGATATGTAGATGCTTCTAAGTAGCATTTTTATAGTGTGTGGAGGAAATCCGAATATTTGCAGGAACTTGGTTAAGCGAGGTTTGCAAGACCCGGCAGGTTATTGGTGAGGCCTTCAAAGGCTAAAGATGAGATGGATATTCACATTACTTAAATCAAGTTTCATTTCAAATGAGAAGTACGCACCTAAATTGCACGTGTTCACGTGTACATATATGGGCATTTTTTTTGCGTGCACATATGTATTTACTTGGTGAAATATACATACCAGTGTATTGGTGAAATATACATACCAGTGTATAGCTCTATCTCTGCTGGGCATACATGCTCCTATTATCCCCATGTATCTCTTTCTCCTATAATATCCACAGGTGCATATGTACAACTCGGTCTCTGAATGTGAAGCTGCTCATTAATAGTAGAAAACAATACAGATATATTCACCGGCCCATGTGAGCCTAACTGGTTATTTGGACATGGTTGATGTACAAGCGTTTGGGTATATATATATATATATATATATATATATATATATATATATATATATATATATATATATATATATATATATATATATATATATATATATATATATATATATATATATATATATATATATATATATATATATACACCGCAATGTAGCGTAACAGATGCCTGTCTCAAAAGCTTGCAATCTAAAGTTAGAAGCCTGAGGCCCGGAAAGATAGATATGTGAGTATCTCTATGAAATATACATTAATTGGGCCATTAACCCCTGCTTTTATTTGACGTACATTTATCATGAGAATAGGGTGTTCTTGGCGTGCATAGAGCTTATCATTGTTTAATCACTAGGTACCTTTGTTTTAACATCTTGGCATTGCTAACATCAGGTCATTGTCGGTTAACCTTCTTGCCAGAGGACAATGCAAACCCTTGGGTATTGAAGTAAAGATGGCACTTCCTCTGTTTAGTTATATCGTGTACTCAAATGTGCGTATCCATTTATATGTATATACACACTTGTATATAGATGTCTGTGTACATAGCTGTATGTATGTGATCTATCTATTTGCATGCTTTATTTTACACATCTTGATTCTGAAGAGTGCCTAATTTGTGTTGGTTCGTTTTGCCCCAAGTAAAAATGGTTGCTAGTGTTTCAGGCAGTAGGGATGACATCACTGAGCACACTCTGTCCTTTAACACCAGTACTGGCAAGTAGGGGCAGGACTGAGACAGGAGGAGAAACGGCTTGTGACACACCGGGTTGCGTAGAGATGGTCCTGTTTTGGGTTGGGCGAGTGGCATGTTAAACCCTGAATGGCCCATGAAGATCTAATGTATCCTCGCTGTGCAATACCCTTTGTGCTGATTTAGTCCAAGCATTGCAAGGCCCTGACAGGGTTAAAGTGTGTTTTAATGAGTAGACATGGAAACTTCAGTCATTTGTTGTGTTGCTCATATAATGGCTGTGTTATGTAGGGACCTCGTATATTAATGGTACAAAGCTAATGAATATGTTGCGGTGGGTTCTTGCAGTGTTGGATTGATGCTGGTTTCTGTCGCCCTGGGCCCGTGGGGATTTCCATGTGCCAAGAGTTCACATTTATCAGCATAACATCTGCCTTGAAATTAGTGTAAAGGGTGATATTGGGGAGAGGGGTGTAGGACGGGCTGTGGAAGGGGGCAAATTTGAAGGGGAAGGTGTGGTAACAAGTTTAGAGGCAGGGTGATCAGGGGGGGGGAGACTTGACAGTGGCAAGAGGGGGCTGGCAGTAGGTGCAAGGGTGGATAATGAATGCTGGCTGTGGTGCACTGGGGTTGAAGCTGTCCCCCCTCACGGTGTTGCCTTGTTCCCAATTACCCTTCTGTCCCCAGTTAAAGGATGCCGCCCGGGGAAGAACGTCCAGCTCTCGGAGAACGAGATCCGGGGCCTGTGTCTGAAATCCCGAGAGATCTTCCTTAGCCAGCCCATCCTCCTGGAGCTAGAGGCCCCACTGAAGATCTGCGGTGAGTATGAGCGCCCACTCGCCACCTCTTACACACAACCCCCTATATTTCCCAGTATGCAGATCCCTAGCAGTGTCACAGTGCAGCATGTTCATGAAAAATGATTGCGGGTATGCTTTAAAAAAATAAGTGTGAGATCCTTTCTTTGTTTTCGCAGTTTTGAATGAAGCGAGGCATATTCCTCCGTTAGCAGTCCCGATATTTATTCTTGGGCAACATGAGCTTTGTAAACGCATGTGAATGGAGAATCCACCAGCTTGGCTGATGATAATTCTGAATATACTTTTCCAAAGCTCCAAGACAACCTTGAGATGTCTACTTACAACTGATCTAACTTTTCTCCAATCTATAGGATTATGTGTTCCTAATCTCTAAAACCGATCTTTATTATCCTACAAATATTACTACTTTCTAAAGATGCTCTTGTCAGCCTGATTTAACCGTCTTCACTCCTCCTACATCCCAGACTCTGCTATACAATTTCAGCAAAACTCAAAAACCCTACTTATATACACCTTGGTAATTACAACAAATAACATGAATTCCTAAATCACACGACACATTTCTACAGTATACACCTTAAAACATTATACATAAACCTATTAAGCGGTGGTATACCACAAAATACCTTCCCGGCATCTGGAAACGCCATATGGCTTATTCACATGATTGCTGTGTGGTCTTTCAGTGTCTTGTGGAATAGCACTGTTTAGTAAACCTTGGCCAAACAGCCAGGTGTGTAGTATATGGTTTTGTTAGAGGCTCGTGCCTAAATGAGGCGAGACCTCAAGGGATTTGAGCAGCAGAGTTCTGTGACCCTTCTCCAAGATCCATATTAGACAGAATATTTTGTTGTAACCAGGAATTTTGACCATGAAGTTTGTTTAGGGTGGGGGCGGGGAAGAAAGGAAACTCAAAGGCAACTCGTATACCCTTTGGACTCTGTGACTTTATCTCTTTAGAGGAGCCCACAGCTCTGTTCTCAGTGAGGTGTCTGCGGCTGTAACAAGTCTCTGCCCTTCCTCCTCGCCAGGTGACGTCCACGGTCAGTATTATGACCTCCTGCGGCTCTTCGAGTACGGTGGCTTCCCCCCGGAGAGCAACTACCTGTTCCTGGGGGATTACGTAGACCGCGGCAAGCAGTCGCTCGAGACCATCTGCCTGCTGCTCGCCTACAAGATCAAGTACCCCGAGAACTTCTTCCTGCTGCGTGGCAACCACGAGTGCGCCAGCATCAACCGTATCTACGGCTTCTACGACGAGTGTGCGTGTGGCGAGCAAAACACTTGGGCAGGGGACTGAAAATTAAACCATGCTTGAGTGCTATGTGTGTCTGCTAGCCGTCTGTGGTACTCCAAGGGGTTACATTTAACATGTGTATATATATATTTCACGCACTCATAAATCTACGCAAACATACATGCTGCTTTGTGGTGTGTAAATGACACGTATGTGTACATTTTTCGGAAACACGGGGCCCGTTTTTATTTTTTATCTTTTAGAAAAATCACTAAGGCCGCACACCTGGTGGGGGCGCGGGCGCGCGCACTCCTGCCGCCCCAGCGATATGTGCACTTGGCTGCAAGAGAGTGGGGTGGCGATCGCGTCACAAAGCTGGTTCGCCCTCATTGGCTGAACCAGCTCATGTGACGCGGACGTCACGCGACTGCAGTCCAAAATGACAGTTTAATTTTTTTTTTGGTCTGGACAAAATGTAGCAGCGTCTATGCGCTACATCGCCGCCAGGGGCAGCGGGCACTTAAGGAACTACAATAGGAAAACGGGTAAGCGTTCCGGACGCGCGCACGTAGCAGCGCCGCCGTGAGCGAAGCCTAAATCTTCATGAAAATTTTAGCAATTATAGGTCTGCCGCGGTAAATATCATTTTTTAAGAATGATTTGATAATCTAATAAATATTTTGGGGAATTGGTGACTGATGACCGCATAAAGTGGTTAGTTACAGAATGGTGTTTTGCGCAGAAGATCAGCGCGTTATAAAGTGCTGGACACCGCGCAGGAATGATGGTCCAAAAGGCTTCCATAAAATGTCTCCTGATAAAGGACGGTCGCTAGGAGGACTGAAAAAAACGAATTTGTAAAACATATCGTGCGGGATCAGCGCGTTATCGGTGATACGATCACACAGCGGCGTTCCTGCTCCGCGTATCTGCAGAAGGACAGTTTGAGCTCACTTTATATTAATCTTAGTGTTTCAGATTAGATTACAACAGTTTCTCACATTTACGAGCGACGAAGGCCAAACTCCCACGTCTCGTTAAATGAATATGACCCGCCCGCAGTGTACCTGGTACTTGTTGACATAATAGTGACATTGATTTAGTTCGCATCGGTTGATTGTCTACATTGTGCTTCATCTACACAACAGACCTACAATTGTGCAAATGTTCATAGGGATTGAGCGAGAAAATAGATTTATTTATAAGATATTTTACCAGGAAGTAATACATTGAGAGTTACCTCTCATTTTCAAGTATGTCCTGGGCAAAGATGAAAGGTGTCCCCTTTTTTTCCTGCACACGGGGGGGGGGGGGTGTTGCGTACACACACGTGGTGCTTCCCCATGAAGTGTTTGGAGAGGCTTTTGGGGGGAGGAAGAGGGGGACACAGACGATGGTGGAAGCTCCACTGTTGTTTGGTTTCCTGGGTGGTTAATAGTGTGAGGTCTGAGTTGCTCTCTCCTGCTCTCTGCAGGTAAAAGGCGGTACAACATCAAGCTCTGGAAGACTTTCACTGATTGCTTTAACTGCCTACCAGTTGCTGCTATAGTGGACGAGAAGATTTTCTGCTGTCATGGAGGTGAGGGTCTGTCTTGGGCTTCTTCTCAGACCTGCAGTCTCCGGCTTCACTCTTCTCTCCAATTGACTTACTCCTTTTTTTTTATTTGTATTATTTGTTACAAGTTTTAGACAGACTTGTAGTCTTCTTGGTTTTCTCCTTCTGTCGTCCCCCAGACTGTCTTCTTGGTTTTCTCCTTCTGTCGTCCTCCACCATTGGCCTTGTTCTCCCCCAGACTGTCTTGGGTTTCTCCCCTCATTTGCTCTCTCAAACTCCACATCTCTCCCTTTTGAGGCATCTTCCCGTCCATTCCATCTCTCCCCCCCCCCCCCCCGGCTAAATCTTCTTCTTTCTTGCTCAGGCCTCTCCCCCGACCTGCAATCCATGGAGCAGGTACGTAGGATCCTGCGTCCCACCGACGTCCCAGACCAAGGTCTTCTGTGCGACCTGCTCTGGTCCGACCCCGATAAGGACGTACTTGGCTGGGGGGAGAACGACCGTGGCGTCTCCTTTACCTTTGGTGCTGACGTGGTGGCGAAATTCTTGCACAAGCACGACCTCGATCTCATCTGCCGGGCGCACCAGGTGAGCACCGTCCACCTGTGACGCTTTACCGTCTCTGCACACCTCCCCTTTTCCGGTCGCGCTCCTTCCTTACGCCCTCTCTCTGGCAGGTGGTGGAGGACGGCTACGAGTTCTTTGCCAAGCGGCAGCTGGTGACGCTCTTCTCGGCTCCCAATTACTGCGGGGAATTTGACAACGCTGGCTCCATGATGAGCGTGGATGAGTCCTTGATGTGCTCCTTCCAGGTGAGTGCAGAGGGCGACAGCCTGGTCCCAAGAGCTGACAATCTACAAGTCTGGGTTGGGAAGAGACCTTGCTATACAGCTTAAGTTCTAACTGGAGGAGTTTCTCACTATTTCAATTGATCCAGTATAACACCTGGCAATTGTATTACATGATGGTTGCTTTTCGCACCCAAAACGCAACTACTTTAATGCAATGATTTACAATTCCACTTAAAGAAAATGGAATTATTTTTTTGCCAGCCTCACCCCCCCTTTTCCAGCTTTAATGTATAACCCTTGTAAGCTAATCGAACTTTGCTGCAATATTTAATGCAGAGTTTCACACCGTAGCGCTGCTTTCTATGTGCCCTTGGTGACATTACCGCATTGCCGACCTCTGGCAATAAATTGTCCTTTTTGGTTTAACTCTATCCCCAGGGCTCCGTTATATTGGGCTCATTTTGTGACCTTGCCTAAAACCGGATCGAACGTTTACGCCCCCCAAAGTTAACGGGTAGCCGCAAAGCTAATTCTCTGCCAGAAAGGTTGCAATACATCTTGCTGGCGTACGGTTAACGTGGTGGTGTTGTAGCATACAGTTGTCTTCCAAACACTGCACATTCAGTATTTCTTGACATTACTCCAATTCTAGACCCTAAAACGGGTCTTCGGTTCGGGGTGAGCAATGGAGACGAGGAAAATAACGCTCTTGGGTATACATTTATACCTAACTGGAGTTGTGCCCAGCCAGGGTCTGGATGGCAGAAATGTCAAGTTTTGGTATTACGTCAAGCAGCCATTCGAAATCGGATGTTTTTTTTTTTACATTTTTATTATTTAAATCAGATTCTTAATGCATTCTCCCCCGCACTCTGTATGCCAGGGGCGGCCAACTCCAGTCCTCATGGGCCACCACCAGGTCAGGTTTTCAGGATATCCTTGCTTCAGCACAAGTGGCTCAATTGAAGACTGAGCCACTGATTTAGCACAGGTGTTTCAAGCAAGGGTATCCATAAAACCTGGCCTGTTGGTGGCCCTTGAGGACTGAGTTTGGAGACCCTGCTTTATGCCCATAATGATTCTGAATGTATTAACCTTGGGTTGCTGTAGCAACCGTTGAGGGCAGCACAGCACTTCCTCTTTCGACATAGGCAGCCATATTGCATGTGCCCTGGGAAGATAGAAAAAATAGGCTAAAGCGCTCTAATGCAGGTATGATAAAATAAAGTAAGCCAAGCCACTAAACCAAGGTATAAAAAATGAGTATGATATAGTACTTAATATGCAATAGTATGGGTACTATCCTCCTGAAGACAGGTGGTAGATGGTACAAGCCACTCACCCTCAGTCTCATCGGCAGGTTCCCCTGAAAATAAGCAATACTCACATCCTAGGAGTGGTAGGCAGACTGAGCAGCTACAGATATGCAGTACAACAGGAAATATGGACAACAAAAGCGCACTAGCAAAAACGGAGCAGGAAGGACCCAGAATCAAAAATAAATTAAAAGGGCACTTTAATGTGACAAAAGACCCATCCAACGCGTTTCGAACGTCACAGCTGTTGGATGGGTCTTTTGTCACATTAAAGTGCCCTTTTAATTTATTTTTGATTCTGGGTCCTTCCTGCTCCGTTTTTGCTAGTGCGCTTTTCGTTCTCCATATTTCCTGATGTGCCCAGGGAAGCAGGATCTTCACCGATTGAACACTGGAACGGATCGGGAGGGGGGGGCTAGGAAGGAGAGAGAGAGAGAGGAGAAATCGGGCGATAAGATAACCCTAACCTGACCTGGTGGGGGGGAGGGGAGGATCTTGAGGACTGGAGTTGAGAACCTCGGCATTATAGTGTTATGGTAACTCGGCCATCACATGTCAAGATCCCCCATGTTCGCTATGCTCTTCCCTGAAGAAAACATGACATCACATTGCGTTATTGTGAATATACTGCGAGTAACTAGGCTTTGTTGATGTGGAACTGAGGGGGAAAAAATTAAAATCTGTATGTTCACAAACACTACGTAGGAAAATGTGTAAGCTGAGCTGCTTTCCCTGTCCCCTCCTTCCGCGCTGGTCGTTTTGAGCAGGGTATTGATCCATTTAATCTTGTTTCCTCCTTTAGATCCTAAAGCCGGCCGACAAGAAACTGTTTGCTTATGGGGGCGCCAACCAGACTCGCCCTGTCACCCCGCCCCGAAACTCGGCCAAGAATAAGCAGAAGAAATGACCTCTAGTGGGTCCTTCCAGCTCCTCCCCCTCCAGCCCCTGACCCCTCACACACTGACCTCCAGCTCGTTCCCCCCTGAAGTCTATCCCCCCTGTTCCCTTGGGGGCAGTGGGGGGGGCTGGGTGACTTTATTTTACCTCGCACTGACACGGGTTTGGGCGGGGAGTGCTGCTGCCAAGGGAACCACTTCTCTGCCTTAATCCTTTATTTTGCGGCCGGTGAAACGCATCGGGGTGACCGTCTCAAAAGCCGCGGGCATGGGGGGGGGGGGGAGGAGAGAAACTAGTTTCCCGTGGCGGTGCCTTATTGCAGCGTGATGACGGTAAATCAGGTGGAGTCTCAGGGGTTTTAATTCGCAGCTCGTACTAATTTCTTTGATGGTAACAAATATAATTTGGCAGCGCCTCCAGCTACAAAGGGGTAGGCCTCGCCCTTGTCTCTTATTTTTTTTTATTTTTGAGCTGGTCTGTCTCTTCCCCCGCCCCCCCACCCCCTCAAATTTTCTTGGAGGTTTTTGTAGATTTAGCAAGTTTGTCCTTAAACCTGTGTGTCTGTCTCCATGTTGGGGTCAGCCTTTTATTTCTGGTTTTAAATGGTTATGGGTGGGGGAGGAAGGAGAGGAAGGAGAGGAGTGGGGGGAGTGGGGTGAAGGGAACGTGTCCAGCAGGCAGGTAAGTTATCTTGAAGAGCATGACTTCCAAACTGACGGAGTCAGCGGACGACCATGTTTCAGAGGACCTTCACGCATCAAATTTGTCGGCCCCGCATAATTTTCCCTAGAACAGGACAATGGGAATTCTCTTTAATTTCAGCGTTGTCGGTATAGTTTTATAGAGCTATAAAAATAAAAGGATTGGTGTGTGTGTGTGTACAGTTTGCTCGAGGGCAGTTGAAAACCATCTTGGATTTGTGATGTCATAGGTGACACTCCCACAGGTTGCGGGGTGTTGAGATTTCTCCCTTGTCCCTCCACTTCCTTTAACCTGTTTCAAACCTTGCATTGAAACAGCTGGCTGAGCGGGTCATCCGAGTCTGTACTCCCTTGTCTCGGGCTTAGCGTGGCAATGCAGGAGGAAAAAATCTCTAGGGAACATCCATATTTAAAATGAATGGCAAGCTTAAATGGTGACACATACACATGGTTACCCAGAATCTTTAGGGGGCAGTTAAACACCAATGGCATGGCAATGTGTTGAGGGGAGCAGTTTTGGGGAGCTGTGAGATTTGTAGATACTCCCAGGTTCGCCTACTTTGCTGTATTTACGACATTACAAATTGAAGATTTTTTTTAAAAAAATTCCCCCTCCGAAGGAAACTCCAACGTTTTATCATTATCTGTAACCTTTCCCATTGTCGGCGCTCCCATCCTGTAACGCGTCGGCATTATGGGAGCGTGTGTCTGAGATGCTTCACTCTCCTGCGGTTCGTTCTTATTCTGACGTCGGGCTCAACCTGTCGTTCCACCACCTTGGTTTTTCTTCCATGTGGGTTTTAATCAGTGGTCCAGCCATGAATTGCACTGAATCATGTACGTTCATATTTGTGAGGCTGCATTGTAAAGATAATGCAGGCAGCCCGTGTAAGAGGGACACTGGCTCCTCTCGACCAATGTCTGTCATTTAATAAAGACGGTGGCACCTGGCAGAAATACTTCTTGTTTTCATGTTTAAACCCAGATGTGCATGCACTGCACCCCTGCCCTGCCGAGGGACCAGTCACACTGCAGGGTTTGGTAGGGAAAGTGGATGTGGTGGGAAGAGTGGGGTATTTAGGAACTTACCTGCTGCTAGTTAACGCCCCCCTTTTTTTTTTCCGCGGTGGGAACATGAGGGGGGAGGGGGTATTTTCTTGTCTTTCCTTTATAAAACTGAGCTGCGACTTTTTAACGAGACCTTTTTTTTATCGTCTGACATGAATGTAGAGAAATAACACTGCTCTGTGGGGGTTTTATGGGAAATCTGGGGGCTGGGGTGAGGGGGATGGATTTTGGCTAAAACTGGCACTGTTTTAGTTTTTTTTTTTTTTTTTTCTGTTTTAATAAATTGTGCGATTCTACTTCGGAGAAAGGTATCTTTATTTTATAAGTTGCGTGTTCTGGGTGGTTTGTTTTTTTTTTTTTTTAAAGTGCAGTCCAGCCATGATCAAACGTGTTCTGAAAGCCATTTGCGAGCACTGCCCACAACCTCGCAATCTGCTGGCGTACGCACAACTGTAGTGTAATTATCGGCCGCTGTATCAGGGAGATTCTGTTTGCGGTTACCCTTCCCAGAATCCTCTGCTTGTCGCATCCTCTGCTTGTTAGGAAGAGGCCTAAGTGTGGATGGTGACATCACAGCATTGTCTAGTTCTGTCTGCCATGTTTTAATCCTAGGAAGCTGCGGTTTTTTTTTTTTTTGGTCAGGGACTGAAGTCTGAAGAAGTTAAGAAAAGGCTGCAGGAAAGTGCAGCGATTCTTTCAAAGGGGAAGGAAAGACCAATTTATAGTAAAGAAGGTTTTTATCTTTTTAATTAAATGTAATAGTCGGCTCTTAGATCTTATGAAACAATTACATCATTTAAAACACTTAATTGCTATTTCTTAGCAGGAAAAACATCAGCCAATAGTTATTCTAAAAATGCAAAACTGAAATTGCATCATCAATAAAAATGCTATTGAGAAGGGAACTGGGCAGGGGTTAGCAGTGCTTTTGCATCAGCCTAGACGTAGATAAAGGTGCAAAAGGGTATATGCTAGCTGTATATAAGGAGAGAATGGGCCCTTTCAAAACTAGCACCCGTTAAGTACTGTAGATGGGATATGTAGCCAAAATAAAACAACCTTTACCCCAAATTGCTAATAAGATGGTTACGAATAAATGGAACTATCAGATACATTGAGCGGTCGGGCATGCAGATACCAACACGCAAAGTGCTGATATAAATCGGCTATACTATATATCATGCAGTAGTGGAGTAAAGTAGCAAACAGCTAAGTGTTACAATTAGGCTGCGTCCAGGGTCAGCTCTGAGGCGTGTCGGGGGGGCGGGCCAGTGACGTCACGGAGCTGGAGGGCGAACCGCTCACGTGACCTGCGCTCCGGCGAGCGCTTGAATTTAAAATTTGGCTAAGACTTACGCTTCCGCACGCTTGCGGAAGCGTAAGCGAGCACCTGCTAAAGCCGCTCTCATTGCGGCTGCAGGGGCTCAGTGCCGAGCGTGAGCGCGCCTCAGCACAGGTCAGCGCATAAGCTGCGCTGACCCTGGACGCAGCCTTAGGCCTCGGCTATGTTCCCTGCTTGCTGGCGGAAGCGCGCTCCCGCTCAGCACTGAGCCCCTACAGCCGCAATGAGAGCAGCTTTAGTAGGGGCTCACCTATGCTTCCGGAAGCGCAGGTCTTAGGGGAATTTAAAATTCCCCCGCTTGCCAGCGCGACAGGCCGGTCACGTGAGCGGTTCGCCCAATGAGGGCGAACCAGCTCCGTGACGTCACTGGCCCGCCCCCGGCCAGTGACGTGCCTGCCACCTGACAGCACGTGCGGTAAGCAACCGCAAGGCCCAGGAAAGCACCCGCTTTCCCTGAGCCTCAGCGAGCAAGCAGGGAGCCTGGCCGAGGTCTTAGGCATGAGTGGCAAATGTTAACCTGATATTAAAGGTAACTGAAGTAGCAATAGTAACCTATTGCAGTGTAACAAAAAAACAAAGTGGAACTGACACTTCTGGAACACAACCGGTGTGCTAAAGGGTGAAAGAATGTGGGGGAGGTATGGGTTATTTATAAAATGTGTTACCAGGAAGTAATACATTGTTATTTGTTGAGTACCTCTCGTTTTCAAGTATGTCCTGGGCATAGAGTTATAACAATACATGGTTACATTAAAAGAACAGGTTATACAGCCAATTCAGACATTTCATGGACAGAAGTGTTGGAAAATTGGGTACACAGAATAAAAGGGCTGATGAGTTTTTCAGATTGAAATAGAGAGTGCCCAGAAAAATGTGGCTAATTCTAGTCTAATCAAATATCCTTGGGATAGAAGTGGGGTACGGGATGGGGGACCTAGATAATGTGAAACAAGGGTGTTGTCTTAAAAGATGGCCGCCAGATGTACAGTGGCGGCCGAGCTGAGTCTACAGCGGCCGCCACCGCGATGTGGGGGAAATGTGCGGGCAGACGGCGGCTTGTTGTGGTTTTTCCCTGGCGCGTGCCGCGCGTCACTGTGGCGCCGGTCACACGTGCCAGGGTTCCCCGGCATCCCCGAAGGCTGCAGAGGAAGCGGGTAAGGGGGAAGCTGCGCGAAGCAGAGGAGCAGCCAGGGGGGTCGGAAGGGGAGGGGACCAGCATTATAATTTTGCACGCGGGGAGGGGAAGATGCGGCTGGCGCGCGGCCAAGTTGGGCGCCAGCCGAAAAAAGCCCCGGTCAATTACAGGCAAATGTTAGACTCAGATGTGCCGCAGCAGTACAAATTGCCAAATGTGAGGAATATAAATTATATAAATGATGGAAAGCCGCAGTGTTCCTCAGCAAAGTGTTTATGGCTCTGGCAATTTAACTTGTATTTAGTTCACTTGTGACCAGTTCTGATATACCGGTGTCATCTAAAAAGGGGGTCCTGAAGTCAGTCGTGACCACAGCTATCAGTTATAGAGGGGTTAAGTTTGTAGGGTTAGTATGTCAATCAAAGCTTTGACATACGAATCTTGTCATATTGTATCCCTGGGACATATCGGCAGAATCACCAGGAACGAACTACCCATCAGAATCCCACCCCCCCCAGAGAGAAATGCGCTGGTATCGGGGGACGTGTCCTCTTCCCTACAATAGGAGCCGAGTCAGCCTGCATTGTTGATATGATGAAGCGCTCGTAGTGTGAAACGTACGTCGGTGCTTTGTGGGCACCGAGACGTCCGCAACGCAAGCGAAGTCTGTACCTATTGTAGGGAGAGGACGTGTCCGCTCATACCGGTGTGTTTCTCTAAGGGGGGGGGAGGGGGATATTGACAGGTTATTTGGACCCGTGATTCCATTCTGCTATACATTCTAGAACTGTAATATGACCGGATGGTAAGGATAATATTCTGATTAATAGACGTTTAAGTCATATAGACCATCTCAACTCTATGTATTTAACCCACCTCAAACCGATAGCTGCGATTGTTGGTGCAATTATGGATGAGCCCCACCCCACGAATGTTGGTGAGAACTGTAATTATAACTGGTTACGTAGTTGTAAAACAAAATAAACCTGGCGCCAGATAATGTCCAATAAGATGAGTCCTGTGAGCCTCTAGAAGCCGCACAAGTGCCTTCAGGTCAGGAAACGAGAAAAGACAAACAAAAAAACAGATCATAGCATATAACTGCTGGGTGATGTCAGCCTATGCTAAAGACACTACATACAGACTTAAAAGTAACAGACTAAAATAATTTATTAAAACATAATGAACTATGGTCATTAACAAGGGACCGCAGAACAGTGAGAGCTAGCTGATGATCCGGAGATGGTAAAATCAGAATCCTACTTACAAGAAGCAGGATGACAACAAGCGGTAATGAGCTGAGGTTGGTGTCCAGAGGTGTCCCTGGGATGGTCCGGCAGAGCTACCACTCTGTGACGCTGAAGCCGTCGCCAAAGTCTCCCTGCAGTCACTCACGGGAAACGCCGGGGCGCTCACGCCGACACCACATGTGGCTAGTCCCCTTCTCACGCTGCTCCTCCTCTATCCGGCATCCAAAGCGCGTGCACCCGCGGGATTAAAGGCACACGAACCTCTCCGCTTAGACACTGATTCAACAGCTAGTCCCACTGGATACTGAGACAGTCCAAAGGGTGACAACTAGCTACTCTGAGTAGCCCCTGAAGAAGTAGATTGGATCTACGAAACGCGTAGGGCGGGTGCTAGTTGTCACCCTTTGGACTGTCTCAGTATCCAGTGGGACTAGCTGTTGAATCAGTGCCCGAGCGGAGAGGTTCGTGTGCCTTTAATCCCGCGGGTGCACGCGCGCGGGCACACGTTGGATGCCAGATAGAGAGGAGCAGCATGAGAAGGGGACTAGTCACACGTGGTGTCTGTTTCCCCCCCCCCCCCTCCGGCGTTTCCCATGAGTGACTGCACGTCACCCCGTGTCACGTACAGCAGACCTGTGAGCACGTAACCTGTATACGGGACAAGATTAAATTCACAGCTCGCTCGCGGTCCCACTCTTCACATTCGCAAAGGTCTTTCAAATGAGTAATAGCTCCTCTAAATTCATCCCCTTATACCATCTGTCACGAACAGCACACAAGTGAGCACGTGACTTGGATGTGCAACCAGGGTAAATACACACGGCTACTCTAGCCAACCCCCTTACTCAATTGCAATCATATATATATGCTGCCACCACCTGAGATAATTATGCAAATAAAAGATGTCAAATTAATAGATCTGCCAGGATCTCCGGTCCCTGTTTATGATAGAAAAAATTATGCACTTAGCACACGTGTTTGTTGCAAAATGTGTCTGAAAATGCACGCTCTGGGAAGAGTATTTACAATCAGTTCATTCAGAGCCCAACGCATCACTTATTAAAGATTTTAATATATAATATATAAAAATATAGTGCTGAGATTACAGAAAGAGGATTACAAAAAAATACAATTACAGTAAATGCAGAACAGTTTCTCAAAATAAAAGGATCAAAAATCCATATACTGTTCATTATCCAAATGTCATAGGTTTTGTCCCAGAGAGGTCACTGGCACAGGAAGATGAGGAGATGTGTTTGGTCCAAAACACCCCTCTGTTGAAATCTGATTTTCATAATAATTTTTAGGATTTAAGCATGATTTCCCCCCCCCCCCCATTGAAACAACTTAAACCAACCCCTGTCATAAATCAGCTGCGAGATTAACACTTTGACAGAGTAAAAAAAACAAAAACATCCTGCAAAACAACGTTTAAACTGACCCCTCCGTATATAAATGTACTCATAATTCTCCTTCTGTAATACTTACACATATGTGAGCTTCATCAATAGATTTAGACAATAATGGTGGTCTCAACAGACTAAGCATAACTGTCTTGCACACAAATTTGAGCGACAAGTGGATATCTGTCCCTTAGTACTTCTTACCAATACAGTGTGTGGTGTCCGTACCTCCCCCTCTGTGACACGATTACAGATCTGTAACTCTTAGTAGGTACAGTAGATGATGTCACCTGATATTCTCATTTTTAATAAAGACACTCTAAGGCCTCGGCCATGGTTACTCCTGGCGGGCGTAGGTGCGCTGAGGCTCAGGGAAAGCGGGTGCTTTCCCTGGCCTTAGACAGCGCGCCATCCGGGGGCGTGTCGGCGGGCGGGTCAGGGGTGTGTCGGCGGGCCATTGACGTCACGGAGCTGGTTCGCCCTCATTGGGCGAACCGCTCATGTGACCGGCCCTGTGCTCCGGCAAGCGGGAAAATTTGAAATTTTCCTAAGACCAACGCTTCCGCGCGCTTGCGGAAGCATAGGCGAGCCCCTACTAAAGCCACCCTCATTGCGGCTGCAGGGGCTCAGTGCGAGCGTGAGTGCGCCTCCGCCCGCAAGCACTAAACATGGACGCGGCCTTAGGTTGAATAGTTTCTCAGCCACGCCCCCTGAACCTAGGAACGATATTTTAAATAACTTCCACGCAGCCCGCGGGACCTCCACAACCTTCCCTCCCTGCCTGTGGTGCTACTTGCCAGAAAGCTTTCCACTGACAACGAGAGAATCTATCTGCTATGAGGTTAGAAATGCCTGAAAGATGCTTATCTCTGCACCACGTATTCAGTTCCAGACACCTGAGCACCATGTCTCAATCTTCTCACTGGGGCAGGGGTGAATAAGCAGTCAGGTTATTTATTGACAATACTATCCCCAAGTTCTCACAGTTAAATAGCACAGTTTCCCCCGAAAATGGCAAACCCCATATTACCAACGAGACCAATACAGAAAATAATTCCAACAGCATTCTTTGTTGTGAGAGCCAAATCTTACCATAACGCCGGCCAATGACCGTTCCAGTATGAACCACCTGCTGAACCTGGTGCACAAGTAAACCATATCAAGTCTACATCATCTATGCACTTTCCTGCTAGCAGGAGCAGCCATTGTAATTTCTATAAGGTATTCCAAACATTAGGGTAATCTTTCATTTCTCCAGACACTCTAACCCTGCTAGTTCAGCCCCCCCCCCCCCCTGTTGTTTCAGACACCAGTTAGCTTAACCTCAGCAACTTGGCATCTGGCAGACGGAATCGCATTAACCTAGTATCTATTCTATCCCATTAACCTAGTATCTATTCTATCCCATTAACCTAGTATCTATTCTATCCCATTAACCTAGTATCTATTCTATCCCCTTAACCTAGTATCTATTCTATCCCATTAACCTAGTATCTATTCTATCCCATTAACCTAGTATCTATTCTATCCCATTAACCTAGTATCTATTCTATCCCATTAACCAAGTATCTATTCTATCCCATTAACCAAGTATCTATTCTATCCCATTAACCTAGTATCTATTCTATCCCATTAACCTAGTATCTATTCTATCCCATTAACCTAGTATCTATTCTATCCCCTTAACCTAGTATCTATTCTATCCCATTAACCTAGTATCTATTCTATCCCATTAACCTAGTATCTATTCTATCCCATTAACCTAGTATCTATTCTATCCCATTAACCAAGTATCTATTCTATCCCATTAACCTAGTATCTATTCTATCCCATTAACCAAGTATCTATTCTATCCCATTAACCTAGTATCTATTCTATCCCATTAACCTAGTATCTATTCTATCCCATTAACCTAGTATCTATTCTATCCCCTTAACCTAGTATCTATTCTATCCCATTAACCTAGTATCTATTCTATCCCATTAACCTAGTATCTATTCTATCCCATTAACCTAGTATCTATTCTATCCCATTAACCAAGTATCTATTCTATCCCATTAACCTAGTATCTATTCTATCCCCTTAACCTAGTATCTATTCTATCCCATTAACCTAGTATCTATTCTATCCCATTAACCTAGTATCTATTCTATCCCATTAACCTAGTATCTATTCTATCCCATTAACCTACTATCTATTCTATCCCATTAACCAAGTATCTATTCTATCCCAAGGAAGCAACGATTGTACGGCTTACTGCTAGGGGCACATGAAATCGTATAGCAATCCCCTGGAATGTTAATAAAAGCATTTTGCCCACCTCCGGTCTGTTTGAGATCTGCAAACAAAAAATCATCTAAGTAGTGAATGATGAACGTGCTCCCCATGTCTATGAGAGGATCAAGTCAAGCAATATCCAACATGTGTTTTTTGTTTTGTAATAAATCAGTTCTGTAGATAATACTCACTACCTTTTAAAAAAATGTTTTAATTAAACTCGATGCCATTTTTAATGAGTTTTACTATACAGTAGGGCCCCACTCATATGGCGGGTTCCACCGACTATTTTCCGTCTTTCCTACGCTTCTGCGCATGCGCAAACTCGGTCGCTCCCCCTTCTGCGCATGCACAGACATAACAGCCCCCCCCTCTTCCACTCGTGGTGTAGATCGCATTTCTCTGATTCTCTGAGGTGTTTGTGGGAGTTGTAGTTCATTTCCTGTTCCAACAGAATAGTATTTACAGATAAATGAACTGCAAGACCCAGAATCCTTTGTATTATAGCTGATGACATCACTAGAGATCAGCCAGTCCGTGCAGAGCTTCGGTAAGCACATTCATCAGCCAAACGGCTGCACCAAGGTATTGGTTGCTTTGTTATTATTGACATTAGACGCATATATATATATATATATATATACACACACACACACCCCACCACCCCCCCCCCTTCACTCCCCCCCCCCCTTCACTCCCCTCCCCCCCCTTCACTCCCCCCCCCTTCACTCCCCCCCCCCTTCACTCCCCCCCCTCCCTTCACTCCCCCCCCTCCCTTCACTCCCCCCCCTCCCTTCACTCCCCCCCCCTTCACTCCTTCCCCCCCCCCTTCACTCCCCCCCCTTCACTCCCCTCCCCCCCCCTTCACTCCCCTCCCCCCCCTTCACTCCCCTCCCCCCCCCCCCTTCACTCCCCTCCCCCCCCCTTCACTCCCCTCCCCCCCCCCTTCACTCCCCTCCCCCCCCCCTTCACTCCCCTCCCCCCCCCTTCACTCCCCTCCCCCCCCTTCACTCCCCTCCCCCCCCCCCCCTTCACTCCCCTCCCCCCCCCCCTTCACTCCCCTCCCCCCCCCTTCACTCCCCTCCCCCCCCTTCACTCCCCTCCCCCCCCCTTCACTCCCCTCCCCCCCCTTCACTCCCCTCCCCCCCCCTTCACTCCCCTCCCCCCCCCTTCACTCCCCTCCCCCCCCTTCACTCCCCTCCCCCCCCCCTTCACTCCCTCCCCTTCACTCCCCTCCCCCCCCTTCACTCCCCTCCCCTCCCCCCCCTTCACTCCCCTCCCCCCCCCTTCACTCCCCTCCCCCCCCCTTCACTCCCCTCCCCCCCCCTTCACTCCCCTCCCCCCCCTTCACTCCCCTCCCCCCCCCTTCACTCCCCTCCCCCCCCCCTTCACTCCCCTCCCCTTCACTCCCCTCCCCCCCCTTCACTCCCCTCCCCTCCCCCCCCTTCACTCCCCTCCCCCCCCCTTCACTCCCCTCCCCCCCCCTTCACTCCCCTCCCCCCCCCCCTTCACTCCCCTCCCCCCCCCCTTCACTCCCCTCCCCCCCCCTTCACTCCCCTCCCCCCCCCTTCACTCCCCTCCCCCCCCCTTTCAACTTCACCAACTCCCCTCCCCCCCCTTCACTCCCCTCCCCCCCCCTTCACTCCCCTCCCCCCCCCTTCACTCCCCTCCCCCCCCCCTTCACTCCCCTCCCCCCCCTTCACTCCCCTCCCCCCCCCTTCACTCCCCTCCCCCCCCTTCACTCCCCTCCCCCCCCTTCACTCCCCTCCCCCCCCCTTCACTCCCCTCCCCCCCCCTTCACTCCCCTCCCCCCCCCCTTCACTCCCCTCCCCCCCCCCCTTCACTCCCCTCCCCCCCCCCTTCACTCCCCTCCCCCCCCCTTCACTCCCCCCCCCCTTCACTCCCCTCCCCCCCCTTCACTCCCCTCCCCCCCCTTCACTCCACTCCCCTCCCCCCCCCCTTCACTCCCCTCCCCCCCCCCTTCACTCCCCTCCCCCCTTCACTCCCCTCCCCCCCCCCCTTCACTCCCCTCCCCCCCCTTCACTCCCCTCCCCCCCCTTCACTCCCCTCCCCCCCCCCTTCACTCCCCTCCCCCCCCCCTTCACTCCCCTCCCCCCCCTTCACTCCCCTCCCCCCCCCTTCACTCCCCTCCCCCCCCCCTTCACTCCCCTCCCCCCCCCTTCACTCCCCTCCCCCCCCTTCACTCCCCTCCCCCCCCTTCACTCCCCTCCCCCCCCCCTTCACTCCCCTCCCCCCCCCTTCACTCCCCCCCCCCCCTTCACTCCCCCCCCCCCCCCCCTTCACTCCCCTCCCCCCCCCCTTCACTCCCCTCCCCCCCCCCCCCTTCACTCCCCTCCCCCTTCACTCCCCTCCCCCTTCACTCCCCTCCCCCTTCACTCCCCTCCCCCCCCCCTTCACTCCCCTCCCCCCCCCCCTTCACTCCCCTCCCCCCCCCCTTCACTCCCCCCCCCCCCCCCCCTTCACTCCCCTCCCCCCCCCCTTCACTCCCCTCCCCCCCCCCCCTTCACTCCCCTCCCCCCCCCCCTTCACTCCCCTCCCCCCCCCCCCCCTTCACTCCCCCTCCCCCCCCCCCCTTCACTCCCCCCCCCCCCCCCCCTTCACTCCCCCCCCCCCCCCCTTCACTCCCCCCCCCCCCCCCCCCCTTCACTCCCCCCCCCCCCCCCCTTCACTCCCCTCCCCCCCCCCCCTTCACTCCCCCCCCCCCCCCCCCTTCACTCCCCCCCCCCCCCCCCCTTCACTCCCCCCCCCCCCCCCTTCACTCCCCCCCCCCCCCCCCCTTCACTCCCCTCCCCCCCCCCCCCTTCACTCCCCCCCCCCCCCCCCCCCTTCACTCCCCCCCCCCCCCCCCCCTTCACTCCCCTCCCCCCCCCCCCCTTCACTCCCCTCCCCCCCCCCCCCCCCTTCACTCCCCTCCCCCCCCCCCCCCTTCACTCCCCCCCCCCCCCCCCCTTCACTCCCCCTCCCCCCCCCCCCCCCCTTCACTCCCCCCCCCCCCCCCCTTCACTCCCCTCCCCCCCCCCCCCCCCCCCTCACTCCCCTCCCCCCCCCCCCCCTTCACTCCCCTCCCCCCCCCCCCCCTTCACTCCCCTCCCCCCCCCCCCCCTTCACTCCCCTCCCCCCCCCCCCTTCACTCCCCTCCCCCCCCCCCCCCTTCA
>NC_134493.1:52584674-52660475 GCF_040206685.1 Ascaphus truei | reverse complement strand
CACTCCCCTCCCCCCCCTTCACTACCCCTCCCCCCCCCTTCACTCCCCTCCCCCCCCCCTTCACTCCCCTCCCCCCCCTTCACTCCCCTAGTGGTGTAGTCTCTCACACACCCCCTCCTTCCCTCCCCTCGAGGTGTAGTCTCTCCCCCCCACTCGTGATGTGCGCTCCCTCTCACTCTTGCCCGCCTCCTCCTCTATAATTGGCTGCTGATTGTCACATGACGTCACTTTGCGGTGTTTTCTGGGAAATGTAGTCCTGTTCATCTTTCAAAAGTATAGTAGTTCCATATAGATTAACTACAGTTCCCAGAATCCTGTGTGTTGAAATATATGACAACAGAAGATATCAGCCAATCAGTGCAGAGCTTCGGCAAGCACACTTCTTCCCCCCCCTCAAGGCTGCAGCAAGGTATGGTTACTTTACTATTAACATTAAACAGCAGATACATTATTAAAATACCCCCCCCCCCTCCCACACCAACCAGATATTGTTATACACATATATATATATATATAAAAAATTAAAAAAAACATAATACTGAGTTAAGTTATGGTGAGTAAAAAAAGTGACAAAAACCCTCCACAGGAAAGCAAATATGCAAGACATGCAGATGAGCATACAGTTATATTTGCATATATATATATATATATATATAATATATATATATATATATATATATATATATACACATATATATATATATATACACATATATATATATATATACACATATATATATATATAATATATATATATATATATATATATATATATATACACACACACACACACACACCACACATATAACAAAAAGGGTGAATAAAAGGTAAATACAGACTACTAATATTAGTAGCCTATATATATATTTGCAAATCCAGTATAACCAGACTCACACTGATGAGACCCATAAGGTCGAGACGGCTGTCTGTGAGTAGGGTTACTGCCTATGCATCTTACCCAGGCTGTGCTCAAAGCTGTGATCATGCAGCAAGCAAAAGCTTATAGGGGTCCATGTCAAAATGGATTTGAAGCAAAACTTGGCACTGTGTGCTCATTTGCATGTAATTTCCCAGAAAGACAGGTCTGCAACCCTGCCTAACACATGCAAATGAGCACACAGTAATATTTCCATTTGCTATCTATCTATCTATCTATCTATCTATCTATCTATCTATCTATCAGACAGAATAAATGAGTTCTTCAGTATTAGGTGAAACCTTTTTTATTTGACTAACAATTTATGTCATAGGACAAGCTTTCGAGAGTTTTCCTCTCTTCGTCAGGTCACAGGGTAAACTCTCGAAAGCTTGTCCTATGACAAGTTGCACTATCGCAAGTGGACTAACACGGCTATTATATTATATACACACACACACACACACACACACACACACACATATGCACAGGTGTATACAAAATATATACTGTGCATGCATGTGTATATAACGAAATATATGTGTGTATATACATATATACACACACATATATGTACAGGGCTCGACAAATTGGAAAAAAGGAACCTCTCTCCCCTCCACCCCCCCCCCCCGAAAATGATCTAATTATAACCCCCCTCACTTTACCCACTGTCGAGTGTTACCGGTGGCGGGATGCTGCGGCGTCTCCCGTGATTTTCCTGCATCTCTCTGTCCTACTTCAGTGTCTCCCCCTGACGTCACGTAGGGTCTCGTTGTCATTTTACGCCGCATGGCCATTTTCAAAGGAGGTGCAGGGGGAGACCCTGAAGTTGGACAGAGAGATGCAGGAAAATGCCGGGAGATGCCCCAGCATCCCGCCACCGGTAACACTCGACAGCGGGTAAAATGCACTCACCCCAAGTGAGGGGGCGGGTGCATTTGTCAAGCACTGTATGTGTATATGTGTGTATATGTATTATCAACTAGCTGATATACCCAGCGTTGCCCGGGATGTAATGTTCTCGCTCCCAATTCCTTTCCCCCCTCTTCACAGCTGTTCAGAGCTGCGCCCCCTCAGATCCCCACCCCATTCAATGCTTTGTTTCCTACCCCCCCCCCCCCTGTTCACAGCTCTGTCGCCCCCCCCCCCCCTGTTCACAGCTCCGTGCCCCCCCCCTGTGTTTGGCAGCTGAGCTGACTGAGGGGGGAAGTGTGTGTGTCAGTCAGTCAGTCAGTGAGTGAGTGTCTGTCAGTCAGTGAGTGTCTGTCAGTCAGTGAGTGTCAGTCAGTGAGTGAGTGTCAGTGAGTGTGTCAGTCAGTGAGTGTGTGTCAGTCAGTGAGTGTGTGTCAGTCAGTAAGTGTGTGTGGGTCAGTGAGTGTGTGTGGGTCAGTGAGTGTGTGTGGGTCAGTGAGTGTGTGTGGGTCAGTGAGTGTGTGTCAGTCAGTGAGTGTGTGTCAGTCAGTCAGTGAGTGTGTGTCAGTCAGTCAGTGAGTGTGTGTCAGTCAGTGAGTGTGTGTCAGTCAGTGAGTGTGTCAGTCAGTGAGTGTGTGTCAGTCAGTGAGTGTGTGTCAGTCAGTGAGTGTGTGTCAGTCAGTCAGTGAGTGTGTGTCAGTCAGTCAGTGAGTGTGTGTCAGTCAGTCAGTGAGTGTGTGTCAGTCAGTCAGTGAGTGTGTGTCAGTCAGTGAGTGTCAGTCAGTGAGTGTGTGTCAGTCAGTCAGTGAGTGTGTGTCAGTCAGTCAGTGTGTGTCAGTCAGTCAGTGAGTGTCAGTCAGTCAGTGAGTGTGTGTCAGTCAGTCAGTGAGTGTGTGTCAGTCAGTCAGTGAGTGTGTGTCAGTCAGTGAGTGTGTGTCAGTCAGTCAGTGAGTGTGTGTCAGTCAGTGAGTGTGTGTCAGTCAGTCAGTGAGTGTGGGTCAGTCAGTCAGTGAGTGTGTGTCAGTCAGTCAGTGAGTGTGTGTCAGTCAGTGTGTGTGTGTCAGTCAGTGTGTGTCAGTCAGTGTGTGTCAGTGAGTGTGTGTGGGTCAGTCAGTGAGTGTGGGTCAGTCAGTGAGGGTCAGTGAGTGTGGGTCAGTCAGTGAGTGTGGGTCAGTCAGTGAGTGTGTGTCAGTCAGTCAGTGAGTGTGTGTCAGTCAGTGAGTGTGGGTCAGTCAGTGAGTGTGTGTGTGTCAGTCAGTCAGTGAGTGTGTGTCAGTCAGTGAGTGTGGCTCAGTCAGTGAGTGTGGCTCAGTCAGTGAGTGTGTGTCAGTCAGTGAGTGTCAGTCAGTGAGTGTGTGTGTCAGTCAGTGAGTGTGTGTGTCAGTCAGTGAGTGTGTGTGTCAGTCAGTGAGTGTGTCAGTCAGTGAGTGTGTGTGTCAGTCAGTCAGTGAGTGTGTGTGTCAGTCAGTCAGTGAGTGTGTGTGTCAGTCAGTCAGTGAGTGTGTGTGTCAGTCAGTCAGTGAGTGTGTGTGTCAGTCAGTCAGTGAGTCTGTGTGTCAGTCAGTGAGTGTGTGTGTCAGTCAGTCAGTGAGTGTGTGAGTCAGTCAGTGAGTGGGTGTGTCAGTCAGTCAGTGAGTGGGTGTGTCAGTCAGCCAGTGAGTGGGTGTGTCAGTCAGTGAGTGTGTGTCAGTCAGTCAGTGAGTGTGTCAGTCAGTCAGTCAGTGTGTGTGTCAGTCAGTGTGTGTGTCAGTCAGTGAGTGGGTGTGTCAGTCAGTCAGTGAGTGGGTGTGTCAGTCAGCCAGTGAGTGGGTGTGTCAGTCAGTCAGTGAGTGGGTGTGTCAGTCAGTCAGTGAGTGGGTGTGTCAGTCAGTCAGTGAGTGGGTGTGTCAGTCAGCCAGTGAGTGGGTGTGTCAGTCAGTCAGTGAGTGGGTGTGTCAGTCAGTCAGTGAGTGGGTGTGTCAGTCAGTCAGTGAGTGGGTGTGTGTCAGTCAGTGTGTGTGTCAGTCAGTCAGTGTGTGTGTCAGTCAGTCAGTGAGTGTGTGTCAGTCAGTCAGTGAGTGTG
Organism: Ascaphus truei; assembly: GCF_040206685.1. Taxonomy (NCBI): domain Eukaryota; kingdom Metazoa; phylum Chordata; class Amphibia; order Anura; family Ascaphidae; genus Ascaphus; species Ascaphus truei. Next base: position 52,656,585 of record NC_134493.1, on the reverse strand, counting down.
TGTCAGTCAGTCAGTGAGTGTGTGTCAGTCAGTGAGTGTGTGTCAGTCAGTCAGTGAGTGTGTGTCAGTCAGTCAGTGTGTGTCAGTCAGTCAGAGTGTGTGTCAGTCAGTCAGAGTGTGTGTCAGTCAGTCAGTGTGTGTGTCAGTCAGTCAGTCAGAGTGTGTGTCTTTCAGTCAGTCAGTGTGTGTCTTTCAGTCAGTCAGAGTGTGTGTCTTTCAGTCAGTCAGAGTGTGTGTCTTTCAGTCAGTCAGAGTGTGTGTCTTTCAGTCAGTCAGAGTGTGTGTCTTTCAGTCAGTCAGAGTGTGTGTCAGTCAGAGTGTGTGTCAGTCAGTCAGTGTGTGTGTCAGTCAGTCAGTGTGTGTGTCAGTCAGTGTGTGTGTCAGTCAGTGTGTGTGTCAGTCAGTCAGTGTGTGTGTCAGTCAGTCAGTGTGTGTGTCAGTCAGTCAGTGTGTGTGTCAGTCAGTCAGTGTGTGTGTCAGTCAGTCAGTGTGTGTGTCAGTCAGTCAGTGTGTGTGTCAGTCAGTCAGTGTGTGTCAGTCAGTCAGTCAGAGTGTGTGTCAGTCAGTCAGAGTGTGTGTCTTTCAGTCGGTCAGAGTGTGTGTCTTTCAGTCGGTCAGAGTGTGTGTCTTTCAGTCGGTCAGAGTGTGTGTCTTTCAGTCGGTCAGAGTGTGTGTCTTTCAGTCGGTCAGAGTGTGTGTCTTTCAGTCGGTCAGAGTGTGTGTCTTTCAGTCGGTCAGAGTGTGTGTCTTTCAGTCAGAGTGTGTGTCTTTCAGTCAGAGTGTGTGTCTTTCAGTCAGAGTGTGTGTCTTTCAGTCAGAGTGTGTGTCTTTCAGTCAGAGTGTGTGTCTTTCAGTCAGAGTGTGTGTCTTTCAGTCAGAGTGTGTGTCTTTCAGTCAGTCAGTGTGTCTTTCAGTCAGTCAGTGTGTGTCTTTCAGTCAGTCAGAGTGTGTGTCTTTCAGTCAGTCAGAGTGTGTGTCTTTCAGTCAGTCAGAGTGTGTGTCTTTCAGTCAGAGTGTGTGTCTTTCAGTCAGAGTGTGTGTCTTTCAGTCAGAGTGTGTGTCTTTCAGTCAGAGTGTGTGTCTTTCAGTCAGTGTGTGTCTTTCAGTCAGTCAGAGTGTGTGTCTTTCAGTCAGTCAGAGTGTGTGTCTTTCAGTCAGCCAGAGTGTGTGTCTTTCAGTCAGTCAGAGTGTGTGTCTTTCAGTCAGTCAGAGTGTGTGTCTTTCAGTCAGTCAGAGTGTGTGTCTTTCAGTCAGTCAGAGTGTGTGTCTTTCAGTCAGTCAGAGTGTGTGTCTTTCAGTCAGTCAGAGTGTGTGTCTTTCAGTCAGTCAGAGTGTGTGTCTTTCAGTCAGTCGGAGGGTGTGTCTTTCAGTCAGTCGGAGGGTGTGTCTTTCAGTCAGTCGGAGGGTGTGTCTTTCAGTCAGTCGGAGTGTGTGTCTTTCAGTCAGTCGGAGTGTGTGTCTTTCAGTCAGTCGGAGTGTGTGTCTATCAGTCAGTCGGAGTGTGTGTCTATCAGTCAGTCGGAGTGTGTGTCTATCAGTCAGTCGGAGTGTGTGTCTATCAGTCAGTCGGAGTGTGTGTCTATCAGTCAGTCGGAGTGTGTGTCTATCAGTCAGTCGGAGTGTGTGTCTATCAGTCAGTCGGAGTGTGTGTCTATCAGTCAGTCGGAGTGTGTGTCTATCAGTCAGTCGGAGTGTGTGTCTATCAGTCAGTCGGAGTGTGTGTCTATCAGTCAGTCAGGGTGTGTGTCTATCAGTCAGTCAGAGTGTGTGTCTATCAGTCAGTCAGAGTGTGTGTCTATCAGTCAGTCAGAGTGTGTGTCTATCAGTCAGTCAGAGTGTGTGTCTATCAGTCAGTCAGAGTGTGTGTCTTTCAGTCAGTCAGAGTGTGTGTCTTTCAGTCAGTCAGAGTGTGTGTCTTTCAGTCAGTCAGAGTGTGTGTCTTTCAGTCAGTCAGAGTGTGTGTCTTTCAGTCAGAGTGTGTGTCTTTCAGTCAGAGTGTGTGTCTTTCAGTCAGTCAGAGTGTGTGTCTTTCAGTCAGTCAGAGTGTGTGTCTTTCAGTCAGTCAGAGTGTGTGTCTTTCAGTCAGTCAGAGTGTGTGTCTTTCAGTCAGTCAGAGTGTGTGTCTTTCAGTCAGTCAGAGTGTGTGTCTTTCAGTCAGTCAGAGTGTGTGTCTTTCAGTCAGTCAGAGTGTGTGTCTTTCAGTCAGTCAGAGTGTGTGTCTTTCAGTCAGTCAGAGTGTGTGTCTTTCAGTCAGTCAGAGTGTGTGTCTTTCAGTCAGTCAGAGTGTGTGTCTTTCAGTCAGTCAGAGTGTGTGTCTTTCAGTCAGTCAGAGTGTGTGTCTTTCAGTCAGTCAGAGTGTGTGTCTTTCAGTCAGTCAGAGTGTGTGTCTATCAGTCAGTCAGAGTGTGTGTCTATCAGTCAGTCAGAGTGTGTGTCTTTCAGTCAGTCAGAGTGTGTGTCTATCAGTCAGTCAGAGTGTGTGTCTATCAGTCAGTCAGAGTGTGTGTCTATCAGTCAGTCAGAGTGTGTGTCTTTCAGTCAGTCAGAGTGTGTGTCTTTCAGTCAGTCAGAGTGTGTGTCTTTCAGTCAGTCAGAGTGTGTGTCTTTCAGTCAGTCAGAGTGTGTGTCTTTCAGTCAGTCAGAGTGTGTGTCTTTCAGTCAGTCAGAGTGTGTGTCTTTCAGTCAGTCAGAGTGTGTGTCTTTCAGTCAGCCAGAGTGTGTGTCTTTCAGTCAGCCAGAGTGTGTGTCTTTCAGTCAGCCAGTGTGTGTTCAGAGTGTGTGTCTTTCAGTCAAGAGTGTGTGTCTTTCAGTCAGTCAGAGTGTGTGTCTTTCAGTCAGTCAGAGTGTGTGTCTTTCAGTCAGTCAGAGTGTGTGTCTTTCAGTCAGTCAGAGTGTGTGTCTTTCAGTCAGTCAGTGTGTGTCTTTCAGTCAGTCAGAGTGTGTGTCTATCAGTCAGTCAGAGTGTGTGTCTATCAGTCAGTCAGAGTGTGTGTCTATCAGTCAGTCAGAGTGTGTGTCTATCAGTCAGTCAGAGTGTGTGTCTATCAGTCAGTCAGAGTGTGTGTCTTTCAGTCAGTCAGAGTGTGTGTCTTTCAGTCAGTCAGAGTGTGTGTCTTTCAGTCAGTCAGAGTGTGTGTCTTTCAGTCAGTCAGAGTGTGTGTCTTTCAGTCAGTCAGAGTGTGTGTCTTTCAGTCAGTCAGAGTGTGTGTCTTTCAGTCAGTCAGAGTGTGTGTCTTTCAGTCAGTCAGAGTGTGTGTCTTTCAGTCAGCCAGAGTGTGTGTCTTTCAGTCAGCCAGAGTGTGTGTCTTTCAGTCAGCCAGTGTGTGTCTTTCAGTCAGTCAGAGTGTGTGTCTTTCAGTCAGTCAGAGTGTGTGTCTTTCAGTCAGTCAGAGTGTGTGTCTTTCAGTCAGTCAGTGTGTGTCTTTCAGTCAGTCAGAGTGTGTGTCTTTCAGTCAGTCAGAGTGTGTGTCTTTCAGTCAGTCAGAGTGTGTGTCTTTCAGTCAGTCAGAGTGTGTGTCTTTCAGTCAGTCAGAGTGTGTGTCTTTCAGTCAGTCAGAGTGTGTGTCTTTCAGTCAGTCAGAGTGTGTCTTTCAGTCAGTCAGAGTGTGTGTCAGTCAGTCAGTCAGAGTGTGTGTCAGTCAGTATGTATTTATGTGAGGGCTTCTCCCCCTCTCTCCTGACTCTTCCCCCCCCTCTCTCCTGACTCTTCCCCCCCTCTTTCCTGACTCTTCCCCCCCTCTCTCCTGACTCGCTCTCCCCCCCCCCTCTCTCCTGACTCGCTCTCCCCCCCCCCTCTTTCCTGACACCCTCCCCCCCCCCCTGCTGACTGGCGGTGGCGCGCTAGTGTCGGCGGCAAGTGGATAGGTGAGGCGCTGTTGAGAGAGGGGTGGTGGTGGGCTCAGAGGCGGCTGCAGTGGTGTTGTCCTTCCCCCTCCCCCCCGCATCTGTGTCGGCGGCGGGTGGGGAGGAGGTGAGGCGCTGTGTCGGCGGTGTTTCTCCCCCCCCTCCCTGCGGAGCTTTGTCGGCGGAGGGTGGGGAGTTGAGGCGCTGCTGAGAGACGGTGTGGTGGGGCAGAGGCGGCTGTCGTCGGCGGCGGTTCCCCCCCCCCCACCCCGCGCTGAGCTGTGTCGGCAGCGGGTGGGGAGGAGGTGAGGCGCTGCTGAGAGAGGGTGGTAAGTGGTGGGGCAGAGGCGGTCGGCGGAAGTGGTGTTGTCCTTCCCCCCCGCGAGGAACTGTGTCAGCGGCGGGTGGGGAGGCGGTGGGGGGTAGGGTGTGTGTGTGTGTGTGTGTGTCTGCTCATGGTGTGCGGTGATGGTCAGAGGTGCACACGGTCACGGTGTGAGGAGGATGTGAGTGTGAGTGTGCGTGTGTGTCTCTTCTCCCTGCCTGGCTCCTCCCTGCCTGGCCCGCAGGCCAATGAGCTGTCCAGCAGAAATACACACACAAACATTATTTCAGTCTTATAGATATAGATAATCGTGTATCCAAAATTATAAACATACAGAAACACACAAAAAAGGATGTGATTCTCTATCAATACGTGCAATATATATTGCAGCTGAAAGTCCATAGAAAAGTCCAATATTTTAGAAGATGAGTCCAAATGTAGATATGGCTGCTTCTTATTGGATAAACACTGTGTGTCTCTATATATACATACATATACAGCATATGGAAATATTATATACATACATATACATACATATACAGCAAATGGAAATATTACTGTTTGCTCATTTGCATGTCTTAGGTCTGCAGCCCCGCCTTTCACCATTATCACCTAGCATACAGTGCTTCCACTGGAAAATGACATGCAAATGAGCACACAGTGCCACCTTTAGCTTCAAATCCATTTTGACATGGATCCCTATAAGCTTATGCTTGCTGCATTGCACAGCTTTTCATTTCCACACATACATGGTACTAGGGGGTTTTAAATTACCACTACTGATTCATTTATCAACTCAGAACCATTTTTTTTTTCCAATCTCACAGTTATACTTTCTTATTAGATTAAAGGAATTTATTAAGTTTAATTGAGTAAATTCTCCTGCTATGTTTCATCTGTCTAACTTTGTAAAAGGTTATCCAAAAATCTGTGTCTTTATATCGTAAACTTTTTAGCAATTCTTATGCACAGAACCAATCCTTTTGTAAGGCACTTTTACCACTGCAGAGGGCCACAGACAATCAGGGCACACAATCCCTCACAGCTGTCCCTCCCACTTTAGGGTTCCCCAAACAGGAGAGACACTCTTTAATTGGTTTCCTTTTCTTTCACTGCAGGTGACACATACATCCCTCTCTCCCTATTTGCAGTATGATATAGTTGTGAAGGACACGTACAATATAGATCGCTAACTGCAGAGGTCTCCACGTGCTCTAACGCTTCCACAACGAACAGAGCCCGTTCTTGGAGCATCTGACTAACTCATTGGTGATGAACCAGGAGAAGAAGCTGATGACTGAGAGGATCTTGAATCACACCCTGGAGATCATCTACCTGCTGACTGGAGAGGTGAGGGCTCCAGGGGATGTGAAAATGACACCATCTTATCTCATTAACAGGGTCCTGCAGAGCATTACTATGGGGAGATACTTGAGATGCAATGTAAAAGGACAGATGTTATTAGACTAAGTAAGAGCACAGGAGCAGGGAAGATGTTTGGTCACATGGAGAGCCCGGGTCACATAAGGACATGATTGGGCAGCGGGAGAGCACAGTGAGAGAGGGTCAGAGAAGGATGTACTTTGGCAGAGGGGATGGACCCACTGATTGGATGTACTTTGGCCAGGAAGAAACATGTTTGTGCAGAGGAAGATCTTTGACCCACTATGTATATTATACATATATTATAAAATTGCTGTATTGTGTCTGTGCTACATGAATCTGTAATATCCACAGAATGTAGCAGTAATAACACATTATAGTAAGGGAATATTTGGGAAACTGATCATAACATGGGTCTCATTTGAAATAATTGATTAAAAAATCATATCTTATCAACAAAGACTCTTAATTTTAGAGTCAGATTTGCGTCCACTAAAAATAATTCTACAAGGAATAAATTGGGATGTTGTTGCATGAAAGAAACATGGAAGATAAATTGGACAATCTTTCAAACATTTAAGATGAGTACTCTTAACAGTGTATATACCTTTTGCGTGGTAAATATAAAAGAAACAAATCCAAACCAATGGGTCTCAATAAACAGACAGAGGAAAAAATAGAAAGGGAGAGGCAGGCCTTTGGATTGTTAGTCAGAAGGGACAGAGGCATCATATCAGAATTATAGAGACTGTAAGGCCGAGTCCATGCTGCCTGCTGGCTCGCTGAGGCGCAGGGAAAGCGGGTGCTTCCCCTGGCCTTGCGGTTGCTTACCGCACGCGCCGTCAGCGGGCCTTCAGGGGGCGGGCCGGGGGCGGGCGCGTCACTGGCCGGGGGCGGGTCAGTGACGTCACGGAGCTGGTTCGCCCTCATTGGGCAAACCGCTCACGTGACCGGCCTGTCTCGCCGGCAAGCGGGGGAATTTTAAATTCCCCTAAGACCTGTGCTTCCGCAAGCGCGCGGAAGCGCAGGTGAGCCCCTACTAAAGCCGCTCTAATTGCGGCTGTAGGGGCTCAGTGCTGAGCGGGGGCGCGCCTCAGCACGCTTCCGCCAGCAAGCAGTAAACATGGCCGAGGCCTAAGACAAGTTGTGAAAAGGCTAAGCAGGTTATCAACATTGTAAAATGCAAAAGGACTGCAATGGAAAGACCCTAAGAAATGTTCTTCAAGTACAGTAATGCCAAAAAGATAAGAAAAGAGGCTACAGGACCCATTCAGTGAAAGATGTTCCGGCAAAGTATTGAGTATAAGGATAAGGCAGAGGTATTAAATACATTATTTACCTCTGTATATACAATGGAGATGACTCCATTGCAAAAATATTACAACAAGGGAGCAACCACAACATTACATTCCATGGTCGCCACAGGCAGTGCACAGGCGGCTTGGTAACAGTGTGGTTAATAAGGCACCTGGCCCCGGTGGCATGCACCCACGGGTTCTTAAGGTGCTAAGTTCAGTAATAGCCAGACCTTTTATAGTTAATATTCAAGGACTTTATTTCCACAGGCTCAGTACCATAAGATTGGTGCCTATATTTGAAAAAAAGGGAGATATGTCACAACCAGGGAATTGTAGACATTAATAATGGGAAATCTACTTGACGTTTTATTAAGTGATAATTTTGTTATCCATTAGGTATTTCTAAATACTATTAGTAAAAGTCGGCATGCATTTATGATTGATTTGGTTATTCCAGGCTATCCTTATTAGTATCTTTTAGGAGGTAAGTAGGAATTTAGACCAGGGTAATGCAGTGAATGTGGACTACTTAGATTTTGCAAAGGCTTGTGATACACGAGGTTAGTGTACAAAATAAAGGAAATGTAAAACTGGTTGAAGGACATGCAGCAGAAATGTGGCATAAATTGATGATTTTCGCCAAAGTTGCAAGTAGAGTACCTCAATGTGCAGTACGGGGGCATTGCCTTTTAACTTGTTTATTAATCACCCCGATGTTGGCATAGAGAGCCAAATCTCTATATTCGCTGCTGATACTAAATTAAAGTACTGTAGTAACATCAGGACAGAAAGTAACTTCTCTACAGAAGGACTTGATAGACTGGAAGCTTGGCAAGTAAATGGCAGATACTGTTTTAATACAGAAAAATATTAAGTTATACATTTGGGAAGCAAGAATACATAGAAAATAAATGGGGGGAAATTAGGGCAATCCTTGGCGGACAATGATTTAGGAGTGCTTGTAGAGAACAGGTTTAGGAAAAGTGCTCAATGTCAGGCAGTAGCTGCAGAGGGTGGTAGGATATAATGCATAATACTGGGTATGAATTGAAGTGAAGACTGCATACTTTTGACACTTCAATTGGAAAAAAAAACGCAGTTAAAGTGTACTTAAGGTTTGTAAGCAAACCCTTCAAATGTCCGGAAATTTCGGAGTTTAGGTAACAAGCAACCTTTACTCTTTCCCCCCCCCCCAATTCTTTGATGTCATCATACATAATGACATGATCCCATGACATCAGAGAATGTGGAATGCAGCCCCAAGGAACCAGGCTTCTCCAATCCATTTTTCCCCCATCCTACTGTCCACTTCTTCCCCACCTCTCCAAGCATCACACCTCGGTGATCCCTGTCTCCTCCCGCTCCCCAGAAACATGAGGCCTCTCCAATTCTTTTCTCCCTCTTGCCCACCCAAGTAATATGGCTTCTCTGATCCCCTTTTTCATCTCACCCCACAAGCATTACATTTCTCGGGTGCCTTTCTCCGCCCACCAACCAGAAGCCTGAGGCTTGTCCAATCCCGTTCTCTTCCTTACATCAGGCTTCTCTGGTGTCTTTTTTTCATTCCACCCCTGCAGATGCATCAGGCTTCTGTGATCCCTCTGTTCCCCTTCCTCCCTAAGTATCAGGTTCCTACGGACCCTTTATCCCTCCACTCCCCACCAGTATCAGTCCTCTCTGATCCCTTTCTCTAACCATCCTCCCCATCCCACAAGTCTCAGGCGTCTCAATACCCCCCCCCCTCCGCCCACACTGCTCCTTCCCCCCTCTGCCCACACTGCTCCCCCCCTCCGCCCACACTGCTCCCCCCTCCGCCCACACTGCTCCCGCCCTCCGCCCACACTGCTCTCCCCCCCTCCGCCCACACTGCTCCCCCCCTCCACCCACCCTGCTCCCCCCCTCCACCCACCCTGCTCCCCCCCCTGCCCACACTGCTCCCCCCCCTCCGCCCACACTGCTCCCCCCCCCCTCTGCCCACACTGCTCCCCCCCCCCCTCCGCCCACACTGCTCCCCCCCCTCCGCCCACACTGCTCCCCCCCCCCTCCGCCCACACTGCTCCCCCCCCCTCTGCCCACACTGCTCCCCCCCCCTCCGCCCACACTGCTCCCCCCCCCCTCTGCCCACACTGCTCCCCCCCCTCCGCCCACACCGCTCCCCCCCTCCGCCCACACTGCTCTCCCCCCCTCCGCCCACACTGCTCTCCCCCCCTCTGCCCACACTGCTCCCCCATGCTTGGTTATGATGATCGCTTTGGAAGAATCAACAGTTTATTCAGTGCTGGTTGGAGTGGAAACTGTCCACGGTGCTATAGTAGTAGCCTTGAGTGTGCTATATTCTCCCCCCTCCCCCCTCACACTCTTCAAATCCTCCTCTCCCCCCTCACACTATTCATATCCTCCTCTCCCCCCTCACACTCTTCATATCCTCCTCTCCCCCCTCACACTTTTCATATCCTCCTCTCCCCCTCACACTCTTCATATCCTCCTCTCCCCCCTCACACTTTTCATATCCTCCTCTCCCCCTCACACTCTTCATATCCTCCTCTCCACCCTCACACTATTCATATCCTCCTCTCCCCCCTCACACTTTTCATATCCTCCTCTCCCCCTCACATTCTTCATATCCTCCTCTCCTCCCTCACACTATTCATATCATCCTCTCCCCCCTCACACTATTCATATCCTCCTCTCCCCCCTCACACTCTTCATATCCTCCTCTCCTCCCTCACACTATTCATATCCTCCTCTCCCCCTCACTCTTCATATCCTCCTCTCCCCCCTCACACTTTTCATATCCTCCTCTCCCCCTCACACTTTTCATATCCTCCTCTCCCCCTCACATTCTTCATATCCTCCTCTCCCCCTCACACTATTCATATCCTCCTCTCCCACTCACTCTTCATATTCTCCTCTCTCCCCTCACACTCTTCATATTCTCCTCTCTCCCTCTTCATATCCTCCTCTCCCCCTCACGCTCTTTGTATCCTCCTCTCCCCCTCACGCTCTTTGTATCCTCCTCTCCCCCCTCACGCTCTTTGTATCCTCCTCTCCCCCCTCACGCTCTTTGTATCCTCCTCTCCCCCCTCACGCTCTTTGTATCCTCGTCTCCCTCCTCACGCTTTGTATCCTCCTCTCCCCCCTCACGCTCTTTGTATCCTCCTCTCCCCCCTCACGCTCTTTGTATCCTCCTCTCCCCCCTCACGCTCTTTGTATCCTCCTCTCCCCCCTCACGCTCTCGTATCCTCCTCCCCCCTCACACTCGGTGTGGGGGAGGGGCCTGTGCTGGCATGGGGGGAGGGGCCTGCGCTGGTGTGGGGGGAGGGGCCTGCGCTGGTGTGGGGGGAGGGGCCTGCGCTGGTGTGGGGGGGAGGGGCCTGTGCTGGTGTGGGGGGAGGGGCCTGCGCTGGTGTGGGGGTGGGGGCCTGTGCTGGTGTGGGGGGAGGGGCCTGTGCTGGTGTGGGGGGAGGGGCCTGTGCTGGTGTGGGGGGGCCTGTGCTGGTGTGGGGGACACGCCTGTGCTGGTGTGGGGGAGGGGCCTGTGCTGCTTCTTCCATGCTGCTTCTGCACTTGACTGCAGCAAGATCCCATACAAAGGCTCACCGGGCACTCCTATTATCCCGGGAAGACTCACGGGAGTTCCTGCTGCAGTCACGTGGGGGAGTAGCCTGGAAGAGTCCGCACAGGCCCCTCCCCTTACACCAAATCTCTCATCATGTCCCCATACCATCAATCCTAGTCTGTGGGATGGACAGAAGGATCCGGGGGCCCCGCGAGCCGTATGTTTGCAAGCGCTGACTTCGATTGTAAGCTCTCCGGGGCAGGGATTTCCTTTCCTATTGTCTGAAATAGTTTTTTTGCATTTATTGTATTATAATTCCCTGTACGGTATCTCTTTGTAAAGCGCTGAGTACAGCTGTGGCCGCTATTTAAATAAAGATATACATACGTTACAGCCATTATAGACAGAATTAGTTCATATTTCATTGGGATTTTTTGTTTGCCTTCGTCTGAATTAATATAATTATAGGATGCGTATCTTAGTCAACTAAATTTAATATAGGTTGAACTCGAACATGTCCTTTTTTTTAAACCTCATCTACTATGTAACTGTAATGTTGCGAGTCCTGCCATGATTACACATTATTTTGTATGTGACTTTCACAATCCCAGATCTTTGTGTTATACAGGCATACCCCGCTTTAAGGACACTCACTTTAAGTACACTCGCGAGTAAGTACATGTCGCCAATAGGCAAACAGCAGCTCACGCATGCGCCTGTCAGCACGTCCTGAACAGCAATACCGGCTCCCTACCTGTACTGAAGCTGTGAGCAAGCGGGGAGACTATAGAGTCTGTTACAAATGCATTATTTACATCAGTTATGCACGTATATGACGATTGAGGTACAGTACATGCATCAATAAGTGGAAAAAAGGTAGTGCTTCACTTTAAGTACATTTTCGCTTTACATACATGCTCCGGTCCCATTGCGTACGTTAATGCGGGGTATGCCTGTATACAGTAGACACAGGAGAGGCAGTGAGTTTGATGCACTCAGTGATACAATAGGCAGGATTGGTGGGGAGGCCACTGAATAGATTGCTTGAGTGTAGACCTATTAACACGATTTGTCCCTCTCACTGAGAAGCAACACATCTTCAGGAGAATGGGACTGAACTTTTGTCTCTTGCTCTGCACAGAGATATTTATTTCTGTATATCTCAATGTGTAGGATTATATTGTTGTGAAGAAGCACGGTGAGCATGTCACAGGCAGCAGCAGTCCCTGTGTCACCGAAGGATTGTGCAGGACCCAGAGACCCATCATGGAGCATCCAACTAACTCACGGTTACACGAGAGAAACAATGCCAAGATGCTGGAGACTGAGAAGATCCTGGAACACACCAACAGGATCATTCACCTACTGACTGGAGAGGTGAGGGCTGCTGAACAGCGTTACATTTTACCATCTTTATGTCTTCATTTAGTCTTTTCTTTAGCTAACTTTGTTCTATGTATCTGTATTTTCCTCTCACCCTTGCTCACCTGGCTTTCCATAAGTAAAAGATTCTTACAGGACCAGTTATGTCTGGATAATAAGTGGGGGGATTCTTTGTGTTACAGGTACCTATAAAGTGTGACGATGTTGCTGTGTATTTCTCCATGGAGGAGTGGGGTTATTTAGAAGAACACAAGGAGCTCTACAAGGATGTGATGGAGAATCACCTCATATCACTGGGTAAGAGGAGGCTTTCTCTCATTCTAGTAGCGATGTCTGTGCTGCGGGGATCTAGCAAAAAAGGATCTCAAGCTCAAGTTTCTCTGATATTAGCAATTTTAGGGGGGAAAGGGGTAATGTGAGGAACAAGAAATGGTACATTCCAATGATGATTGGGCACATGTGTTTTATACTGATTGAAATGTTAAATTATGTTTGGTGTGTGCTTGCGTGTGTGATAAACAAACGGCCCTCCCGTTGTTCCATTCGCCTCCCCAGAGAGGCACCAAAAATGGTCACTCGCACACCAAAATCATCTCACAGCCCCAGAAATGATACTGCCACCACCAGGATTAATTTAAAGGCTTACACCTCAGGGTCCTCTGTCCCCCATATACTAAAAAAATATGGATTTAAATAAAGAACCCAATATAGCAAAACGTGTCCGAAAATGCGGCAAATCTCTTTAACCCACCTGAGAACATCTTTGCCACCGATTGTGACATTTAATACCACTCAAATGTGAGTACAGGCGGACCGCACACGCACGGCGTGTTCAGTTCCAGACCCCCGACGAAAAGTGGACAATAGCATTTGTGTGCTCTGCACAAAAAAATGCTATGTTCAACGGTGGATTTCTCGCCCTTCCTCCTGTCCCAGAAAGTGTGCATGTGCGGAGTCGGGCGGCCTCTTCTGTGCATGCGCGGAGTCGGCGTTCCCTTTTTGCGCATGCGCGGAAACATGACTGCAGTCAAGAAACAGTACCGCCATATTGCCGGTACGCCGAGAAGCGGGGCCCTACTGTAGAACCATTGGCGATTACACAGCACTATTGCCATTTTTTTAACTTTTTTTAAGCTATTTCCCAATTCCTACCTATTCTGTCTAGTCAATTACCCCTTTCCTGTCCCTCCATCCTCCTTCCTAGGTTAAAAAGGTTGGAGATTGTATAATCTTCACTCCGTATCACAGAAGATTCCTCTTCATTGAGGGGCAATCCATCCCTAATATAAAGGTAGCCCCTCTGTGCGAAGGAATCCCAGTGCGCATAAAACCACAAGCCCTGCTTCCTACACCACTTTCTATAGCCATAATGGCATTGTTGCAACTATGTACAGTAGTGTTAAGTGCTATTAACTTACTGTAGTTCTACATACCTTGTACACGTTCTCTGTTTCAACTCACTCCTGGTTATAACTCCACACTTTATCAAAATGCACTTGGCACACACTGCAATTTCACTCACACAGCTCTATATTCACATGGCTTTCCTTAATGGTTTTATTGCCACCAAACTCATGGCATTCCATGATATACCCACAAGAAACAGAAAAATTGATCTTTCAACCTCTTGGTTGCTGGACTGCTCACATACTTCAATCCTTGCATGGCTTTATTGTTGCAATGTTTCTATTATTAATGAACTTCTTTTCTCACACTGCATTTCTTTCCAACAGATAAATTCACGAACAGAAATACACGTACAGGATATCACACTACTCTTTGCTCACCAGATCGTGTAACTGAAGATAACCACGTTATAGAAAATAAGGGAACAAATCGCTTGAAGCAAAGTAAACCAAGCAAGAGAGAGAAAAAATCTGTGAGATATATGGTTACGGAATCAACCTCACATGAAGAAGGAAAGCTCACAGACGCCCACATTTATACACTCGGGGAACATACAAGGACAGATTATGTATCTACTCCTAATAAGGAGGGGGGCAAAAGAAACAATAATGCACAGAAAATTCACGAGAACTTTTCTACAATAAAGTATATGTGCAGTGAATATGGTAAAAACGTTCAGAATAAATCAGCTTATAAAATTCTTGAAAGGACACACACCACAGAAAGGCTGTATAGCTGCTCTGAATGTCAGAAATGCTTTGCTAGTAACTCAGATCTTGTTACACATCAGACAATTCACACAGGAGAGAAACTATTTATTTGCTCTGAATGTGGAAAATGTTTTACCAATAACTCCACTCTTGCTAAACATCAGAGAATTCACTCAGGAGAAAAACCATTTCTTTGTTCTGAGTGTGGGAAATGTTTTTCTCAGAACCCACATCTTGTTGAACATGAAAAAACGCACTCGGGAGAGAAACCATTTGTTTGCTCTGAATGTGGGAAATGTTTTTCTCAGAACGCAAATCTTGTTACACATCAGAGAATTCACACAGGAGAGAAGCCGTTTGTTTGCTCTGAATGTGGGAAATGTTTTACCAGTAAATCAACTGTTGTTAAACATCAGAGAATTCACTCAGGAGAGAAACCATATGTTTGCACAGAATGTGGGAAATGTTTTTCCCAGAACTCAATTCTTGTTCGACATTTTACAGTTCACAGAGGAGAGAAACCATTTGTTTGCGCAGAATGTGGGAAATGTTTTTCCCAGAACTCTGATCTTGTGCGACATAAGATAATTCACAAAGGGGAGAAGTACTGGGAACTTTCTACAGGAGGATCCTAAGAATAGATCCCGCTGTAATAACTTGCGCATCTGAGGACTACCAGAAATAAGCAAACACAGAAATGAGTATCTTATGAAATTCTTTAAGTGTCTACATTCTGATACCCCAGAGGATACGTTCCTGCTAGACCGAGGTCCCAGAGCTTTGCGTGCCAAGTCTAAACCTTCTGAAAACCCTAGAGACGCGATAGTGTACCTGCACTTTTACAGGGCTAAAGAAGCAATAATGCTGGAGGCTAGATCTTGCTCCAAGATTATATTCGAGAACATTATAGTTCATATCTGTGCGGACATGGCCGCCTTCACATTGCTGCAGAGAATTGAAACTGTTCACAGAGGCTCTGAGAAAGCGGGACATTAAATACAAGTGGGGCTTCTCTTCAGACTTGTTCTCCTACAAGGGATCGCAGATCAGTGTTAAGTAGGCAGAAGATGGAGACAATCGGCTAAAAAGATTGCAGGCATTAACAGCAAACGGATGCCCACCCTCTCGCAGATCCTGGACACTGGTCAACATATCACTGAAAATGTCTAGGGAGGCTCCTGTATAGCTCTTACTAGAGGCAGCCTTTCCAGGGTGGACATTATAATACATGGTTACAAATACATAGTTACATAAGTGAGCAGGGTATACATTATAAACAAGACATTGTATGCACAGTTAGGGCTCGTTCAGGGTGCCTGCTTTGGCATATGGAGGGCGCGCGTCCGCGAGTGCGCGCGTTGCTGGTGTAGGAGACGTCCGATCATCCCCTGCCGACAGC
Source organism: Ascaphus truei (assembly GCF_040206685.1). Taxonomy (NCBI): domain Eukaryota; kingdom Metazoa; phylum Chordata; class Amphibia; order Anura; family Ascaphidae; genus Ascaphus; species Ascaphus truei. The sequence goes on along the minus strand of NC_134493.1, from coordinate 52,641,278 downwards.
CTGGGCGTTCTGTCGTTCAGTGGGCGTGTCTTTGACGTCACATCCTAATCCTCCCGGCCACAGACAGAGAGCAGGGATGAGGTGTTGCAGCCTTGAAATCATTCTGAAGAATGATTTCATTGGCTGACTTGGTCCCTGTGACGCTGCTTCAGCTGCAGTAAACGAAATTTTCGTTTACTGAAGCTGTCGTCAGCGGCAACTCCTGGCTTCGGAGGCAGGCCAGTAGCTACCCTGACAACAAGTATTCAATTTGAATACTTTGTTGCTCACGGCAGCACGCACGTCAGCACGCCCTGCCCCCGAAGCCAGCACCTTGAACGAGGCCTTAGAGATAATATGTATTATAGGCGTATGTAACGGTTACAGACCAGATTAAAATGTGATTATCCCCTATTACCTCACCCTGAACCCCTGAAAATACAAAGTAGATCCCATAGCCCGAGTGGCGCGCCCCTAAAACTTGGGAAGCCCTTCAAGATACCAACTGCCGGCGGTTTCACCCACCATAATAAGTCTGACGCCATAAGCCTAGCTTCAGTTATATATCTCTGGGCAACTTCTCTGTTCAGAGCCGCCTGCTTCCCTTTGAAATCATGCCCAAGCTGGTGAGCTCTGGTTATAGATATTTGTATAATGGTGAAATCCCATGGGTCTACCCTATATCCTCAGACACAGCATATTCTTTTAAGATTCAGCCAGGAGGCACTGGTAATTCAAGTTTTTGCTTCCTGCTTCTCCCCCACCTCTCCTTCCTCACATCCTTTGCTTAAATCTGAAAACCCATAAATAAAAAGTTTAAAAAAAATGCAACTGTGAGAGTCATGGATTTTTCTCTCAGAAAATTCTAGACATTAAGGTCCGTATTTGTTAAGTGGTGTTTTTCCATAAAACAGAGACATCCAGAGAGGGGGACGGGGCACTGCTATGATTGCAGGGGCTGACACCAGTGAAGAGTTAAAAATCAAATTTTAATGTAGTGGCATATAGGGAATATGATGGCAACTCTGACGCGTTTCAGGCTGACGCCTTTTATCAAAGAGTATGTCAAGAGTAGATCATACTCACACTATTATAGGCGATCCCCCGCCCCCACGATCGGAGCAACACGGCGCGAAACTGATGGCGCAAATCCAATTGGAGGAACCCATCAGCCAATGGGCTCCCCCCAGCGGGAGACGCGTCACGCGCGAGCAGAGGGTCACACACAGGAGCGCGAGAACTGATCTATAGTGTTAACAAAAAGACAAATAAAGTTTATACAAAATTGAAAAAAACTAGAAAAAATATCAATATAAGAAAGACAAAATCTACTATATATTTGTGAAAGCACTGTATGTTTGTCTGCATGGCCTGTGTCCCTAGGGGAAATCTCATTGGTCCCTTGGGCCACCCGCCCCCGCACCTCTCATTGGCCTGAGGCGGAGTGACGGGCCAAAACACAGGCCACACACACACACAAGGCAAAACACACACACACCCCCCCCCCCCCCCCACCACACCTCTCTCCTCTCCCCCCCCCCCCCCCCACACACAGAGCACGCGGCTCTCCCCCTCACCCGGCGCTCTCCCTCACCCCCCCCCCTCCACACACACAGAGCACGCGGCTCTCCCCTCACCCCGGCGCTCTCCCTCACCCCCCCCCCCCCCCACACACACAGAGCACGTGGCTCTCCCCTCACCCGGCGCTCTCCCTCACCCCCTCCCCCCCCCCCACACACAGAGCACGCGGCTCTCCCCTCACCCGGCGCTCTCCCTCACCCCCCCCCACACAGAGCACGCGGCTCTCCCCTCACCCGGCGCTCTCCCTCACCCCCCCCCCCCCCCACACACAGAGCACGCGGCTGTCCCCTCACCCGGCGCTCTCCCTCACCCCCTCCCCCCCCCCCACACAGAGCACGCGGCTCTCACCTCACCCGGCGTTCTCCCTCACCCCCCCCCCCACACAGAGCACGAGGCTCTCCCCTCACCCGGCGCTCTCCCTCACCCCCCCCCCCCCCACACACACAGAGCACGCAGCTCTCCCCTCACCCGGAGCTCTCCCTCACCCACCCCCCCACACACACAGAGCACGCAGCTCTCCCCTCACCCGGCGCTCTCCCTCACCCCCCCCCCCACACAGAGCACGCGGCTCTCCCCTCACCCGGGGCTCTCCCCCCCCCACATACAGAGCACGCGGCTCTCCCCTCACCCGGCGCTCTCCCTCACCCCCCTCCCCCCCCACACACAGAGCACGCGGCTCTCCCCTCACCTGGCGCTCTCCCTCACCCCCCCCCCCACACACAGAGCACGTGGCTCTCCCCTCACCCGGCGCTCTCCCTCACCCCCTCCCCCCCCACACACAGAGCACGCGGCTCTCCCCTCACCCGGCGCTCTCCCTCACCCCCCCCCCCCCCCACACAGAGCACGCGGCTCTCCCCTCACCCGGCGCTCTCCCCCCCCCACATACAGAGCACGCGGCTCTCCCCTCACCCGGCGCTCTCCCTCACCTCCCCCCCCCCCACACACACACAGAGCACGCGGCTCTCCCCTCACCCGGCGCTCTCCCTCACCCCCCCCCACACACAGAGCACGTGGCTCTCCCCTCACCCGGCGCTCTCCCTCACCCCCTCCCCCCCCACACACAGAGCACGCGGCTCTCCCCTCACCCGGCGCTCTCCCTCACCCCCCCCCCCCCCCACACACAGAGCACGCGGCTGTCCCCTCACCGGCGTTCTCCCTCACCCCCTCCCCCCCCCCCCCACACAGAGCACGCGGCTCTCCCCTCACCCGGCGCTCTCCCTCACCCCCCCCCCCCCCACACACACACAGAGCACGCAGCTCTCCCCTCACCCGGAGCTCTCCCTCACCCCCCCCCCCCACACACACAGAGCACGCAGCTCTCCCCTCACCCGGCGCTCTCCCTCACCCCCCCCCCACACAGAGCATGCGGCTCTCCCCTCACCCGGCGCTCTCCCCCCCCCCCACATACAGAGCACGCGGCTCTCCCCTCACACAGGCCGCTCCTCCGGCTGTCTCCGCGGAGGAGCCGGAGCAGGGCGGCCGGTATCCGGGGGAAGAGGAGCGCAGCCGTGTGCAAGGTGAGTACACGCAGGGGAATGGCTTATTTAACGCGTCCCTGACTCCCCCTGCCCTTTGCCCTCCCTGCCCCCTGCCCTCCCTGCCCTCCCTCCCCCTGCCCCTTGCCCTCCCTGCCCCTTGCCCCCCCCTGCCCTCCCTCCCCCTGCCCTTTGACCCCCTGCCCTCCCTCCCCTTTGCCCTCCCTCCCCCTGCCCTTTGCCCCCCCTGCCCTCCCTCCCAATGCCCTTTGCCCCCCCTGCCCTCCCTCCCAATGCCCTTTGCCCCCTGCCCTTGCACCCTGCCCTTTGACCCCTGCCCTTTGACCCCTACCCTCCCTCCCCTTGCGCCCCCTGCCCTCCCTCCCCCTGCCCTTTGCCCCCTGCCCTCCCTGCCATTTGCCACCCTGCCCTTTGCTCTCTTGCCCCCCTCCCTCCCTGCCCCCTTGCCCCTCCCTGTCCTTAGCCCCCCTGCCCCTCCCTGCCCTTTGCCCCTCCCTGCCCTTTGCCCCTCCCTGCCCTTTGCCCCCCCCTGCCCTTTGCCCCCCCCTGCCCTTTGTCCCCTGCCCTTTGCCCCCTGCCCTCCTGCCCCCTGCCCTCCCTCCCCTACCCATTGCCCCCTGCCCTCCCTTCCCTGCCCTTTGCCCCCCTGCCCTCCCTCCCACTGCCCTTTGCCCCCTGCCCTTTGCCCCTGCCCTTTTCCACCCTGCCCTCCCTCCCCCTGCCCTTTTCCCCTTTGCCCCCCTGCCCTTTGCCCCCCTGCCCTTTGCCCTCTTTCCCCCCTCCCTCCCTGCCCTCTTGCCCCCCTCCTTCCCTGCCCTCTTGCCCCCTCCCTCCCTGCCCCCTCCCCCCCTCCCTCCCTTCCCCCCTCCCTCCCTGCCCCCTCTTGCCCCCCTCCCTCCCTGCCCCCTCTTGCCCCCCTCCCTCCCTGCCCCCTCTTGCCCCTCCCTGTCCTTAGCCCCCCCGCCCCTCCCTGCCCTTTTCCCGCGCCCCTCCCTGCCCTTTGCCCCCGCCCGCTCTGCCCTTTGCCCCCACCCCTCCCTGCCCTTTGCCCCTCCCACCCCTCCCTGCCCTTTGCCCCTGCCCCTCCCTGCCCCCTCTTGCCCCTCCCTGTCCTTAGCCCCCCCCACCCCTCCCTGGCCTTTGCCCCCTCCCTGCCCTTTGCCCCCTCCCTGCCCTTTGCCCCCCCCGCCCCTCCCTGCCCTTTGCCCCCCCCGCCCCTCCCTGCCCTTTGCCCCCGCCCCTCCCTGCCCTTTGCCCCCCCTCCCTGCCCTTTGCCCCCCCTCCCTGCCCTTTGCCCCCCTCCCTGCCCTTTGCCCCCCTCCCTGCCCTTTGCCCCCCTCCCTGCCCTTTGCCCCCCGCCCCTCCCTGCCCTTTGCCCCCGCCCCTCCCTGCCCTTTGCCCCCCCACCCCTCCCTGCCCTTTGCCCCCCCACCCCTCCCTGCCCTTTGCCCTCCCACCCCTCCCTGCCCTTTGCCCTCCCGCCCCTCCCTGCCCTTTGCCCCCCGCCCCTCCCTGCCCCTTTGCCCCCCGCCCCTCCCTGCCCCTTTGCCCCCCCGCCCCTCCCTGCCCCTTTGCCCCCCCGCCCCTCCGTGCCCCTTTGCCCCCCGCCTCTCCCTGCCCCTTTGCCCCCACGCCCCTCCCTGCCCCTTTGCCCCCCGCCCCTCCCTGCCCCTTTGCCCCTCCCTGCCCTATGCCCCCCTGCCCCTTTGCCCCCCCACCCCTCCCTGCCCCTTTGCCCCCCCACCCCTCCCTGCCCCTTTGCCCCCCCGCCCCTCCCTGCCCCTTTGCCCCCCCGCCCCTCCCTGCCCCTTTGCCCCCCCGCCCCTCCCTGCCCCTTTGCCCCCCCGCCCCTCCCTGCCCCTTTGCCCCCCGCCCCTCCCTGCCCCTTTGCCCCCCGCCCCCTCCCTGCCCCTTTGCCCCCCCGCCCCTTTGCCCCCCCGCCCCTCCCTGCCCCTTTGCCCCCCCGCCCCTTTGCCCCCCCGCCCCTCCCTGCCCCCCTGCCCTCCCGCCTTTCCACGCCCCTTGCCCCCCCCCCCCCCACCCTTCCACGCCCCTCCCCCCCGCCCTTCCCCTCCCCCCCCCGCCCTTCCCCTCCCCCCCCTTCCACTCCATGCCCCCTGCCCTTCCACGCCCGGGCAACGCCGGGTATACCAGCTAGTAATAAATAAATAACGAACAACGAACTAGTGGATGGAGAGAGGAATAGTAACTAATCGCAACCCCTTCAAATAGATGGTAAATAATAACTTTGGAATATCAATGCATAGATGGTGACAACAAAACTAACGATAGTATATACCGTCACTAATCTAATCATATAAACAGTCCAGAGTTTAGAGAACAACAATATTACTTATGACAACTCCCAAATGTAACAGAATCAAAGGGTGCAGAGAATTAATGAATCATTTCTAATACGATCCTATGATGTGAATTCATGATAAGAGTATAAGTATCATAATCACCCTCTGTCACCCACTCTCTCTCTCTCTGTCACCCACTCTCTCTCTGTCACCCACTCTCTCTCTCTCTGTCACCCACTCTCTCTCTCTGTCACCCACTCTCTCTCTCTGTCACCCACTCTCTCTCTCTGTCACCCACTCTCTCTCTCTCCCACTCTCTCTCTGTCACCCACTCTCTATCTGTCACCCACTCTCTCTTTGTTACCCACTCTCTCTCTGTCACCCACACTCTGTCACCCTCTCTCTCTCACCCACCCTCTCTCTGTCACCCACTCTCTCTCTGTCACCCACTCTCCCTCTCTCTCTGTCACCCACTCTCTCTCTGTCTCTCTCTGTGTGTCACTCTGTCTCTCTGTGTCACTGTCTCTCTCTCTGTGTCACTGTCTCTTTCTGTGTGTCACTCTGTCTCTCTCTCTCTGTGTCACTCTGTGTGTCACGCTGTCTCTCTCTGTGTGTCACTGTCTCTGTCCCTCTCTCTCTCTGTCCCCCCCCTCTCTCTGTCCCTCTCTGTCTCTCACGCTCTACTCTCTGTCTCTCACTCTCTACTCTCTGTCTCTCACTCTCTAATCTCTGTCTCTCACGCTCTCACTCTACTCTCTCTCACTCTCTACTCTATTTCTACTCTCATTCTCTACTGCTCTGTCTCTCACTCTCTGTCTCTCTGTCTCTCTCTCTGTGTGTCTCACTCTGACTCTGTCTCACTCACTCTCTCTGTCTCACTCTCTCTGTCTCACCCTCACTCTGTCTCACCCTCACTCTGTCTCACTCCCTCTGTCTCACTCCCGTTCTGTCTCACTCCCTCTCTGTCTCACTCCCTCTCTGTCTCACTCCCTCTGTCTCACTCTCTCTCTGTCTCACTCCCTCTCTGTCCCTGTCTCACTCTCACTATGTCTCACTCTCACTCTCTCTGTCTCACTCTCTCTCTGTCTCACTCTCTCTCTGTCTCACTCTCACTCTGTCTCACTCTCACTCTGTCTTACTCTCACTCTTGTCTCACTCTCACTCTCTCTCTGTCTCACTCTCTCTCTGTCTCACTCTCTCTCTGTCTCACTCTCTCTCACTCTCACTCTGTCTCACTCTCATTCTGTCTCACTCTCTGTCTCACTCTCTCTCTGTCTCAATCTGTCTCACTCTCACTCTGTCTCACTCTCACTCTGTCTCACTCTCACTCTGTCTCTCTCTGTCTCTCTCTGTCTCTCTCTGTCTCTCTCTGTCTCTCTCTGTCTCTCTCTGTCTCACTCTGTCTCACTCTGTCCAATGGTCTTGAATGTAGGCAGAATCAGATAACAGAGCGCAAATATCCTCAGGTATATATGTGAAAAAAGAATAAAGGAAATGTAGTACAACACCGTATTAAAATAAAAGTGATTTTAAAAAATAGGTTTGGGATAATTCCACTCGAGGTATCCAAATCACGCAGGCGATCCAGAGGATATACCGCTCTGCAACCAGACGGCAATGGATCTTGAATTATTTCTGGTAGACCTGTTTATAAAAATGAGAGTAGGGCCCCTGCCTGGCACCTGACTGTGATCAAATTGAGGAACTACAGTTAGAAGGCACTTTCCAGATTGCAGGCTCCCACTTCAGAGACCAGCAGTACTAAAAATATATAATATCTGAGCAATGCCAAGTTAACAGAGTAACAACTCAATGGTAATACAAGGCATGATAGAGAGATGGGAAAGAGAGATATGGGAGAGAGAGAGAGATATGGGAGAGAGAGAGAAATGGGGGAGAAAGAGAGAGAGATGGGGGGAGAGAGAGAGATGGGGAGAAAGAGAGATAGATGGGGAGAGAGAGAGATGAGGGGGAGATTGAGAGAGAGATGGGGGAGAGGGACTAATAACTAATAATCTTTTGGTTGCTGGGTAGCAGGCCATGTGCTCAGGCTCACTAGCCCTGGAGGGTTTCACAGATAGTTCCAGAGTCTAAATTAGCATTTCTAAGGACTGTTGATCAGCAAGATTAAAAAAACGAAGCAAGGGATTGGCTGGTCAGCGGACCCGAAAAAAGGCTCTAACAACTCACCGGTATGAAAAAATAAAAAACAAAGGGGATTCTCCTCCCACGCGTTTCACGCTGCAATAGCGCTTTCTCCTTAGAAAGCACTATTGCATCGTGGGAGGAGAATCCCCTTGTTTTGTCCCCTGTTTTTATTATGTAGTTCAATAAAAAAAAAATATTTTTTCAAATGACGCGGTGGAGTCACGTCAACCCGCTGCGTCATTTGACGCTGTAAACGATGTAAGGAGGGGGGGCGCAGCGAGGAAAGCAGACAACGAAACGAACCACAAAATGAGACACAAAGAACTGTTGTGAGACCCCCTTGTGTAATGTGAGCTAATTAACTCAATGCTAAACCAATCAGTCTGTCTCTTTGTATTGTTTTTGTTGGTATGACCTCAGGCAAATGAATGAATCCTTTTACCATGAGCAAGGTACTTTCTTTGTAGAGTTTCCTAGGGGGAAACATTTTTACTTTATATATAAATAGTGTATCCGTCTATACCAGGGGTCTCAAACTCAGTCCTCAGGGGTCACTAACAGGCCAGCTGAGGGAGGGTGGAAGGGGGTTGGGGGAGACGGTGGGGGGTGGGAGTAGAGGGAAATAGGGGATGGGTGGGGAGGGGGAGAGAGTGGGTTGGGGACAGAGTGGGTTGGGGTGGGAGAGAGTGGGTTGAGGTGGGAGAGGGTTGGTGGGGGGGGAGGAAGTGGATGGGGGGAGAGAGGGTGGGGAGGGGGGGAGAGAGGGTGGCGAGGGGGGTGAGGGGGAGAGGTGGCTGGGAGGGCAAGAGAGAGGGGGCATGAGGGAGGTGTGGGGTGGCGAGAGAGAGGGGAGGGGTGTGGAGGGGGGAGAGGTGACTGCAGCGTGACGTTACCGCACTATAAGCGCAACCCCAGTGTAACAGTCCCCTGGGATAGACATGTAACGAAGTGAAGGAAACGTACAATTACTTCCTAATGTGAACTTTCCGTATGCAGCAGAACGTCACCACCCCCCTAACAGACCCCACGTAGATATTTGTCATGGCGGGAAAGTCAGTCTTTATACCATTAAGTTACATGTATAAACAAAGTGATTCTTGTGATATGTTTTTAAAACAATGATTTATTATATATTTATACTGTATATCAAATATAATTAGCCCGCAAAACTGAAAACAGTGTGTTTTACTGCCCCCCCCCTCCCCCTCCCCTCAGCATTGTGTGTGTGTGTGTGTGTGTGTGTGTGTGTGTGTGTGTGTGTGTGTGTGTGTGTGTGTGTGTGTGTGTGTGTGTGTGTGTGTGTCTGATTAGTTTACTGCTCTGTCTCCTTAGCCCTTATGGTGGTCACCAGCCCATGCTGGGCCTCTGACTCTCCTTTTCAATAGAACACTTATCAGGAAGGTTTCACAGATAACTACAGGGTCTAAATTAGCATCTCTAAGGGTGGCCCAGCACGCTTAACCCTGTGTTTGCCAGGAGGAACTGTAGAATTGTTTTTAGGTTTACAGCATATACTGTAGTTGATTTTAAAGATTACTTAAGCCCCAAGATGCTAAACATCTGTCAAATTAATCGAAACACCACCTATGAGCACAGAAAAGTGAGATGCTGCTAATTCTTATAAAGAATTGTATTCCACATACTAGATACTGCTGCCAGGAATTTACAGGGTTAACAGTCAAGTACCTAAAGATTGAGTGACAAACTTGCCACACCCTGGCCTGTATACTAGATAATAAGAGATTTGGTTTATTTTCTTGTACCTGACTTCAAGGATGGCATCTGCTGATCTGAGAGAGGAGCTAAACTGCTCCATCTGCCTGAGCATTTATACCCAGCCTGAAATGCTTAGATGTGGACATAACTTCTGCCAGGGCTGTATTGGGAGTGTGCTGGATTCCCAAGAGGGATTGGGAGTTTATACCTGTCCTGACTGCAGAGCAGAGTTTCAGGAGCGTCCTGCACTGCAGAGGAACCTGAAGCTGTGTAACATAGTGGAGCGTTTCCTTTCTACTCAGCCAGAGCAGGAGGAGGCTGTGATCTTCTGCACTTACTGTGACTCCTCTGTACCTGCTGCTAAAACATGTCTGCATTGTGAAGCCTCCCTGTGTGATATTCACCTAAAGAAACACAGAAAGTTAGAGGAACACGTCTTAACTGAACTAACCACCAGAAAATGCTCCGTCCACAAGAAGCTCCTAGAGTATTACTGCTCCGAGGATGCTGCCTGTATCTGTGTGTCCTGCTGCCTGGCTGGAACGCCCAAGGGATACCAGGTGGAGCTGCTGAATGAGGCCTCTGAGAAGGAGAAACTGAGAAATGTTTTGGAGAAACTGACCTCAGTGAGAGAGGAGACTGAGAAAAGAGCCCAGAGTCTGCAGAAACAGAAGAGAGAAGCGCAAGAAAAAGCAGCTGGGGTAACAGACCGAGTCACTGCCCTGTTTAGGGACATCAGGGAACATCTGGAAGTCCAAGAGAAGCGAGTCCTGAGTGAGATCACCAGGCAGGAAGAGCAGGTTTCTCTCCGAGTCTCTGATCTAATCCAGCAGCTGGAAATAAAGAGGGACGAGCTGTCCAGGGAGATGCTTCACATTGAGGAGCTCTGCAACATCCCTGATCCATTGACTGCCTTACAAGGACGTGAATCAGACAATGCTGACTTTTGTGATGATGAGGAGAGAGATGATGAGGACAGAGAGAGAGATGATAATAAGGTCTCTGCTGTAGGGGATTTGGATGAGGTTCTGATCTCACTTACCTTACACAGATTAGCTGATATTGTGACTGATCTAAAAGCAAAGAGCGGGTTCTATGTGCAGGAGGCTTCAGACATATTACTGGATGTAAATACAGCTGCTAATGATGTATCTGTATCAGGTGATTTGAAAACTGCATCCCGGTCAGTAATAGACCAGTTACGCCCAAATACACCAGAAAGATTTATGTTAAATCAGGTTTTAAGCACCAGGAGTTTTTCCTCCGGACAACATTACTGGGAAGTGGAGATCAATGAATCGGGGATCTGGGGGGTAGGGATTTCCTATCCCAGTATAGTAAGGGAAGGACGTCCGTCCTGGATAGGATATAATACGAAGTCCTGGGGTTTGGAAATGGATGGTGAATATCATTTAGTTATACATGACTCAAAAGAAGAGCAGATATATCCCGATTCTCCCTTGCAGAGATTAGGAATATACCTGGAGTATGAGGCTGGGCGGCTGTCCTTTTATCAGCTGTGTGACCCGATCCGACACTTGCACACCTTCACCGCCACCTTCACTGAGCCTCTTCATGCTGCGTTCTATGTATATATTAATGGCTGGGTAAGAATCAGGACCTAGGAATACTGATCCCTGCCCAGCAGGGAAACCCATAGAAAGAGTATATATAATATAGTACATAGAAATAAGAATATACTGGGAGGGATTCAGAGAGCAAGGGAGAGAAAAGGGGAAAATAGACAGCTCTTTTTACAATTCTCATGTTAATCAGTTACCCAGAGGGGCCCCTTCAACACTTTGCTATGCAATGTATATATCTATTATCTTAAATAACTGTCCTGGGGATATCTGATTGTTGTCATTAATTACTTTGTTTAGTTACTGGTCTGGGAGGGAGCGTATAGAAGTATAGAAGCGTATACCAATTACATATACTGTATATGTTTTGTGCTGTGTCAGTAAATGGAAATGCTTTATAATATAAGAATTGTATTATGGAGAATAACATATTCCTGCTTCTCCCTGAGAATGTTTGTCAGACAAGTGTTTATCTCACCGTGTCTCTCATCTCATTTAATAAATGATTTAAAAATATTTATACTGTACGTGTCTGAATATTGTAAAGAAATGCGTCAGTTCCCCGGATATAACTCTGCCGCTGATTTATTTTGGTCCTAGGTGGGACGGCATCTTTAAAGGCATCTGGGATAATAATATAATATCTGATAGTCTTATTAATCTTGTCACCTCCCAATGAGCTTTTATTCTATTCCTGTTATTCTGCTGTGTGCAGTGATTCCCGCCTTTCTTGTTATAATTCAGCATAAAATATGTAGTGAGGATATCTGCCAAACATATAAAGCACCAATCTTCTCTATTCGCCATAAAAAAAGTCCTTTATAAATTCTATAGCTGAAAGTGTGTGTGTGTGTGTGTGTGTGTGTGTGTGTGTGTGTGTGTGTGTGTGTGTGTGTGAGTCTGTCTGTGTCTGTGTGTACTGGGCACCAATTATATATCAGTACTGCAAGGGGCAGGTGAGTGCATCCTTAATACTGCAGTAATGCAAGTGAGTGTCCTTAATACTCAAAGGGACGAGTAAGAGGGTCATTAATAAAGTAGGAGACAAATAAGTGTCCCCAATACTGCAAGGGGCAAGTAAGGGTGTACATAATGCTGAAGGGGCAAGTAAGGGTGTACATAATGCTGAAGGGGCAAGTAAGGGTGTACATAATGCTGAAGGGGCAAGTAAGGGTGTACATAATGCTGCAGGGGGCAAGTAAGGGTGTACATAATGCTGCAGGGGGCAAGTAAGGGTGTACATAATGCTGAAGGGGCAAGTAAGGGTGTACATAATGCTGCAGGGGGCAAGTAAGGGTGTACATAATGCTGCAGGGGGCAAGTAAGGGTGTACATAATACTGCAGGGGGCAAGTAAGGGTGTACATAATACTGCAGGGGGCAAGTAAGGGTGTACATAATACTGCAGGGGGCAAGTAAGGGTGTACATAATACTGCATGGGGCAAGTAAGGGTGTACATAATGCTGCATGGGGCAAGTAAGGGTGTACATAATACTGCAGGGGGCAAGTAAGGGTGTACATAATGCTGCATTGGGCAAGTAAGGGTGTACATAATACTGCATGGGGCAAGTAAGGGTGTACATAATGCTGAAGGGGCAAGTAAGGGTGTACATAATGCTGAAGGGGCAAGTAAGGGTGTACATAATGCTGCAGGGGGCAAGTAAGGGTGTACATAATGCTGCAGGGGGCAAGTAAGGGTGTACATAATGCTGCAGGGGCAAGTAAGGGTGTACATAATGCTGCATGGGGCAAGTAAGGGTGTACATAATACTGCAGGGGGCAAGTAAGGGTGTACATAATGCTGCATTGGGCAAGTAAGGGTGTACATAATACTGCATGGGGCAAGTAAGGGTGTACATAATGCTGAAGGGGCAAGTAAGGGTGTACATAATGCTGAAGGGGCAAGTAAGGGTGTACATAATGCTGCAGGGGGCAAGTAAGGGTGTACATAATGCTGCAGGGGGCAAGTAAGGGTGTACATAATGCTGCAGGGGCAAGTAAGGGTGTACATAATGCTGCAGGGGGCAAGTAAGGGTGTACATAATGCTGAAGGGGCAAGTAAGGGTGTACATAATGCTGAAGGGGCAAGTAAGGGTGTACATAATGCTGCAGGGGCAAGTAAGGGTGTACATAATGCTGAAGGGGCAAGTAAGGGTGTACATAATGCTGCAGGGGGCAAGTAAGGGTGTACATAATACTGCAGGGGGCAAGTAAGGGTGTACATAATACTGCAGGGGGCAAGTAAGGGTGTACATAATACTGCAGGGGGCAAGCAAGGGTGTACATAATACTGCAGGGGGCAAGTAAGGGTGTACATAATGCTGCAGGGGGCAAGTAAGGGTGTACATAATGCTGAAGGGGCAAGTAAGGGTGTACATAATGCTGCAGGGGGCAAGTAAGGGTGTACATAATACTGCAGGGGGCAAGTAAGGGTGTACATATTACTGCAGGGGGCAAGTAAGGGTGTACATAATACTGCAGGGGGCAAGTAAGGGTGTACATAATACTGCATGGGGCAAGTAAGGGTGTACATAATGCTGCATGGGGCAAGTAAGGGTGTACATAATACTGCAGGGGGCAAGTAAGGGTGTACATAATGCTGCATTGGGCAAGTAAGGATGTACATAATACTGCATGGGGCAAGTAAGGGTGTACATAATGCTGCATGGGGCAAGTAAGGGTGTACATAATACTGCAGGGGGCAAGTAAGGGTGTACATAATACTGCAGGGGGCAAGTAAGGGTGTACATATTACTGCAGGGGGCAAGTAAGGGTGTACATAATACTGCAGGGGGCAAGTAAGGGTGTACATAATACTGCAGGGGGCAAGTAAGGGTGTACATAATACTGCAGGGGGCAAGTAAGGGTGTACATAATACTGCATGGGGCAAGTAAGGGTGTACATAATGCTGCATGGGGCAAGTAAGGGTGTACATAATACTGCAGGGGGCAAGTAAGGGTGTACATAATGCTGCATTGGGCAAGTAAGGGTGTACATAATACTGCATGGGGCAAGTAAGGGTGTACATAATGCTGCATGGGGCAAGTAAGGGTGTACATAATACTGCAGGGGGCAAGTAAGGGTGTACATAATACTGCAGGGGGCAAGTAAGGGTGTACATATTACTGCAGGGGGCAAGTAAGGGTGTACATAATACTGCAGGGGGCAAGTAAGGGTGTACATAATACTGCAGGGGGCAAGTAAGGGTGTACATAATACTGCAGGGGGGCAAGTAAGGGTGTACATAATACTGCAGGGGGCAAGTAAGGGTGTACATAATACTGCATGGGGCAAGTAAGGGTGTACATAATGCTGCATGGGGCAAGTAAGGGTGTACATAATACTGCAGGGGGCAAGTAAGGGTGTACATAATGCTGCATTGGGCAAGTAAGGATGTACATAATACTGCATGGGGCAAGTAAGGGTGTACATAATGCTGCATGGGGCAAGTAAGGGTGTACATAATACTGCAGGGGGCAAGTAAGGGTGTACATAATACTGCAGGGGGCAAGTAAGGGTGTACATAATGCTGCAGGGGGCAAGTAAGGGTGTACATAATGCTGCAGGGGGCAAGTAAGGGTGTACATAATGCTGCAGGGGGCAAGTAAGGGTGTAGATAATACTGCAGGGGGCAAGTAAGGGTGTACATAATACTGCAGGGGGCTAGTAAGGGTGTACATAATGCTGCAGGGGGCAATTAAGGGTGTACATAATGCTGCAGGGGGCAAGTAAGGGTGTACATAATGCTGCAGGGGGCAAGTAAGGGTGTACATAATGCTGCAGGGGGCAAGTAAGGGTGTACATAATACTGCAGGGGGCAAGTAAGGGTGTACATAATACTGCAGGGGGCAAGTAAGGGTGTACATAATACTGCAGGGGCAAGTAAGGGTGTACATAATGCTGCAGGGGGCAAGTAAGGGTGTACATAATACTGCAGGGGGCAAGTAAGGCTGTACATAATACTGAAGGGGGCAAGTAAGGGTGTACATAATACTGCAGGGGGCAAGTAAGGGTGTACATAATACTGCAGGGGGCAAGTAAGGGTGTACATAATACTGCAGGGGGCAAGTAAGGATGTACATAATGCTGCAGGGGGCAAGTAAGGGTGTACATGATGCTGCAGGTGGCAAGTAAGGCTGTACATAATACTGAAGGGGGCAAGTAAGGGTGTACATAATGCTGCAGGGGGCAAGTAAGGGTGTACATAATGCTGCAGGGGGCAAGTAAGGGTGTACATAATGCTGCAGGGGGCAAGTAAGGGTGTACATAATGCTGCATGGGGTAAGTAAGGGTGTACATAATACTGCATGGGGCAAGTAAGGGTGTACATAATGCTGCAGGGGGCAAGTAATGGTGTACATAATACTGCAGGGGGCAAGTAAGGGTGTACATAATACTGCAGGGGGCAAGTAAGAGTGTACATAATACTGCAGGGGGCAAGTAAGGGTGTACATAATACTGAAGGGGGCAAGTAAGGGTGTACATAATACTGCAGGGGGCAAGTAAGGGTGTACATAATACTGAAGGGGCAAGTAAGGGTGTACATAATACTGAAGGGGGCAAGTAAGGCTGTACATAATACTGCAGGGGGCAAGTAAGCGTGTACATAATACTGAAGGGGGCAAGTAAGGGTGTACATAATACTGCAGGGGGCAAGTAAGGGTGTACATAATGCTGCATGGGGCAAGTAAGGGTGTACATAATACTGCATGGGGCAAGTAAGGGTGTACATAATGCTGCATGGGGCAAGTAAGGGTGTACATAATACTGCAGGGGGCAAGTAAGGGTGTACATAATGCTGCATTGGGCAAGTAAGGTTGTACATAATACTGCATGGGGCAAGTAAGGGTGTACATAATGCTGCATGGGGCAAGTAAGGGTGTACATAATACTGCAGGGGGCAAGTAAGGGTGTACATAATACTGCAGGGGGCAAGTAAGGGTGTACATAATACTGCAGGGGGGCAAGTAAGGGTGTACCTAATACTGCATGGGGCAAGTAAGGGTGTACATAATACTGCAGGGGGCAAGTAAGGGTGTACATAATACTGCAGGGGGCAAGTAAGGGTGTACATAATACTGCAGGGGGCAAGTAAGGGTGTACATAATACTGCATGGGGCAAGTAAAGGTGTACATAATACTGAAGGGGGCAAGTAAGGGTGTACATAATACTGCAGGGGCAAGTAAGGGTGTACATAATGCTGCAGGGGGCAAGTAAGGGTGTACATAATACTGAAGGGGGCAAGTAAGGGTGTACATAATACTGCAGGGGGCAAGTAAGGGTGTACAATACATAATACTGAAGGGGGCAAGTAAGGGTGTACATAATACTGCAGGGGGCAAGTAAGGGTGTACATAATACTGCAGGGGGCAAGTAAGGGTGTACATAATACTGCAGGGGGCAAGTAAGGGTGTACATAATACTGCAGGGGTCAAGTAAGGGTGTACATAATGCTGCAAGGGGGCAAGTAAGGGTGTACATAATGCTGCAAGGGGGCAAGTAAGGGTGTACATAATACTGAAGGGGGCAAGTAAGGGTGTACATAATACTGCAGGGGGCAAGTAAGGGTGTACATAATACTGAAGGGGGCAAGTAAGGGTGTACATAATACTGCAGGGGGCAAGTAAGGGTGTACATAATACTGAAGGGGGCAAGTAAGGGTGTACATAATACTGAAGGGGGCAAGTAAGGGTGTACATAATTCTGCAGGGGGCAAGTAAGGGTGTACATAATACTGCAGGGGGCAAGTAAGGGTGTACATAATGGTGCAGGGGGCAAGTAAGAGTGTACATAATACTGAAGGGGGCAAGTAAGGGTGTACATAATACTGAAGGGGGCAAGTAAGGGTGTACATAATACTGCAGGGGGCAAGTAAGGGTGTACATAATACTGCATGGGGCAAGTAAGGGTGTACATAATACTGAAGGGGGCAAGTAAGGGTGTACATAATACTGCAGGGGGCAAGTAAGGGTGTACATAATGCTGCATGGGGTAAGTAAGGGTGTACATAATACTGAAAGGGGCAAGTAAGAGTGTACATAATACTGAAGGGGGCAAGTAAGGGTGTACATAATACTGAAGGGGGCAAGTAAGGGTGTACATAATACTGCAGGGGGCAAGTAAGGGTGTACATAATACTGCAGGGGGCAAGTAAGGGTGTACATAATACTGCATGGGGCAAGTAAGGGTGTACATAATACTGAAGGGGGCAAGTAAGGGTATACATAATAATGAAGGGGGCAAGTAAGGGTGTACATAATACTGCATGGGGCAATTAAGGGTGTACATAATACTGAAGGGGGCAAGTAAGGGTGTACATAATACTGCAGGGGGCAAGTAAGGGTGTACATAATACTGCATGGGGCAAGTAAGGGTGTACATAATACTGAAGGGGTCAAGTAAGGGTATACATAATAATGAAGGGGGCAAGTAAGGGTGTACATAATACTGCAGGGGGCAAGTAAGGGTGTACATAATGCTGCAGGGGGCAAGTAATGGTGTACATACTGATGGGGGCAAGTAAGAGCATCCCTAATACTGCAGGGGGCAAGTAAGAGCATCCCTAATATTGCAGGGGGCAAGTAAGAGCTGCAATGGCCCCCCCAGTAGCAGCCTCCAGCCCCCCCCCCCCAGTAGCAGCCACCGCCCTTTCCGCAGCCACCCCGCAGCCACCGGGCCTGACCTGAGACCACCCACAAGGTAAGTCTGATTTTTATTTGTATTGGGGGTGTATTTTTTATATGTATTGGGGGGGTGGGGGTATATTTTTATATGTATTGAGGGGGTGGGGGTATATTTTTATATGTATTGGGGGGGTGGGGGTATATTTTTATATGTATTGAGGGGGTGGGGGTGTATTTTTATATGTATTGGGGGTGTGGGGGTATATTTTTATATGTATTGGGGGGGTGGGGGTATATTTTTATATGTATTGAGGGGGTGGGGGTGTATTTTTATATGTATTGGGGGTGTGGAGGTATATTTTTATATGTATTGGGGGGGTGGGGGTATATTTTTATATGTATTGGGGGGGTGGGGGTATATTTTTATATGTATTGGGGGTGTGGGGGTATATTTTTATATGTATTGGGGGGGTGGGGGTATATTTTTATATGTATTGGGGGTGTGGGGGTATATTTTTATATGTATTGAGGGGGTGGGGGTATATTTTTATATGTATTGAGGGGGTGTGGGTATATTTTTATATGTATTGGGGGTGTGGGGGTATATTTTTATATGTATTGGGGGGGTGGGGATATATTTTTATATGTATTGGGGGTGTGGGGGTATATTTTTATATGTATTGAGGGGGTGGGGGTATATTTTTATATGTATTGGGGGGGTGGGGGTATATTTTTATATGTATTGGGGGTGTGGGGGTATATTTTATATGTATTGAGGGGGTGGGGGTATATTTTTATATGTATTGAGGGGGTGGGGGTGTATTTTTATATGTATTGAGGGGGTGGGGGTATATTTTTATATGTATTGAGGGGGTGGGGGTATATTTTTATATGTATTGAGGGGGTGGGGGTGTATTTTTATATGTATTGAGGGGGTGGGGGTATATTTTTATATGTATTGAGGGGGTGGGGGTATATTTTTATATGTATTGAGGGGGTGGGGGTATATTTTTATATCTATTGGGGGGGTGTTAAGTAAAAGTTGCGCGCTAACATTTTTTTTCCATGGTAGGTGCGCTGTTGGTTCGGGGGGGGTGGGTCCTGCTCCTTTCATTTGTCCTGGCCCCATGATTTCTGTTGGCGGCCCTGGGTGTCGGAGGACCCGTGACCTGACTGACCCCTCAGTACTTTGGGGAGTCACACCGGGGTCTTGTGTATTGTATTGTGGGAGTGTATTGTAAGACGTTGCATTATACTCCGTGTATGGTGGTTATTGGTTCCTGTGAAGGGTTATCCCGCCAAATCTGGGATCCCTCATAGGTGGAGGCGCTGCGCTGATAAAGAGACTCACGCCAGGCTCCCAGCGGCGGAGGCTTAGGCCAAGTCCCCACTGGCTATTGCTGTGCCGGACGCTGCAGGGACAAGAGCCGCCCCACAATGGGGCCGGGCGAGTTTTTGAGGCACACATGAAAATTGAAACGGGAACTAGCGATGGAGCGCTAGGCCACGCCCCCGGAGTTTCAGCCAATGAGGGCAAACCTGCCGGGTGACATCATGGCCGCGCCCCCGTCACTCCCTCCCCCCCCCTGTAGCTCTCTGCAGACCGGGAAATTCGGCTGCACGCGCCGCCAGCCTCGCAGGCGTGCGTGCAGCGCAGGTAGCGGAGTCGCAGCCTTATGCCTCCTGTGAGCAAACAGGTATAGCAGCCCGTGTAGTTTCCCTAAGGCTGCGCTTATAGTTCCTGGCGACGCTGCTCGAAAACAAATCCATTGACTCTGTCGCATACGCTTATAGTAAGCGCGACGGAGCGACCAAAAATGTTGAAGCCGGGTAAATTTGATTTTTTTAGAGACAGTCGCTTAAAACTAAAAGTTTAACTTTCGCTAGTGGCGACGTCATCGGTCGCGTCGCCAGCACTGTAAGCGCGGCCTTAGGCATAGGGAAAGGGAAAGGGGGCTAAAAACAGAGAGAAGAGCTCAAACTCTTTACAGATACAGAGAGCATGGCTGACACTATATACAGATACAGGGAGAACAGCTGCCATGTTATATTGACAGGGAGAAGAGCTGGCACTCTAAATACAGAAACAATGAGAAGAGGTGACACTCCCATTTACAAATAAAGGGAGAAGAGAACACTATATAAAGGTACATGCAGAAAAGCTGACACCATATTCCAATACAGGGAGAGCTGACACTCTATATACAGATCTAGGGAGAAGAGCTGACACTCTATATACAGATGTAGGGAGAAGAGCTGACACTCTATATACAGATGTAGAGAGAAGAGCTGACACTCTATATACAGATCTAGGGAGAAGAGCTGACACTCTATATACAGATCTAGGGAGAAGAGCTGACGAGAGAGAGAGAGAGAGAGAGAGAGAGAGAGAGAGACACAGACAGAGAGACAGAGTGAGAGACAGAGACACGCTCTACTATATACATGTAACTGTGTTCCAGGGAACAGGCTTCTGGGGTTCATACCCCACATATCTACTTAGCAGTGCAGCGCCTCCATCTGCCGTAGGCACCAGGAACTGAAGGTGATCTCCCACGGTAGAACCATTACCTCTCCCCCCAGTAAGGTCATATTACCCCTTCCTGCACATCACCCCCCTGCCCATCACATCCCCCTGCCTGCACATCCCACCCCCTGCCCATCACATCCCCCCCTGCCCATTCCATTTCCCCCCCCTGCCCATCACATCCCCCCTTCCTGCACATTACTACATTCCCCCCCTGCCCATCACTACATTCCCCTTCCTGCACATCACTCACTTTTTTTTAAAAAGCTTTATTGCTAACGGACAGACAGACGGACAGACACACAATACTCCCCTGCACATCACATCCCACCCCCCCTGCCCATCACATCCCCCCTTCCTGCCCATCACATCCCCCCTTCCTGCCCATCACCCCACCAGCCTGCACATCCCACCCCTCCTGCTAATCAGATCCCCTGCCTGCACATCACATCTCCTGCCTGCACATCACTCCCCAGCCTGCACATCCCACCCCCCTGCCCATCACATCACTCCCTGCCCATCACATCCCCCCTTCCTGCCCATTACATCCCCCCCTGCCCATCACATCCCCCCTTCCTGCCCATCACATCCCCCCTTCCTGCCCATCACATCCCCCCTTCCTGCCCATCACATCCCCTGCCTGAACATCACCCCTTCCTGCACACCCCCCCCCCTGCCTGCACATCCCATCACCCCTGCACATCACTCCCCATCCCCTCCCCAAACAAGTAGGAAAGTTTGTCTACAAGACCCGCAGATGGAGAAACCAGCCAGATAGCATCCTCCCACAGCAGATAGCCATACCTGCTTTCCAAAGCACACCTGTGGCACCTCAGAGGCAAAGAAAAACGGTGATCCGTGGAATTCCAGCAGGTGATATGCAGCTTTCGTTATACCATCCAAAACTCTGTCCAGATATGTGAACAACTGCGGAGGACAGCCTAGTCAATATCCCCTGCTAATTTTCAAGCACCGTGTCAGTTTTTACCTGTATTCCCAGTGGTGCCAAGTAGTTAACTGTCGCGTCGAGGGGGAAGAAGTCGATGCCCACCAATTTTAAGGGAGCCATTATGGACAAACTGAAGAAGCAGCTTAAAATAACCCCTGAAAAGTTCAAATCAATCAAAGACACCATCAATACCCTTCTGCTGCATCAAAGGGCTCTTGGCTGGAGTACTCAGAGCTTAGAAGACGGCTATCTTTAATAAATAAAGTTTAACATAAAAATATTTTTAATTGAATACTTTATTGTAATTATTGTTTAATTCTTTTTTTCATTCTTGTTTTGCAGGTTTGGCGGGCTGATGACAACACGGAAAAACAACCAGCAATACTGTCAGGAAATGTACAGTACTGTACTTTAATTCATGGATTTACAGTATTTTTTTCTCTAACAAACAATCTCACAATTATTTAACATGTCTTATTATTGTCTTATTCCACTGTAGTACTGTATTTTAAAATGCAAAAAATGCAAAAATTCACATAGTAGTCATTGTTTAAGTCTTGTGTTCAATAATTTTTTTGCGGGTTTAGCAGGCTGATGACAACACTTTGTGCAGGAAAAACATCCTGCAAGGTAGTGTACTGTACTTAAATTGATGCATGTACAGTATTTTCTTCTCTAAACAAAAAATCTTAAAATGACAGTATGTAACATTTCAAGATGTAAAAGACACAGCAATAAGATGTCAGTTGGCAGTGAAAGAAGATTTTATTATTGCCGTATTCTAGTACTGTATTTCAAAAATGAAAAAATTAATATTGTAGTCATTGTTTAATTCTTGTGTTCATTCATCTTTTGCAGGTTTAGTGGGCCGATTACAACACTCTGTTCACTCAGGAAACACATCCAGCAACACAGTCACGTAATGTACAGTACTGTAATTCATGCATCTACAATAGTTTTAATTTCAACCATGTTCCATAGTGACACGCATATGCAGAAATTAAATGACACGCATATGCATTTCAACCAGGTTCCATAGAAACGCGCATGCGCAGAAAGATGTGTACCATTCCAAACATGTAATTCGAGCAGTACACTGTTGTATTTATGCGTGATTATTAATATAGAATATTCTCTCTTTACAGGCGAAGATGTCCAAGAGCCAGCCAGGCCGAAGAAGATGCTGAAGGAAAAAAATTGTCCATTTGGAAGAAGAGAAAAGGAATTTGTATTATTGTACTCGTCATAAAGCTTGATAAGAAATATTATTATTAGATAGTATTTTTATTTGAAACTACTTTTGAGTTCTCAAGTTTCTACAATTAATTTTATACATTTCAATATCATTACATACAGTATGATATCATATTGAATCATATGAAAATGAACGGGAATAAGGGATGGGTTACATTTCATTTAGATTTTGAAGACACAATAGCACGCTAGCCCCTACTATAATTTCTGATCGGTATTGCAGCCAATGCTAAAACTCAATTGTCACTATGTGTCACATTCACGTGCCAAATGCGTGCAGCCATTAAATGTATGGGGGTGAGGGTGAACCTCACGCAAAGACTATGCGACAATACATCTGGCTGCATCTGTTGGAGCACGGAGGAGTTGCAAGATATATTCTTTAATATTTTCCTACTTTCTCAGAGCCTCTGTGAACGGTTTCAATTCTCTTCAGCAATGTAGAGAGGGCAAGGTCCGCAAACATTTTTAATAATATTATTCTCAAATATAATCTAGGGCCGAGATGTAGCCTCCCGCCTTGTTGCTTCCGAAACCCTTTTAAAGTCCAGGCACACTATCACATCTCTAGGGTTTTCTGAAGGTTTAGGTTTGGCCTGTAAAGCTCTGTGGGCTGTCTAGCAGGAACTTATACTGTGGGGTATCGAGCAGTAGGAACTTGAGAGAGAATTTCATAAAATATTCATCTATGTTAATCCCAGTATTCCTTGGGTGTTATATCGGATCCTATTCTTGAGATCCTCCTGTCTCTCTAGGATATCTTCTATCTTGAAGCGCATGGTAGAAAATTCCAAGTCCTCGTCTTCTTTGTGAGTGATAACCTCATTGTTTATTTCCTGTCAACTCAGTCTCCCTGCATGGTAATCTCTGTGGTAACCTCTCTCACGGCTGTTTGTATTTCAGCTTGAAACATGCACTTAATGTTTGAGTAACGCTTTTATATCTTTTTTTTTAGTGCTCGGTTGACTCGATTCTCTAGGGTCCGATTCATTGTTGGAATCAGAGCCAGCACATGAGATCGCACAGATTCCTGCAGTCTGGGAGCTGTTTCTTGCCTCTTAAAGAAGTCCACCGCCTCTTGAGAATGCGAGTGCTTTGTTGACTTTAGATGCATATTTAGGGAGCTATTTGGTGGCTAGACCCAAAATTCAGTAATTTGGCCATCAATTGTGCCTCGATCAGCTGCTAGCAAAATGGGATTCACAGCCGCTGATGGAGCTCTACTCAAAAGCAACCATCTTCCTCAGAGATGAACCATAAAGTAATCACTGTCACGGAAGAGCATAACTTAACCTAGGGATCAAGGCACCAGACAGGACAAAGCAGTGAAATAAAGACTTTTTCTTCCAGCCCGAGCCAGCAAGCACAACACACAAATCACAGCTATACTCACTAAAACAGGGCATGCGAGGGAAATACTAGCTGGCTAGGTGCTGAGTGCCACAGTGAAGGCTTACCTAGGGTTATGCGTCCACTCTTCGTAGGGAGTAGAGACCTTTCAGACATCTCACGCCACTCTGGCTGGGGAGGCAACCCCAGCTGGGGCACATGGCCCCTGAGCCCAATTTCTGTCCATGGACACTTTCTTCTTTGTCGCCTGCACCTCCCCTTCCAGTTCCAGCAATTTTCTCTTGACATGTAAAGCTGCACAAAAAGGGATTGTCAGCCCTGCCTGTCCAGAGACTCTGGCTCTGCTTTATTGTTACCCAAAACACATTTTTATACTGTATTACATTTTCAAAACTGGAATAAAAAGAATAACGGTACAAGGTATGGAAGGGGCTACTCACATTAAAACCAGCTAGTGCCAGGGTCTGGTTGACAGATAAGCCCTAGGGAAAAATGGGCAGGGGCCAAGGGATCAGCTTAACCGTTATTATACTGGTCCCTGGGCCCCATTCCATCAAAATAACACGTGGCCTTTTTAACGGTATATGTTTGTCTGTGTTGTCGCTGATGTTTAATAAATTATGAACTCTGGCTAAAATATTTCCCACATTCAGAGCAAAAAAAATGGTTAATCTCCTGTGTGAATTTTCTGATGTGTAACAAGAGCAGAGTTGTGAGTAAAACATTTGCCACATAAAGCGCAAACAAACGGCTTCTCTCCCGTGTGAATTATCTGATGTTTAACAAGATTTGAGCGGTTGGAAAAACATTTCCCACATTCAGAACAAATAAATGGCTTCTCTCCTGTGTGAATTTGCTGATGTTTAACAAGAGTTGAGCTGCTGGAAAAACATTTTTCACATTCAGAGCAAACAAATGGTCTCTCTCCTGTGTGAATTCTCTGATGTATAACAAAAGTTGAGTAGTGGGAAAAACATTTTCCACATTCAGTGCAAACAAATGGCTTTTCTCCTGTGTGAATTTTCTGATGTTTAAGAAGATTTGATCTGTGGGAAAAACTTTTCCCACATTCAGAGCAAACACATGGTTTATCTCTTGTATGAATGATTTGATGTGCAGCAAGACTTGAGCTATTGGAAAAACAGTTCCCACATTTAGAGCAAACAAATGGCTTTTCTCCTGTGTGAATTCTCTGATGTTTAACAAGATTCGAGTTCTGGTTAAAACATTTCCCACATTCAGAGCAAACAAAAGGTTTCTCTCCCGTATGAACTGTAAAATGTCTAACAAGACTATATTTACTAGGAAAGTGTTTTCCACATTCAGAGCAACCAAACCACTTTTCTCCCTCATGAATTGTATGATTTTTAAAAAGATCTGAGTTACTAGTAAAGCATTTCTGACCTTCAAAGCTGCTATACAACCTTTCTGTGGTATGTACTTTTTGGTGAATTTCATAAGCCGATTTATTTTTAACGTTTTTACCACATTCACTGCACTTACAATTCACAAGTGTATGTGCATTAGTGATTCCTTTGCATCCTTCCATAATATGAGTACATGCATTTTCTGTATGTTCTTTGAGTGTATAAATGTGGGAGCCTGTGACATTTTCTTCTTCCCGTGAGCTTGATTCATTAGCCATGTATCTCACAGATTTTGTGTGTCTTTTTCTTGGTTTATTTTGCATCAAGCGATTTGTTCCCTGATCATTTTTAATAACACTGTTATCTTCATTTACACGATCTGGTGAGCAAAGAGGAGTTTGACATCCTGTCCATGAATCTCTGGTCATGGACATATCTGTTGGAAAGAAATGCAGTGAGAACATAAGGTAATTAATAGCATAAACATTGTCACAATAAAGCCATGCAAGGAATAAAGTATGGGAGTAATCCAGCAACCAATTTCTTAACCTGCTTTTTAAGATAACTATTTTTCTGTTACTTGTTAAATTATCATTGTATATCATGTGTCCACGACTTGGGTGGCAATCAAACCAGTAAGGAAAGCCATGCTAACATTGAAATGAGACGCAACAGTTTACAGATACACCACCAGGTATTATTCTATCTGCTGGGGCAAACTTCAAAAGACATAATACATTCCTTAGAGATTCCCTGACCAGCAGATCCAAAGGTGACAGAGGCAGCACTTTCTTCAATACAAATTAACGATTAACATTATGTAAAATAATTCAGGTCAGGTACAGTATATCCCATAATAATGTCAGGTATAAATCTGAAAGGGCCAAAAGTACAAGATTGTATTGATATAAAATGTGAGAATATATCATCTGTGTTGCAAATATCAGATAATAAGTTTCCCTCTCAAGGTTTAAAGTAGGACTGTCACTGGTGATACATATGCATCTGTCGGACTTCTCTGAACACCAGAATGTGGGTATCATTAATATGAAGGTTACAGGGAGAGAGTTATGAGGTATTTTATACTCTCATATTAAAATGAAATTAAATAATTCCCCTTTATCAGAGAATCCAGATTTAAAAGTGTCACAGGGAAGAAAACACACTCACAAAAGGCTTTGTCACAGATGAAAGGCCTGGGGTTTAAAAGTGTGTTTTTTTTAATCCCTACAACAGATTTACACAGAAGTGTGTTATACCTGATACACTGTTTAAAAAAAAATATTTTATACTTCTTGGCATCTTGAAGGAATTAATATTATTCTGAATCTACGGTATGTACTGTATGTTTTTGTAATCCTTTTTTCTGCAATAAGCACTGTAAAATTGAATAAGTAACATCTTTGAGTACTAATTGAACCTATTACCTTTTGAAGAGATTGATCAAATTTTCCGACATGTTTTGCTAAATTGAGTTCTTGTTTAAATGCATGTTTTTGTAGTATAAGGGGGACAGAGGGTTTTTGTAGTATAAGGGGGACAGAGGACTCTGAGGTTTAAGACCTTAATCCTGGTGGTGGCAACATAATTGGGGTATTATGTGATGGTTTTAGGGTTTGAGTGATCATTTTGGTGCCCGTCGGGAAGGTGAGTGGGACAACTGGAGGGCTGTTTGTTGTTAACCCCTTTCACAGACACACCCACGTACACATGGATAAGCGTGTATTTGAGAAACATAGTTTAATAAACATTTGTGGTTCAACATTTCAATTAGAATAAACCACACGTAGCAACTTGTGATTGGAATGTACTGTTTCTTATTCCTTACACGAACCTCAAATTAACTTTATTTTTTTCTAAAATTGCTAATATCAGAAAACTTAAGCTCGAGATCCTTTTTTGATTGAACGCCACATGGAAAAAAGGAACTTTTATGACGCTTGGACAGTTAGTGGATGAAACAAATGAACTGTGAAATCAAACCCATGCAGGTGAGTATTCTTGAAAATCAGCTCTGCTGCTGGGAATTCCTCAGTGCTCATTGCAGTGCTGCCGTGGATATATGCAATTGGAAACAAGAAAAATATCCTTGTGAGAGGCCAAATGTATGATCACAAAATGATTTTAATAAAACTCTGCATCAAAAAAAAAACTCCATATACAAAACAGGTTGATGTGACCAAACAAGGTTTAAAAAAAACAAACAAATCGTTTTGGCTAGATCTTCTTTTCTATGTCTGTGTAAAATTGGAAATCTACTTACTAGAAGTAGCTAGGACACAAACCTAGTACATGGACGTCTCGGTGTGTTGCGGTTTTGCGGCTGGCTTATTGACAGTGTGCCAGCCCTGCTGCAGCATCAGCTGCTTCGGCTTCACCTCTAAGGTCGTGTGCAACTGAAAAAGTTTAACTAGCAGCCAAGAACTGGCATCTTACACCACGCCTGAGGAAGAGACGCTCCTGTTTTGCAACGCGTAGGGTTAAGACGAAAATATCCTCGGGGATCCCGCAGCTGAGAATAGTGCTGTCGCTCGGAGAAGCCGGCCGGCAAACATGACCAGAGAGGTGAAGCCGAGCAGCTGATGCAGCACATGAGCAGCTGATGCAGCACGTCCGCAGCACTACCAATAAACCAGCCAGGGATCCGCAGCACGCCGAGACTTCCATGCACTAGGCTCGTGTCCTAGCTAGTTCTCGAAAATAGATTTCCAAGTTTGCACATCGACGTAGAAAAGAAGATCTAGCCAACACAGTTTGTTTGTTTTTTTTAAACCTTGTTTGGTCACATCAACCTGTTTTTTATATGCATAGTTTAATTAAAATAATTTTGTGATCATACATATGGTCTCTCACAAGTCTATCATTAGCAATGAAAAGTGCAAATCACCAGGGATAATGCACTATTGTGGCACTCTCTCTTTTTATTGTTTCCAATTGCATATATCCACGGCAGCACTGCAATAAGCACTGAGGAATTCCCAGCAGCAGAGCTGATTTCCAAGGATACTCACCTGGATGGGTTAATTTCACAGACATTTGTTTCATGAACTAACTGTCCAAGCGCCATAAAAGTTCCTTTTTTCCAAGTTTCCTTCACTCTGCTTTCCCAAGAAATCCAGCCAGACTTTTTAGGCAGCTTATAGACTTAAGTCAAATTGGACAATTTTATCACTGTTTATTTTATCACTTTGTTATTGTTCAAATATTACATAAATGTGCACACTTCAATCACGGGCACCAAAAATTAAAACAGAAGTTTAATAAGCGCTTTTACACTCATTTTCAGCCAATAGAATGCCACTTGACAGACACCTCTACTAGAATGAGAGAAAGCCTCCTCTTACCCAGTGATATGAGGTTATTCTCCATCACATCCTTGTAGAGCTCCTTGTGTTCTTCTAAATAACCCCACTCCTCCATGGATAAATACACAGCAACATCGTCACACTTTATAGGTACCTGTATCACAAAGAATCCCCTCACTTATTATCCAGACATAACAATTGGTCCTGAAAGAATCTTTTATTTATGGAAAGCCAGGCGAGCAAGGGTGAGAGGAAAATACAGATACATAGAACAAAGTTACTGTAGCTAAAGAAAAAGCTGATTGAAGACATAAAGGTGGTAAAATGTACCGCTGTTCAGCAGCCCTCACCTCTCCAGTCAGTAGGTGAATGATCCTGTTGGTGTGTTCCAGGATCTTCTCAGTCTCCAGCATCCTGGCATTGTTTCTGCCATGTATCCGTGAGTTAGTTGGATGCTCCATGATGTGTCTCTGGGTCCTGCACAATCCTTCGGTGACACAGGGACTGCTGCTGTCTGTGACATGCTCACCGTGCTTCTTCACAACAATATAATCCTACACATTGAGATATACAGAAATAAATATCTCTGTGCAGAGCCACAGACAAACGTTCAGTCCCATTCTCCTGAAGATTTGTTGCTTCTCAGTGAGAGGTAAAGTGAAGGGCGTCAGAGGGACAAATCTTGTTAACCGCTCTACACTCAAGCAATTTATTCAGTGGCCTACACACCAATTCTGTCTTTTATATCACTGATTTGACTGCACCAAACTCATTGACTCCACTGTGCCTATATGGCACAAATATCATGGATTGTAGAACAATCCCATTCAAAATAATCTGTAATCATTACAGGACTCGCGATATTATAGTTACAACCTATGTTTGCGTACGTCACTTGTTACTGTCCAGGAGACAGACCAGCTAGGCAGAAATGGGGAGTATAGACTGACCCGTACCTGGAATCTAGATCCTGAATGATTAAGAGTTGTGGGGTCCGGTTCCAGGGTCAGAGTAGAGGTCACTGTCCCGAGGTCGGGCAGGAGAGAAGCAGAGGAGTCCAAAGGCAGGCAAAACACAATAGACAACCAAAAAAAGGGGCGGGGGAATTACCACTCAACTATTAAATAAAGTCTAGTGGGAGGTGCATATTGGGATAAGGAGAGAAATACAGGTGAACCCTAGAGTGGTGTACACCAAAAAGCCCCCACCTTGTTTGCCACATAAATATATATTTGGATCGTATACTACGTCCTAAGAACCAATGTCTTGATAAACCGCCACTGTAAATCAGCTTGGCTTTATAGATATGCAGTCCCTATAGCAGGTAAATAGTTACCTATACAAATCGGTGGGCAACAAATAAAAGGTGCTAAAAAAAAAAAAGAAGTTATTTTAGTCCAAACGGAAGACATACTTCCCAGTATATAAGGGTTCTAAAACATATCTAAAAATACATCAATAAGCGGGCTGATGGATATCCGATCGTCATAGGTGTAGTTGGTAACATCACATTATAGTGGGGCAAAGAAGGGATGTAGTATCGCACAGCTAATAATAATAGAATAGGTGGTAATGGGTATTACTGTACCATATATATCAATAGTATTAGTTGATAAATTAATTATTTAAATAGCTCACATAGTGATAGTGAGGATATAAGTGGGCACTACAGTACACAGAGAGTGAGCCTAGGGGGCAGCCAAGAAATGGGAGTAAGTTATCTATGTAACAAAGAATATCATATACAGACGCTCATCATAAATTGATGTGATGGTATACTAAATCCCAGTATGTTCGCTATAGTGATCTACACTACATCAATTTTATAATATATGTATAATATACATAGTGGCTCGAGGATCTCCTCCTGCAAAAACATGTTTCTTCTTGGACTGACTGTTCTCTCGATGCCCAATCATGTCCTTATGTGACCCGGGGCTCTCCATGTGACCAAACTTCTTCCCTGCTCCTGTGCTCTTACTTACATCTCAAGTACCTCCCTTATTAATGTTCTGCAGGACCCTTATAATGAGATAAGATGGTGCCATTTTCACATCCCCTGGAGCCCTCACCTCTCCAGTCAGCAGGTAGATGATCTCCAGGGTGTGATTCAAGATCCTCTCAGTCATCTGCTTCTTGTCCTGGTTCATCCCCAATTAGTTCATCAGATTCTCCGAGAATGGGATCTGGTCTTTGTGGAAATGTTGCAGCACGTGGTGACCACTGCAGTTCGTGATCTATATTGTACTTGTCCTTCACAACAGTACGACTACAAATGGGGGAGAGAGAGGGAGGTGTAGATGTCACCCTGCAGTGCAAGAAAAATATACAATTTTATATACTGCAAATAATTTATCACCTAGTCCAGGCTGGCTTTAGCCCTGTCTTTCCCATGTATAGAATGGCCACGATAATAGGCAAGATAAGCTAAACCAACCTGAAATAAGTGATAAAATAGTTATTTTAAATACAACAGTAAATATTAACCCCATAGTAGATATCAATCTGGTGTTTAAGGGATTAACATTGGTTACAAATTGTTTTAAAAAGACACAAATTGTTGTTATGCCTGGCACGCCAGGCCTGTGTTGTATAGGACTGAGGTTATCTCGAGTCAATATATGTGTTGCCAAAGATGGGATTATAATATATAATAATCTATTTGTTTACTTTTAGAAAAGAGGCGTCTAAGAGGGGATATGATAACTATATACAAATATATTTGGGGACAATACAAGGAGCTTTCAAAATAACTATTCATCCCACGGGCAGTACAAAGGACTCGGGGGCATCCCTTAAGGGAGGAAAGGAGATTTCACCAACAATAAAGGAAAGGGTTCTTTACAGTAAGGGCAGTTACACTGTGACACCTATTTGCAAGAATAACAAATACATATTGTAACCGTTGCAATGACAAATCAAATGATGCCAAACATTTAATGATTAAGAGGTGCAAAAGAGAGATTGGGGGTAGGAGGGTAGATGATGGGGGTAGTTAGTTAGGCTTCCAGGGGCGGGGAGAGGAGCGTGTAGCGGTTTTACTTCTTCATTACCATAGCAACCACTAAGGTAATTAAGGTAATTAATGGGGGTTTATTAACGTATTTTATTTTGATTTAATGTATTTCTTTAATTACGGTTTACCTTTTATTACCAATGTGGATATCTGGATTTCCCATTTAGATGGCCTTGTTATTCACAGTGATAATCAATGGTTTTAGGTTTAAAATGTATTTTTAATGTTCTCTATTGTTTTATATTTTCTTTTTTTCAATGCCCAAAACCACTATTAGCCACATATGGTTGATAGGATATCGGGCATCAGTCTAGAGGAGGGGTGGGTGATGAGGGTAGTTGACCCCGAGATGGGGGGGGGGGGGGCGCTGGAAGCCGGGGGGGGGGGGGGGTTAATCCCTTCATTACCATAGCAGTTAGCAATAAAATGTATTTTTAAATGTAATGTTTTACATTATTATAAGTGCCAAAACAGGTTGTTTCTTTTATTTAGATTAAGGCCCCAAATCTCTATTAGCCACAATTGGCTAATAGGGATATTGGGCATTAGTCTGGAGGGGGCCGGGGTTGGGGGATTAGGTGTTGGAGGTAGTTGCCCGGGAGAGGGTGGTGGGATGGGTTAACCCCTTGCTTACCTTAGCGGTTAGTAAAGCAATGCATGGCAATGCAAGGTGGGCAACAGGGTTCGGTAGTGTTTTTTCAATGTATTAACCCCTTTAGTGACTGTGGTATACATTGATAACCACGGGCATCAAAGGGGTTAATGTTATTTCTATCATAGGCTTCTGTAATAATAGGGATTACAGAAGGCTAGGATAGAAATATGATCGCGATGCGGTATGAAAGCATTTACCAACGGCCGCATTCATTCCCGCACCGCCATTTAGCCTAAATATCGCACCCGGTAAATGATTCCTGCAATGTTGATACCTCCCTACTTAGCATCCCGGTAATAACGCGCGTATTTCTCTCTCGTCGGGTTCGATATTAATTCCACTTTAACAGTTTGATTTACCTGGGCCTATGTATCATCCTATGCTTGCTCATACTGTGATCCACCACTGATTGTGTATGTCACAGTACTAACTCTATATGTTCTTAAAGCTGCTTAAAACTTGATTTAGTTGCCCAGCAATAATCCCCACTCCTCCCCTTCCTGTTTTGGCACCAAGGCAATGCGTATTTAAAGGTGGCATTAGTGTCACTGTGATACTCCTGATGACTCCCATGGGGACCGCAACGTTTGGTCTGGGTGTGAGATAGATATATATATATGTTTTAATAAAGTAATATCTTTATTATTATTTTTTATTATAATCTTCTTGTGCTGGTATTAATTTCAATTTGTTACATTAAACCTGCATATACCATTTTCTCTAACTTGCGCAAACTGGCAGTCAGGGCCCTTTATTTTGAGCGAGTGCTGCTATTTTGTGTGTTAGTATATATAGGTGTACACACACACACACATACACACAAAGACAGCTTCCCCAGGCCCTGTAGGGGGGTGCAGGACGGACAGGTGAGTGGCGGAAGAGGGAGTGTGATGGCAATGGCAGAGGGCGTGCGTGCGGAGAAGAGCGGTAGACAAGGGAGCGTGATGGGGGTGGCGGAAGCAGAGGGGGCCTCTGGGGGCCTGAACCGGAAGTCAGTCATGACTTACAGTATCTGCTGCCAGTACGCCAAGGGGGGCTGAATAAGAAAGACATGGGGGAGGGGGGGAGAAAGACATGGGGGAGGGGGGGAGAAAGACATGGGGGAGGGGGGGAGAAAGACATGGGGGAGGGGGGGAGAAAGACATGGGGGAGGGGGGGAGAAAGACATGGGGGAGGGGGGGAGAAAGACATGGGGGAGGGGGGGAGAAAGACATGGGGGAGGGGGGGAGAAAGACATGGGGGAGGGGGGGAGAAAGACATGGGGGAGGGGGGGAGAAAGACATGGGGGAGGGGGGGGGGAGAAAGACATGGGGGAGGGGGGGGGAGAAAGACATGGGGGTGGGGGGGAGAAAGACATGGGGGTGGGGGGGAGAAAGACATGGGGGTGGGGGGGAGAAAGACATGGGGGTGGGGGGGAGAAAGACATGGGGGTGGGGGGGAGAAAGACATGGGGGTGGGGGGGAGAAAGATATGGGGGTGGGGGGGAGAGAGCGACAAACTTGGGAAGGAGGGGAGAGAGAGACAGACTTGGGAAGGAGGGGGAGAGAGAGAGACAGACTTGGGAAGGAGGGAGAGAGAGAGACAGACTT
The DNA here is from genome assembly GCF_040206685.1 of Ascaphus truei. NCBI lineage: Eukaryota > Metazoa > Chordata > Amphibia > Anura > Ascaphidae > Ascaphus > Ascaphus truei. The sequence continues at coordinate 52,607,835 of NC_134493.1, read as the reverse complement.
GGGAAGGAGGGGGAGAGAGACAGACTTGGGAAGGAGGGGGAGAGAGACAGACTTGGGAAGGAGGGGGAGAGAGAGAGACAGACTTGGAAAGGAGGGGGAGAGAGACAGACTTGGGAAGGAGGGGGAGTGAGACAGACTTGGAAAGGAGGGGGAGAGAGACAGACTTGGGAAGGAGGGGGAGAGAGAGACTTGGGAAGGAGGGGGAGAGAGAGACTTGGGAAGGAGGGGGAGAGAGAGACTTGGGAAGGAGGGGGAGAGGTTGCAGAGGCCTCGCGCAGTCCCCTGGCGTTTAATTTAAATGCCTTGGGGAAGAGCGCGGGATCTCTGCAAACGCCCGTGCCCCCCCCCAAAAAAATATCTTGTGCCCCCCCCCCAACAGTTTGCGCACCGCGGCTGTATATGGTGCAGTTCCACTGATAGAACGCAGGCACTTGGCGTTCGCCTATGCTGTATTGGAACTTTAGACGAATATCACCTCGTCAGTGACTCTCCCTTTCATACTGCATGTTTGTGAGTGCAATCTTATCTACCTCTGTAATATATATTTTTAGGGGGGTGGGTTGATTTATCCAATAAGAAGCAGCCATACCTCCACTCATCTAAAATATTGGACTTTTCTATGAACTTTCAGCTACAATATCTTTGGCAAGTTTGATAGAGGATTTTCATTTTGTGGTTTTGCATGTTGATGATATTGGATACACTGTTTTATTGAAAACTGATATGTATTTTTTAACATTTTGTTATATATACACGCAGTGTGTGAATCCATGCAAACAATCACATCATTATTATATTAGCTACTAATATTATTAGTCTGTATTTATCCTTTTATTCACCCTCTAGGATTGTTGGGGTGTTTTATTATAATATATAGGCTGTATACGTGTTTAATGTTAATAGTAACAAAGTACAGTAACCATACCTTGCTTCAGCCGAGGGGGAAAGAGGTGTGCTTACCGAAGCTATGCACGGATTGGCTGATCTCTGGGGACATCATAGCTTTAAATTAAAGGGATTCTGGGTCTTGTAGTTCATCTACCTCCACAAGCAGAGAAATGAGCATGGCAATGAGCAGCCAATCATAAAGGAGCAGAGCGAGACTACTCCCCGAAGGGAGGGGGAGTGAGAGACTACAGGAGGGGAGGGGAGAGACTACAGGAGGGGAGGGGAGAAACTATAGGAGGGGAGGGGAGAAACTACAGGAGGGGAGTGGAGGGGAGAGACTACAGGAGGGGAGGGGAGAGACTACAGGAGGGGAGGGACTACATGAGGGGAGGGACTACAGGAAGGGAGAGACTACAGGAGGGGAGGGACTACAGGAGGGGAGGGACTACAGGAGGGGAGAGACTACAGGAGGGGAGAGACTATAGGAGGGGAGGGGAGAGACTACAGGAGGGGAGGGGAGAGACTACAGGAGGGGAGGGGAGAGACTACAGGAGGGGAGGGGGGAGACTACAGGAGGGGAGGGGAGCTAGAAACTACACCACTGTATTGGGGGGGGGGGGGAAGACTACAGGAGGGGAGAGACTACAGGAGAGGAGAGGAGGGGAGAGACTACAGGAGGGGAGAGACTACAGGAGGGGAGAGACTACAGGAGGGGAGGGGGGAGACTACAGGAGGGGAGGGGAGAGACTACAGGAGGGGAGGGGGGAGACTACAGGAGGGGAGGGGAGCTAGAAACTACACCACTGTATTGGGGGGGGGGGGGGGGGAATGGTAGAGAGATACTACAGCACAAAAGGGGGTACGGTTGCCAGATGGCTTGTCCAAAAAATATTGGACACGATGGCAAAATATGCAACCTCCCCAATACATATAAAAATAACCTACCACCCCCCCCCCCCCAATACATATAAAAATACCCCCACCTCCCCCATACAATGGCAATCCTAAAAGAGGGGTATGTGAAAAGAGAGACCACCACGAGAGGCAGGGGTAGAGAGAGAAGTACACAAACGGAGGGGGGATGAGGGGTAGAGAGACTACACCACAAGAAGGGGTGGGGGTGTGTACAAATGGGGGGAGGGTAGAGAGAGAGACTACACCACAAGAATGGGGGTTGGTAAAGAGACTACACCACAAAGGGGTGGAGGGGAGAGACTACACCACTAGGGGGGTGGGTAAAGAGACTACCCCAGAAAAGAGGGGGTAAAGTCTATCCTGACCCCCCCCCCCTTGTTGTGTTGTCTCTCTATTTCCCCCTATTGTGGTGTAGTCTCTCTCTACCCTCAACTCTTGTGGTGTAGTCTCTCTACTTCCCCCTTTTGTGGCATAGTCTCTCTATCACCCCCTCTCATCTTGTGTTGTAATCTCTCTCTATGCACCCCCCCTTTTGTGGTGTAGTCTCTACTCCCCCCTTTTGTGGTGTTGTCTCTCTCTCTACCTCCCCCTTCACGTGGTGCAGTCTCTCTACCTCCCCCTTCACGTGGTGCAGTCTCTCTCTACCTCCTCCTTCACGTGGTGTAGTCTCTCTCTCTACCTCCCCCTACACGTGGTGTAGTCTCTCTCTACCTCCCCCTTTACGTGGTGTAGTCTCTCTACCTCCCCCTTCACGTGGTGTAGTCTCTCTCTACCTCCCCCTTCACGTGGTGCAGTCTCTCTCTACCTCCCCCTTCACGTGGTGCAGTCTCTCTACCTCCCCCTTCACGTGGTGCAGTCTCGCTCTACCTCCCCCTTCACGTGGTGTAGTCTCTCTCTCCCTCCCCCTTCATGTGGTATAGTCTCTCTCTACCTCCCCCTTCACGTGGTGTAGTCTCTCTCTACCTCCCCCTTCAGGTGGTGTAGTCTCTCTCTACCTCCCCCTTCCCGTGGTGCAGTCTCTCTCTACCTCCCCCTTCCCGTGGTGCAGTCTCTCTCTACCTCCCCCTTCCCGTGGTGCAGTCTCTCTCTACCTCCCCCTTCACGTGGTGCAGTCTCTCTCTACCTCCCCCTTCACGTGGTGCAGTCTCTCTCTACCTCCCCCTTCACGTGGTGTAGTATCGCTCTCCCTCTTGTCCGCCTCCTCCTCTGTTATTGTCTCCTGGTTGCTATGCGATCGCATTTCTCTGAGGTGTTTGTGGGAGTTGTAGTTCATTTCCTGTTCCAACAGAATAGTATTTACAGATAAATGAACTGCAAGACCCAGAATCCTTTGTATTATAGCTGATGACATCACTAGAGATCAGCCAGTCCGTGCAGAGCTTCGGTAAGCACATTCATCCGCCAAACGGCTGCACCAAGGTATTGGTTGCTTTGTTATTATTGACATTAGACGCATATACACACACACACACACTCACACACTCACACACTCACACACTCACACACTCACACACTCACACACTCACACACTCACACACACACACACTATCATCTATTTATTTTTTGATTATATATATCTATATATATCTCAGTTACGCACTGCCATACAGCAGGTATATTATATGTAGCCAGATTCCCCCTTAAGCTTTCTTACCTTAGTTGGGGGAGGCTGGGGAGGTGATCTGGTGCATCCGGTGAGTGCCGGGGGCGTTCAGGATGGCAAGCGGGTCGCCGGAGGTCCGCGGCGGTGTCCGTTGCAAGTCTCTGCCATATTTGTATGCGTGCGCATGCCCATTGCTGTTAGCGCACGCGCAATGTCTCCCTGATCGCGGTATTCCGCAATGTCTCCCTGATCGGCGGCCATTACACAGGGCTCCGCAGAGGACAGAGAAGAACTACAAGTCCAAGCATGCTATAGGGCTGAGAGATGCATGACAGTTGGAGTGACTGACTGGCAGTTGGAGTGACTGGCAGTTGGAGTGACTGGCAGTTGGAGTGACTGGCAGTTGGAGCCAGGACAGAGAAAGGTAGGGTCTGGGTGTCAGTGGCACCCAGACTAGGCCAGATTAACCCTTTTGGTTCAAGATAGGCCCCACGCACCTAATCAGATTATGGCTGCTACAGGGAAACCCCTATCTTGGGACATTTCCCCTGTAGCTGTATACAGTTAGTGTATACTGCCATTTGAAGACGCCGTAGCGATTTGCGAACTGTGGTCTGGGGCCGGACCACCACCTTGCTCCCTCCGTTCCTGCGCCCCCACCTTACCTCGCACGGCGGGCAGGTCGTGTGACGTCACGTAACCGGTGGCGTCATTTGACGCCGTGTTACCAAGGCAATCGTGGCGTTACATGACCCCGGGATGTCATTTGATGCCGTGTTGCCATGGTCACCCGTCCTGAAGCCGGCTGAACCTCTGTAATTAGAGGTTGCAGAGGCCTCACATAGTCCCCTGGCATTTCATTTAAATGCCTTGGGGAAGAGTGTGGGGCCTCTGCATCGACCCGCGCCCTCCCCTCCCCCAAAAAAAAATCTTGCGTCCCCCCCAGTTTGCACACCGCTGGCATAGAGAGAAGAGGTAATCTAGTACTGCATGGAATGCCTAACCTATGCAGTGTCTAAAGGGTTAGCATTTTAGAAGCACCATATGTGCTATGTATGAGCTACAGTGCAGTTAAAAATCAGAAGTGGCCTAATAATTATAGGGAGAAAAATCTAAATGAAAAAGAAATCTATATATTTGTCTGTCCGTCTATCTGTCTTGCGCCCCCTACACTTCTTCGTCCGGGGCAGCTGTCTTGGGTATCAAAATGGAGGGGCCCTGAGGGCCAGTTTGTGCAAGGTAGAAAAAATAATATGTGCAGGTTTAATGTTGCAAATTGAAATGAATACCAGCACAAGAAGATTATAGAAAATAATAATAATAATAATAAAGATATTAATTTATATATACACATATATATCACACTCAGACCTGACGTTTCAGTCCCCAGGGGGGGCCTTCATCGGGAGTATCACAACGACACTACTACACCTTTTAAATATACATTGCCAAAACAGGAAGGGGAGGAGTGGGGATTGTTGCTAGGCAACTAGGCCAAGGCACATTAAAAAAATAAGTGCAGTTTTATGAAAATTTAGATGATACTAAATTGTGTAAGGTAGTAGAATCAGAGAAGGATGTAATTTCTCTCCAGAAGGACTTGGAGAGGCTGGAAACTTGGGCAGGTAAATGTCAGATGAGGTTTAATACAGATAAATGTAAGGTTATGCATATGGAAAACAAGAATAAACAGCCAATTTACAAATTAAATGGGGATACATTGGGGGAATCCTTGATGGAGAAGGATTTAGGAGTGCTTGTAGACTGCAGGCTTAGCAATCGTGCCCAATGTCATGCAGTAGCTGCAAAGGCAAACAAGATCTTATCTTGCATTAAACGGGCAATGGATGGAAGGCAAGTAAACATAATTATGCCCCTTTACAAAGCATTAGTAAGACCACACCTTGAATATGGAGTATAATTTTGGGCACCAATCCTAAGAAAATACATTATGGAACTAGAGCGATTGCAGAGAAGAGCCACCAAATTAATAAAAGGGATGGATAATCTGATTTGAGGAGAAGCAACCGAAATTAGATTTGTTTACATTAGAAATGAGGCGTCTAAGAGGGGATATGATAACTATATACAGATATATTTGGGGACAAAACAAGGAGCATTCAAAAGAACTATTCATCCCAAGGGCAGTACAAAGGACACAGGGTCATCCGTTAAGGTTGGAGGAAAAGAGATTTCACCAGCAACAAAGGAGAGGGTTCTTTACAGAAATGGCAGTTCAAATGTGGAATTCATTACCCATGGAGACTGTGATGGTCGATACAACAGATGTGTTCAAAAAAAGGTTGGCAATCTTTTTAGTAAGAAAATGTATACCAAATAGAGAAACATGGGAAGTATGTTGACCCAGGGAATAATCTGATTACCAATTTTTGGAGTCACAAGGATTTTTTTTTCCCTCTTATGAGATATCATTGGATGATATGTAACTGTGTTTTTTTGTTTGCCTTCCTCTGGATTAATATACTGTAAGTACAGTACAAGTATAGGATAAAGTATCTGTCGTCTAAATGTAGCATAGGTTGATCTTGATGGACATATGTCTTTTTTTAACCTCCTCTACTATGTAACTATGTAACATCTACATCCCCTCTCTCTTACCCTTTGTATTATGATATAGTTGTGAAGAACAAGTACAATATAGATCCCGAACTGCAGAGGTCACCACATGCTGCAACATTTCCACAAAGACCAGATCCCATTCTCGGAGAATCTGATGAACTAATTGGGGATGAAACAGGACAAGAAGCAGATGACTGAGAGGATCTTGAATCACACCCTGGAGATCATCTACCTGCTGACTGGAGAGGTGAGGGCTCCAGGGGATGTGAAAATGGCACCATCTTATCTCATTAACAGGGTCCTGCAGAGCATTACTATGGGGAGATACTTGAGATGCAATGTAAAAGGACAGATGTTATTAGACTAAGTAAGAGCACAGGAGCAGGGAAGAAGTTTGGTCACATGGAGAGCCCGGGTCACATAAGGACATGATTGGGCAGCGGGAGAGCACAGTCAGTCCAAGAAGAAACATGTTTGTGCAGAAGAAGATCCTTGACCCACTATGTATATTATACATATCGTATATTATAAAATTTCTGTATTGTCTGTGCTACATGAATCTGTAATATCCACAGAATGTAGCAGTAAGAACACATTATAGTAAGGGAATATTTGGGAAACAATGATCATGGTCTCATTTGAATTAATTTATCAAAGCACCATTATATGGTGGTCACGGCAGCCCTGAACGTTTCACACCGGGATCACTATCACCAGACAGGACACAGTAGTAGAATAAACGAAAGTTTATTCTGGCAAACCAGCAAACACACAAATAACACATTCACAGGGTAATACTCACCAACTGGGGCCTGAGGGGTAAGAATCTAGCCTCAACTTGGTGCAGGGACCAGCTTCAGTAGGCTTGCCCTGAGCAGCTTCCTCTGTCTTCTCAGTGCTATTCGGCAAGTAGCACTTTCGAATCGCCCGCCAGTCGTGACGTCACAGTCTCCGGTCCACGTTCCAGGATCAACTGGTACTCTGATTGGCCGTGCCCCTTACATATGCCTCAGTCTCCTATCTTTTCGCTGGAGCAGAGGCCACTGACCAATCATAGCACAGTTCGTGACGGTGCAGCCAATCGGAGGACAAGGGGTCGTCCGGCTGCACCAATCAGAGGAGGGGACTGCCTAGGGACTGAGTGAGCTCACTGGGGAGTGAGCTACTGGCAAGTGAGAAATTCGAACTAGCCAATGGGAATCGTGCTTACGGAACTGAGACTCGGCAACGGTTCCCCTGGCCAGCCACATACCCCCTGCAGGGTAGGCACCCCACCGTCTCGGTGAACAAAGGCTCTGCACTGCCGAAAACCAGTTCCCGGACCTGAGTCACAGCCATTCACCATTGTCCAAGTACTCAAGCCGCTCCCAAGCTCTGCCACAAACCGGTATGTCTCCGTATGCAGCCCACCTAAGTGAATTACTGTCTCTGCACACTGAGAAATACTAGAAACACAAGGACATTGCTGGCTTACTAACTGCGGGGAAAAAATTAACACGGAATAAAAGTGCATTTTTACAATCCCTGTTCCCCAAGACACACAGTTTCCCCCTCCCAGATATCACACAGTGATAAAGCTCTCTTCTGGAAGAAGTTACACGTAACATACAGGCCAAATTGAGCCTCACAGAGGCGGCCATTACACGGCATTGGGGCAACCAGCCAGGGTTCAGGTGCCATGAACTCTGCCGTGCAGGCTACATCTCCCCCCCCATCCCGTCCATGGACATACCTGTCCATGGATTTCATTGTGGAGCTTCCTCCCTCTCGGGGCATGGTGGTAATCCTGGTTGTGGTTGACCACTTCTCCAAGCAGACACATTTCGTCCCTCTGAAAAAAAACTTCTTTCTGCTCCTGATCTGGCGGATATTTGCATCAGCGAGGTATTCCGTCTGCATGGCTTACATAGTTACATAGTAGATGAGGTTGAAAAAAGATCTACGTCCATCAAGTTCAATCGATGCTAAATTTCGACGACAGGATGCTTTTGTGACGGGGTCGTAACTTTCCTGTCCCAAATAATTTCCCAGAAGGAATTGCTTCCAATGTTCATGGAATGGTAGGTCATACTGTAGGTTGACCACTTGAATCATGGTCACCTGACTGGTGGTATAGTCTCTCACCATTCTGAGACCGTCAGAGGTTGTTACTCCGGCAGTGTAACAGGGACTTATCCCTGTTTAAACTGCCTCTGAAGAATCCAGCATGGAGCTGGTTAATTGCATGCAGCCAGGCAATTAACCAGGCTCCACCTGGCTAATCGGAGCTCTAAAAAAAAGCCTCTTGTGGGAAACTGCCAGAGAGAATTCCTTGGCACACAACTGTGCAGACACTGGAGTCAGACACACCTTAGCACACACGTGTGCTGACACAGGAGAGCAGAGAGGCCTGCACAAATACTCCTTAGCACACAACTGTGCTGGCAAAGGAGAACAAAGACAAAGGAGAGAGTCTGGATGCACACACCAGGGCTGATTGCTGACAAGAGACTTCCTGGGAGCAGCAGGACTGAAATGCCTGCATGTAGATAGACCGGACACGCCGGACCAACACAGTCAGATAATACTTTCTTATATATTGCTCCCTGATCAACATTGACAATATTGGCCATCAGATTACTCCCTAGATCAATATCCATCCCATGTTTACTTATTTGGTATATCCCTGTATATCTTTCCTTTCTAAAAAGATGTCCAACCTTTTTTTGAACAAATCTATTGTATCTGCCATCACAGTCTCCATGGGTAATGAATTCCACATTGTAACTGCCCTTACTGTAAAGAACCCTTTCCTTTGTTGCTGGTGAAATCTCCTTTCCTCCAACCTTAAGGGATGCTCCCTTAGTCCTTTGTACTGCCCGTGGGGTGAATAGTTCTTTTGAAACCTCCTTGTACTGTCCCCGAATATATTTGTATATAGTTATCATATCCCCTCTTAGACGCCTCTTATCTAATGTAAATAAATCTAATTTAGCTAGCCTCTCCTCATAAGTTAGATTGTCCATCCCCTTTATTAATTTGATGGCTCTTGCCTGCACTTTCTCAGTTCCATAGTGTCTTTTCTAAGGAGTGGTGCCCAAAATTGTACTTCATATTCAAAGTGTGGTCTTACTAATGCTTTGTAAAGGGGCATACTTATGTTTACTTCCATCTATTGCACATTTAATGCAAGATAAGATCTTGTTTGCCTTTGTAGCTGCTGCATGGCTTTGGGCACTATTGCTAAGCCTGCTGTCTATAACTTCTCCTAAATCCTTCTCCATCAAGGGTTCTCTTAATTTATCCCCATTTAATTTTTAAATCGCCTGTTTATTCTTGCTTCCCAAATGCATACCCTTACATTTATCTGTATTAAACCTCATCTGACATTTACCTGCCCACATTTCTAGTCTCTCCAAGTCCTTCTGGAGAGAAATGACATCCTGCTCTGATTCTGCTACCTTACACAATTTAGTGTCATTAGCAAAGATGGAGACTTTGCTCTCGATGCCAACCTCAAGGTCATTAATAAACAAGTTAAAAAGCAGGGGTCCCAGTACTCACCCACACTGAAGCAACCGTGGCGATCTTGCTTACTTGGAACTCCTGCCCTCACTTCTAAAACAGGAAGACCGCCTCTGGTTGATATGGAAATTGTTCACACCTTTCATCTCCCTTTATCCGTCTCTCATTTCCACTCCCTCCGTTCCCTGTGAAAGGTTCTCCATACCTTATTCCTGTCGGAATCCCTGCCTTTGGGCTCCTCTGCCTCTCTCCTGCCCTGGAACAGTGACCGCGATCATTCTATCTCTTTCCTGCCCTGACCTCAGACCTGTGGCTTCTACTCTGCAGCGGCACCCTGCCCTGACCCTGGAACCAGACCCCATACATCTTACTAATTTAGGATCTAGATCCCAGGTACGGGTCAGTCTACACTCGCCACCTCTGCCTAGCTAGTCTTTCTCCTGCACAGTAACAAGCGACGTACGAAAACCTAACAAACAAACATAGGTTGAACTAGTCAGAACATTTTTTTAACCTCCTCTGCTGTGTAACTATAATGTTGCAAGCCCTGTAATAAGACATTTTTTTGAATGTTATGGTTCTACAATCCATGATATTTGTGTCATATAGGTCACGGTGGAGTTGGTGAGTTTGGTGCAGTGAAATCAGTGATACAATAGACAGAATTGGTGTGTAGGCCACTGAATAGATTGCTTGAGTGTAGAGCGGTTAACAAGATTTGTCCCTCTCACTGCATAGCAACAAATCTACAGGAACATGAGACATATCAACTTTTGTCTCTTGCACAGAGATATTTATTTCTGTATATCTCAATGTGTAGGATTATATTGTTGTGAAGAAGCACGGTGAGCATGTCACAGACAGCAGCAGTCCCTGTGTCACCGAAGGATTGTACAGGACCCAGAGACACATCATGGAGCATCCAACTAACTCACGGATACATGGCAGAAACAATGCCAGGATGCTGGAGACTGAGAAGATCCTGGAACACACCAACAGGATCATTCACCTACTGACTGGAGAGGTGAGGGCTGCTGAACAGCGTTACATTTGACCATTTTTGTCTTCAATCAGCCTTTTCTTTAGCTAAATTTGTTCTATGTATCTGTATTTTCCTCTCACCTTACTGGCTTTCCTTGAGTAAAAGATTCTTACAGGGCCAATTATGTCTGGATAATAAGTGTGGTATTCTTTGTGTTACAGGTACCTATAAAGTGTGATGATGTTGCTGTCTATTTCTCCATGGAGGAGTGGGGTTATTTAGAAGAACACAAGGATCTCTACAAGGATGTGATGATGGAGAATCACCAACACCTTATATCACTGGGTAAGAGGAGGTATTCTCATTCTAATAGAGAGGTCTGTCATGTGGTATTTGTCACGTACGTCACCCTGCGAGCACGTGACATGTATATTGGACAAGGGTTAATACTCGCAAGCGCTCCCACTTTTCACCTCTGCAGAGGACCCTCAAATGGCCAATATCTCCTCTACAGGACAAGGGTTAATGTTCACGCTCTCCAGCGCCCCACCCTTCACCTTGGTAAAGGTCCCTCAGATGAGTTAACATCTCCCCTAACTCCGTCCCAATATACCACCATCACGAACAGCACACAAGTGAGCACGTGACTTAGATATGCAACCAGGGATAATACACATGACTACTCTAGCCAACTCACCTTTCACCTGCGCAAGGTACCTCCAATGAGTTATGATTGCAATTGAGCAAAGCGTTAATAATATCTATACACTGCCACCACCTGAGGTAGTTAAGATTTATTTTCATAATCATTTTCCAGACATAAATACATTCTTTCCTCTTAGAACCAGCATAAGCCCACCCCCATCGTAAATCGGCTGTTAGAGTGACAGTTTTATGACAGAGTGAAAAAAACCTTTTACAAACGACGTTTGAATCTTGTCTCAATATCTAAATCTACTCATAACTTTCCATAACTAATACTTACACACACACACAAGTCACATCAATACATTAAGGCAGGGGAGCGCAAACTTTTTGTGCTGCGCCCCCGTCTCTCTCACCCTGGCTCTCGCGCCCCCCTGCCTACCTTCATCCACGTCAGATGACGCTGTGTGGACGTGTGACGTCAGGTCACATGGTGCCGCGGCGTCTATTGACGCCGCGTTGCCATGGCGACGCAACACAGACGGCTGAATCCCAGTAAGTAAACAGTTGCAGGGGCCTCACGCGATCCCCTGGCATTTAATTTAAATGCCTGGGGGAAGAGCGCGGGGCCTCTGCAACTGCCCGCGCCCCCCCCAGCACAATCTCCTGCCCCCCTTGGGGGTCGCGCCCCCCACTTTGCTCACCTTTGCATTAAGGCACTCATGGGGGACACATTGAGACTAAATATGAACATCTTAATCCTAAATTTAAGCAACGATCTGTCCCCCCCGTACCTGTTAAAAATGCTGTGTGATGTCAGAACATGCCATTCCGTGACACAATTACAGATTTGTAACTTTTAATTTGCATAAGAGATGACATCACAGGGTTTTCTCATTTTGAGTATAGACACTCTTGATTTGATATGTTCTTAGCCACGCCCCCTGGCCATCCATAAACCCCCTCCAGAGAATGCTTTGAATCTCGCTCTAAGGTGACCATGTTTACAGAAAGTTGTCACAGGGCTATATTTTATTCCCACCTCTGCCCTTATCTCCAGACTATCAGCAACATGCAACCCATCTGGCATTTTTTGTGGGCCATACAAGAAAGGCACCACCAATTAAGCTCTCTGCAAAACCCAGCACCCACCCATGACAAGCCTGGGCCTGTCAACAACCCAATATATATTATAGTTTATACGCTTGTCTCTGAAGTGGGTGTCTGAGGATCAGCAGTGGTTACACTAGGTACTGCAAATGGATCAGATAAAGGTATGCTTGTCTCTAAAGTGGGGGTCTAGGAAACAATAGGTATAGCAGATCCTGTGGGGAATTTTATGGCAAGAACCTTAGAAACAAAGATGGAGTTATCCAACATTGCATGGAACCCAGCAGTAGGGGTACTTGTCTTGGAAAAATCAGAAGTAGGTATATTTAACCATATGGGGACATTTGTGAAAGGTCTGCTTGTCGCTGAAGTGGGTGTCTGAGAATCCAGAGTAGGTATACAAGATACTATGGGAAACTTTATGGCAAGAGCCTTAGAAACAGTCAAATGGACCTCAGACATTGCAGGCGAATCAGAGAAAAGGAAACATGACTTTCAAGGAGGAGTTTTAGCATTAATGATAGGTATATTACACACTACAGGAGAGTCAGAGACAGGGGAACCTGCTTTTAAATCTAAAGCATTATAACTAGCAAACGTTAGAGCAGGAGAGTCAGAGAAAGGGGGACTTGTCATTGAAACAGGATCCTTAGATTTAGTAGTAAGGATATCGAACATTAAATCAGGAGTCTTAGAACCATCAAGGGTTTCAGCACTTACTGCCGAGGAGACAGTGAGAGGTGTACTTGACCTTGAAACAGGAGCGGTGGAGAATTCATCTTTTGGCTCCTGGAATACAAGGTTAGATGGCTGAAGCGGAGGGACAGGTGCCGACGAAGAATCAGCCGGGGATGCAAGAAGAGGATGGTTGGAAAGGATTTGCAAGCTGGAGATGATAGAAGCGATTACAGTGTCCCACGTAGTGAGGGAAGAGTGCCTATCCAGGATTTGGCCCCGGAGGGAGAGCACCCTCCTTACCTCAACAGTGTCATATGTGGCCTGAGCATTATGTAACGGTGCTTGTCTCCGATCAGGAGATCCGCAGGGCTGAGGTAGGGGAACAAATTAACCGACCAGAGCACAGAGACAGTCCTGTAAGAGTATTCGTAGTCGGTAAGCAGGCAGGAGGTCATGGCTGGCGGTAGTGGTGCAAAGTCCAGGCAAAGAGCCAGGGCAGGCGGCAGGCAGCAAGGTCGGGGTCATGGTCCGGGGTGAGCAACAGGGATTCCAAATGAACAGGCTAGCTTCTGGAACAGGGAAGCCACAGGGATGACTCACAACAAGGAAGGCTCAGGAACAGGGAAGGCTCACAAACAAGGAAGGCTCAGTAACTAGAACCAAAGGTGGCCAGGGAAACATATACAATGCTCAGGCAGGGGCTGGAAGTCACTGGCTGCTATTTAAGCCCTTGAACAGGTGTAGCCAATATAGTAGGCTGCCAGTAATCAAAATGTCCACAGCAGTCAGGTAAGGGCGGGTTACAGACAAAGCCTGGACTGGAACCCTTACAAGAACTTGTTTTATAGTAAGTGAAATATTGAACCAGAAATGTTAAATTATGTTTCTCACATACAAGCTTATTCATGTGCACGTGTGGGTGTGTCTATGTGGAAAGGGTTAACAACAAAAAGCCCTCCAGTTGTCCCACTCCCCTTTTTCAAAGGGCACCACAAATGATCACTCACACCCCAAAACCACCATAACACCCAAATTACGTTGCCACCACCGGGATTAATTTAAGGGCTTAGGTCTCAGGGTCCCCTGTCCCCCTTATACTAGAAAAATATGCATTTAAACAAGAACCCAAATAAGCAAAACATGTGCAAAAATGTGATCAATCTCTTCAAAAGACAGAGATATGAGCACAAACTACGGTACAGGATAAAAGACCTAGATAGGGGAAGGAGGGAGGATAAAGGAAAAAGAGGGGATATTCCAACACGACTAGGTGAGTTTTAGTTTAAAGTTAAAATAGATAAGGATATGAGTTGGAAAAAAAAATATACTGACAGTCTTGTATAGAACACAACAAGAACGATAAGATATGTTCCAGAACCACACAAAGAGGAAAGCAAAAGAAAAAAGAATCGAGAGGCACTGGGAATATGGCAGGGGGCAGACGCGATCCCGCTGAGACACAGAAAACAGCAAATAACAAGGTGGTGGATCTCATACAGGAAATGGGAGATATCACAGCAATACAAACACAAGCCAAATAGGATCCCAAGGGGGATAAAAGGCTATAAACCAAACTGCCAAACAGGTGGAGAGGCGGGGTCGCGTCGGTCCCAAGATGTTACTAACCAAAAATATGGACCAGGACCAACGCAAACCGAGAGGGAAAAGTATACGATATGTGGTCAAAACATGGGACACATTGTGACCAGAAATGTCAAAAATGATTGTCTATATGTTGAAAGTGAACCTAATAAAAAGATTTGTGAAAAAAGCTCTTCAAAAGGTAATTAGTTCAATTAGCGCTCAAAGACATTACTTATTCAATTTTTACAGTGCTTATTGCAGAAAAGGGATTACATAGATTCAGACTGGTTACAAAATAAAAAGCAATACAATAGAAAACCTAATACATTACCAGCTAATAATATTAATTCCTTCAAGATACCATGAAGTGGAAAATATTTTTTTTTAAAACAGTGTATCGGGTATAACACACCTTGTGTAAATCTGCCGTAGAAATTTAAAAAACACACTTTTAAACCCCAGGCCTTTCATCTGTGACAAAGAACAGCCTTTGTGGCTGTGCCTTCCTCCTTCTCTGTAACACTTTTAAGTCTGGCTTCTCTGATAAAGTGGAATTATTTCATTTTAATTTGTAAGTATAAAATACCTCCTAACTCTCTCCCTGTAACCTTCATATTAATAATACCCACATTCTGGCGTTCAGAGAAGTCTGACGGATACATGTGTATCACCGGTGACAGTCCGAATTTTATCCTTGAGAGGGAAACTTATTATCTGATATTTGCAACACCGATATATCTTGTCACATTTTATATCATTGCAATGGTGTGCGTTTTGCCTTTTCAGATTTATACCTGACATTATTATGGGATATACCAGACATACTGGACACCTAACAAGCTCCTATTGAACCCCCAAAATAACCACAGCATATATATAAGTATATGAGTGTCACGGAGGAGTGCTACTGAGCATGGCAATATATATTTAAAACCAGAGACAGAACATAAAACACAGACAGAGCTCAGTGCACATCCAGTGAAACTCATACACGGTACAGTGCCTAAATATATATGTATAAATATCTATTAAATAAAATGGTCTTTTAGTTTAACATTTTTGGCCAAAATTGTTGTAAGCTCCTGAGCCACTGCATGGCAGACCACATTTCCAGGGGTCCCTAACACTAATATAAATTCTTAATAACCTGTGCAATACCAGGAAGAATGATTTATAATAAATCTCAATATTAGTTGCAAAGTTCTAAGTCTGATTGAAGCTTTTATTAACCTGTACAATACCAGGAAAAGCACTCTGTAATAGATTTGTCACAACCATACCGCAAGCAAGTTCCCCTGAGAGTGGGAGATGCTATGGAGTGAGCTTTTAACCATTTAAATATGGGAGGGGGTAAGCTTCAATTAGGTAGGAGGTTGCCACCCTCCAATCAGCTAAGACTAGCTGAACAAGAATTGGTGTTTTATCTGTAAACTCTTGCATGTTATTTTAATTTTAGCATGGTTTGATTGCCACCCAAGTCATGGACACATGATATACCATGATAATCTAACAAGAAACAGAAAAATTGTTCTCTAAAAAAGAAGGTTAACACCTTGGTTGCTGGACTTCTCACATACTTTATTCCTTGCATGGCTTTATTGTGACAATGTTTATGCTATTAATGAACTTCTTTTCTCACACTGCATTTCTTTGCAACAGGTAAGTCCACAAGCAGAAATACACGGGCAGGATGTCACACTCCTCTTTGCTCACCAGATAATGTATATGAAGAAAGCAACAGTGTTCTTAAGGATTATCAGGGAACAAATCGATTGATGCAAAATAAACCAAGAAAAAGACAGAGAAAATCTGTGATATATATGGCTAAGGAATCAACCTCACTGGAAGAAGAAAATCTCACAGACTCCCACATTTATACACTCAAAGAACAAACAGGGACAGAATATGCATCTACTCATATTAAGGAAGAAGGCAAAGGAACCAATAATGCACATTCAATTTACAAGTGTAAGTGCAGTGAATGTGCTAAAAACGTTAAAAATCAATCTGCTTATAAAATTCACCAAAAAACACACACCACAGAAAAGCTGTATAGCTGCTCTGAAGGTCAGAAATCCTTAACTAGTAACTCTGATCTTGTTAAACATCATACAATTCATGAGGGAGAGAAGTTGTTTGCTTGCTCTGAATATGGAGGACAATTTCCTATGAAAAATAGTCTTATTAGACATTTTACAAATCATACAGGATATAAACCATTTGTTTGCACTGAATGTGGGGAAGGTTTTTCTCGGAACGCACATCTTGTTACACATCAGAAAATTCACACAGGAGAGAAGCCATTTATTTGCGCAGTATGTGGGAAATGTTTTTCCTACAGCTCATCTCTTGTTACACATAAGAGAATTCACACAGGAGAGAAGCCATTTGTTTGCTCTGAATGTGGAAAATGTTTTTCTCAGAACGCACATCTTGCTGCACATCACAGAATTCACGCAGGAGATAAACTATTTCTTTGCTCTGAATGTGGAAAATGTTTTACCCATGGCTCAAGTCTTGTTAGGCATCAGAGAATTCACAGAGGAGAGAAGCCATTTGTTTGCACTGAATGTGGAAAATGTTTTAGCCAGAGTTTTGATCTTGTTAAACATGAGAGACGACACAGACAAGTATATAATTAAAAAGGCTACCGTGTTATTGTGATGCAAAGTGGCCCATGGACCAGTATAATAAAAGTTAAACCAAGTCCCTGCCTGTCCTTCCCTGGCACTCATCTGGCCACCAAACCCTGGTCCTACCAGGTTTTAATGTAAGTAGCCCCTGGCATACCCTGTTCTGTGATTATTACATTTTCACAACCGGAATAGAAGAAAGTATAAATATTTGTTTTGGGTAACAATAAAGCAGAGCCAGAGTCTCTGAACAGGCATGGCTGAGAAACCCATTGTGCAGTGTGCGTGTCCAAAGAAAATTACTGCTGCTAGGACTGGAGGGGGAGGATATTCCCTGTTTTAGCAAGTATGGCTCTGATTTGTGTGTTTTGTTGCTAGCTCCGGCTGGAATAAAAAGTATTGCACTGCTATGTCCTGTCTGGTTCCTTGATACCTGGGTTAAGTTGTTCTTATTGTTCGTGATTACTTCTGGTTTGGCGCTGAGGAAAGTGGCTACTTTTGAGAAGAGCTCCAACAGCAGCCGTTAACCCTAGTTAGCTAGCGGCTGATAAGGTGAAATTGATGGCCAAGTTACCTAATTTAGGGACTTGCCACTCAATATGCCCGTAAATATGCATCCAAAGTCCAAGAAGCACTCGCATTCTCGAGGCAGCGGACTTCTTTAACAGGTGAGGAACGGAGTGTGGACCCATGTACTGGCTCCGAGACTGACAATGAATCACACTAGAAAATCAAGTCTAAAAATGTGATACATTTAAATTCAGCCCTAACTCCATAGGTAAAATGTTCACAATAGAAAGTTATACTACAAAATCTTTTTTTACAATTTAATATATGGGTTGGAGTGCTCGTGTGACCGCCAATATATAGGACACACACCTAGACCCTTACGAGCCTGAATTTTGCAACGTTTGGGAAATATAAAAAAAGGAATACTTACCCATAAAGTCTCCAAGCACTTTAGTATCCACCACCAAGCGAACCCCAAGTTTTTATCTTTTAAAGCTATAGAGCAGGTCCCCAGAAACTGGAGGGGGTGGGGGGTAATAGGCATAATGTCCTTGCTAAAAGAGGAACATTTTGGATTTACAAAATGCGTTCTCTAGTCCCAAATGGATTAAATGTAGATATCGACATTGGGGCCTTTATCATCTAAGCTTTTGGTCTGTATAGCCAACACATCAGTAACTTTCCCTTGTTTAACTTTCACATTTCTATATGGTTGTTACATCTTTCTCTAATCAGATCTTAGATTCTAATTATTGCCTTTTTTATTTCTATTTTTATGTTTAGTCATTGTTGTTTTTATTCTTCTTCCCTTGCTACATAGCTGCGTCTTTTTTATACTGTTGCACCATTATATATATATATATATATATATATATATATATACAAATACAACTGTATGCTCATCTGCATGTCTCAGGCAGGTCTGCAACCCCACCTTTCACCATTATCACCCAGCATACAGCACTTCCACTGCAGCAAGGGATTCTGGGAAATGACATGCAAATGAGCACACAGTGCCACTTTTTGCCTCAAAAACCATTTTTAACATGGTTCCCTATAGGCTTAAGCTTGCTGCATGGTCACAGCTTTGAGCACAGCCAGGATTAAGGTGCATACCCAGAAAACCACCCACAGACAGCTTTTTTTTTCACCCTCCCGAGAGGGTTGGGGGGTACCCTCCCCTCTCGTTCATCAGATTCCAATCCACTTCAGTGGTTCGGGTGCATGCCCTTGGACTGTCCAACCGAAGTCAGAGCCGCCCTCAGAACAGGTTCCCTGAAGATTTCAACCCGAAAGCCTAGGTCTCCAGGGACATTGATGCCTTCCTCCGTTAGGATTCAGGACAACCTTATTGGTGGCGGGTTTATAGTGCACCTTCAAATGTTTAAACTCACTGTATATCTTTTTATAGCGCCCAAAGTGTACTCGGCACTTCACAAAGAATACAGTACAGGGTATTATAATAATACAATAAGCGCAGTAAAATCAGACAATAGGAAAGGAAATCCCTGCCCCGAAGAGCTTACAATCTAAGTGGTATGTTGGGAGACTTACAGAGACAGCAGGTGAGGGAATTAGTGCAGTGGATGGCAGTGTTTGGCACAATGGTTGGTAGGAGTGACTGTGGATGTGGGACAATAGCCATGAGTGCAGGCTGTTGGGATGCTTGATCTGTGAGGCGAGTTTTAAAGGTTAGTATTAACACAATTAGCAGGGGACGAGGTGGAAGGGGGGCGTGGAAGAGAGCAGGTGTGTATATGGCTGGGTCCAGGATTAGGAGAGATATCCCCAGCAGCAAGAAGGCGTAGATACGTAGAGGGTGTAAATAGAGGATTGTAGGGGGTGCATTTTATTGAGGGGTAAAGAAGTTGTTGGGAGACAGGTGTATAAATAATGGTGCAGTGTATGGGTGGAGGGGAGGAGAGATGAAGAAATGTGGATAGGAGGGGAGTGGGGAAGTTGGTGAGAACAGAAACATTTACAAAGGAGTGAGGAAACAGCAAACAAAGAGGCAATAGGGAGAGCATAGTGAAATGCACGAGGAGAGACTTCCCAGGTATTGGAGGATAGGAAGAGTACAAATTATCAGAGTATTAAATTCTCACAATTGCAGAGTTGTGCAGATTCCAGATCGTCCTGTAATCTTCACCTCCAATTTCATCTCCATATGTGACTCCTTGAATTTGTTGTGATCCGTCCTCATCTTTAGGTCTTCTTGTGTCACCTTTCGTACTTCTCTACTGGCAGTCTGGACCACTCTGCTTTTTCTCTCTGCTGTTGTTTACTGATTATTAAATACTTTTCAAAACTCGTCCAAACAAGTCTGCAACTTAAATTCAAAATCTTCAAACCTTGCATGTCCTTAAATTCCAATAAACAAATGAACAGATTATATGCAGTTCTGTAGTATCCAAGGTGCCTATTGCTGCTTCATTTCAGCCAGCATTAAGTACAACCTTGCTCTCTACATAACAGACAGGTCTGCATCTTACTGCACATACCCCACTGTTACAAGGGGTTTTGAGATACATTGCCAGAGACCACCCAGGTTTAGGGTTTACTAAGGTTTAATTAAGAGGGAATATATATAAAACATTCCCATTAAACACCCTACCACACCTCCCCGTCTTTTAATTATTTTTCGTTTGTTCTATGTATGTGTTTTTTTTCCAAACAGTTTATTTTAATCAGTTTATAATAAAATGTAAGTTTTAATTAGGGTGTATTCTCTTTAGTGCCACATAATAGGGACTCTCTCCTTTTCTCTTCACCTGGCTTTTTTATACAGCCGAAAAATTGTATAAAATAACAGAGCTTTAACTTCAGCATATATAAACAAACTTAAAAATAAGTCCTGAGAAGGGCTCTGCCCTTTTTCTCAGCCAGGGGATGTTCAAGTCCAGGATACACACAGAATAAGGGTAAGTGTCTCTGTAAGAGATGTGTGCAGAGGTACATATAATGGAGACCGATTAGGGTGCAATTATATCTTGGCTTTATTGAGCCTGTTCCTTTATCCAGGCAAAACACACAAAAATAACAAATCCCTATCTTATTTGTAAGGGCTAACTTACTGCCCCAGAACCTATCTGCAGGACTGAAAGGATATTCCCAATTACCAGCCTATCACCCCAAAGTCTCAGGAGGTACCTTAAGCAGGTGGCCCTCAATGTTGGTCTCTGGCAAGTTCCTGGGTCCTCGGTGTCCAGGAAATATAGGTCTCTGGACGCCTTGATCTCTGCACAGCCTTTGTGCTCAAGACAGTGTCTGTGTGCAGGCCTCTCTGCTCTCATTCTGTCAGCCCAAATGTGAGCTAAGGAATCTCTCTCCTGTTTCCAACAGGAGGCTTTTCTTAGAGCTCTAATGTGGCCAGGTGGAGTCTAGTTAATTGCCTGTCTGCAATTAACCAGCTCCCTGCTGGATTTAGAGGCAGTTTCTCTAAAACAGACTGTATGGTGACAGTCGCAGAGCGTTTACGCAAATAGCCTTCTCTCACCATCTTTTCCATGGACTCCAATTTAGTACTAAATGTCCATTGCTTGTAACCCTTGCTCAGGTCTTGCAAAGCCTGTCAGCTTACTTTTGAATTCTGTTTGATATCCGGAATCTATTTCTACTATCCTTGACTCCTGCCATTTCATGTTATCACTTAAAGAGCATTCAAGACAAGCTATTTGAGTTCTCAGCTCTTGAAGTCGTCCTTCTGCACTTTTTTCTACTCAATGCAGTTGCCAGTTCAGCTTCTTTGGGAGTTGAGTCGCGATTCCACATCTCCAAGTTGACTCAGAGTAAGGATTTAATCTGTTTTCTATTCTCCATTTCTGATCTGCAACTGCCGGTGCTCCTCCCGTACGTTGTCCAGCTCCAGCCGAGCCCTCATTGTCCATGTGGTCCAGCAATTTGCAGGCATCGGCCATCTTGGTTTCATATCGCAGTGTCAGGCCGACCACTTGACGGACACCTCCTCCCTCTTCCTTTATGGCGAGCTGTATCTTGAGCTCAGCAATCTGCGTCTGCAGAGCTGCAAGTTGCTGGGATGTGTGTTTAGCTGCCAGCTTTAGCTTTTCCACTTCTAGGCTTTGCTGCAAGTTCAACTCATCAGCGAGAGATCCCTGTTTCTTGATTGCATCCTGCAATTCTCCTCTCAGGGTCTTTAACTCTTCACTGTGCTTTTTCTGAGCTTGCTTCCACGTATCCTTCATTATATTGTGGAGAACTGAATTTCTTCGCTAGGGCCGCAGCTGTTTGGCTCAGTTTCTGGACCTTTTTGCGCTCCCTCTTATACCAAGTCACCTGGCCTCTAAGCTTGGCCTCCAGCGAAGCTCTGGTGTTGTTCAGGGTAGTCTTCAGTTCCTCATGCTGCTCTGTGGGGACACACTGGGTAATCAGACGTTCCTGCAACACTTGTACTTCTTTAGCAGCCTGCAGATTTTCTTCTTGCAGAGCTTACTGTTTTCTCCTCGGCATTCTGGAGGTGCGTAGGCAGACTTTACAGTAGGTTCTGCAAAAGGTGCTCTGCCTGTGTATGTTGCTCCAATGCTTCAAACTTTTCATCTTCCAATAGTGTATTCCTTTTTTCTAGCTCATGAAGCTTGCTATTAATTTCACTGATGTGGTCAGTCAAATAAGAATTGACCTCTTACAGGCTGGTATTTTCTCTTTTTACAGTCTCTATAATTTTCAGGGCCTCTTTGTTGTCCTCCTTCCATTTACGCACTTCTGAGTTGAGATTTCCGGTCTCCTGGCGAGAGACTTCTATCTCTAGGTTGAGGATGTGAAACTCCTTCTAGGAGACTTTAAGATCCATAGTAAGCCTGCGGACATCTTTTTGAGAGATGCCCAGCTCCTCGTTGAGACTTTGAAGTTCCTTTTTAGAGACTTCCAGTTATGTGCAGCAACTGCTGATCTCTTGGTGTGAGGCATCCAGCTCTATGCGGAGAGTATGAACCTCATTCTGAGAGACTTCCAACTTTGTATGGCAATTGCGAACCTCTTGCTGAGAGACTAATCTCTTTCAGTGCATCAATATATTTCTGTTACAACTTAGCAACCATTTTGTCAGATTTGCTCTACTTTTCATCCATGGCAGTAATAGTAGTGTCCGCAGTATCTAGATCAGTCCTTAGATCCTCCAATTTGGTCTTGGTCGTAGAGTAAATTGCATGCACAGTCTTCTGTAGCTCACTGGTTCCGGCTCAGTTTCCCTGGTATGGTTGGTTGAGGGTTCCTGTCTGTTGGCACCAGACAGACACTTCGTTGGGTAACACGACTTCTGCCTTGGGCCCTCTCGATATTTTCTCATCTGCGTGATGAATCCTCCATTTTCTCTAGGCTGCAGGGCATCCCGGACCCCCTTTTTCTCTGCGTGATCTGCGAGCGTGTCTGTTCCAACCACGGTAAGTGAAGAACATCTTTTCTTTTCCGCCTTTTTGTTTTGGACGACTCTGTCCCATCACGGATACTGGGTTCTCCGTTTTTATTTGAAACTTCAGCAGCTTCACTGTATCCGCCAGGCTTTTCTTGCAGTTG
>NC_134493.1:52507174-52579674 GCF_040206685.1 Ascaphus truei | reverse complement strand
CATCTCCTTAATCGGGAAATGTTTGGCATCCTTTGATCCTCGGCTGCACAGCGCGTGGATTCGTTTGCCTGTGTTTTTACCTTTTAATTGTGTTCTTTAGGCTACTCCTTTTGCCTATTCTGACGGCACGCCGCTTGTTCTGGTTCAACCTGACGTTTATTCTTTATATTTAGGCGTTGGGTTATTGAGGGGTTTTAGCTCCTCTATTTAGCAGCTGTTTGGAACTGCTTTTTTTTTGCTGGGACTCTATGTTTGTTTCAGAGAGGGAGGCACACCAGAGGAGATCAAGGGAAGTCCCACATATTACTTTTAATCTTGTGGGAATGGGCCAGAAGAAAGGGCTCATCCCCCCCCCCAAACATTGCTATACCTTTGTGCTACCTTACCTCCCCCCTCCCCTGTTTTTCTTCCATTTTCTCACTCCACAGTCCCATCTCCCCCCCCCCCCTAAGATTCTACTGTGTTTTGAAACGGAAAAGAAGGGGCAGACGTTTAGATTCCTGAAGTCAGAAGGAACGTAGGCATCGTATCAGAATTATAAGGAAAGTAACAAAAATTGCAAAAGGGCAATTCAGTTAACAAAAATGGATAAGTGAAAATATAAGTGCAAATAGCGCTCGCGTGACAACTTAAATTAATATATAAATGTATAAATGAACATGTGACCGTGAATAAACCTGTGATTTGGAGTCCAAAAAGAGTCCTGGAGCTGCCCAAAAAGTTTCTCTGGTTATCTCACAACCAGGAATGGATGTGGGAGCGATAAACCGCTTGTGGCGCTAAGGCAAGGGGTGGCCTATAGGAAAGGATAGGATCGTGGACAAAGTCCTCTTCTTATGAATGATGACCTCAAGATAGGGAAGACAAAACATACAAAACACTGCAATAGTGCATTACCCAAGGAATATGTGTTGTATAAGAACAGAGCAATTTAATAAAACAAAAATGCAAAACACAAAACAGCATACATAAGTATCAATGGTAAAACAACTCGGTGCGGCTGCACCTGATGGAATAACACTTGCTCCGCCGTGAGAAAAATTGGAATCCAGAGGTGGCTAGGACATGCGCATTTGGTTTTTGGTTTCTTTAGCTGGTAGACACCGCTCGCCGTGGGGTGAAATAAATCAGCAACTCGAGGAGATCCGCGTTCCGTGCTCGGAGTCAGCTGCTGCCAGAGTCTCATCGATCGGCTCCTCCGCTGACGTCACCTCCGGTATCTTTCTGCTAAGGTGTCCCTGCTATGCCAAAAAACGTCCAACGCGTTTCGAAACTCCTAATTGTGGGTTTCTTCTTCAGGGGTAGATGCCACATGAATGTGTACTCCTATATATACCCCTTCTTGTGGTAGTCTGTTTGCCCATTCCCCCCCTTCTGGTGGTAGTCTCTTTGCCCATCCCCCCCTTCTTGTGGTAGTCTCTTTGCCCCCCCCCCATTCTTGTGGTAGTCTCTTTGCCCACTCCCCCCCTTCTTGTGGTAGTCTCTTTGCCCACTCCGCCCTTCTTTTGGTAGTCTTTGCCCACTTCCCCCCTTCTTGTGGTAGTCTCTTTGCCCACTTCCCCCCCTTCTTGTGGTAGTCTCTTTGCCCATTCCCCCCCCTTCTGGTGGTTGTCTCTTTGCCCATTGCCCCCCTTCTTGTGGTAGTCTCTTTGCCCATTCCCCCCCTTCTTGTGGTAGTCTCTTTGCCCACTCCCCCCTCTCTTCTTGTGGTAGTCTCTTTGCCCACTCCCCCCCCCTTCTTGTGGTAGTCTCTTTGCCCATTCCCCCCTTCTTGTGGTAGTCTCTTTGCCCATTCCCCCCCTTCTGGTGGTAGTCTCTTTGCCCATTCCCCCCCTTCTGGTGGTAGTCTCTTTGCCCACTCCCCCCCCCATTCTTGTGGTAGTCTCTTTGCCCACTCCCCCCCTTCTTTTGGTAGTCTTTGCCCACTTCCCCCCTTCTTGTGGTAGTCTCTTTGCCCACTTCCCCCCCTTCTGGTGGTAGTCTCTTTGCCCACTCCCCCCCCATTCTTGTGGTAGTCTCTTTGTCCACTTCGCCCTTCTTTTGGTAGTCTTTGCCCACTCCCCCCCGTCTTGTGGTAGTCTCTTTGCCCACTCCCCCCCCCCCCTTTTTGTGGTAGTCTCTTTGCCCACTCCCCCCTCCCTTCTTGTGGTAGTCTCTTTGCCCACTCCCCCCTCCCTTCTTGTGGTAGTCTCTTTGCCCACTCCCCCCTCCCTTCTTGTGGTAGTCTCTTTGCCCACTCCCCCCTCCCTTCTTGTGGTAGTCTCTTTACCCACTCCCCCCTCCTTTCTTGTGGTAGTCTCTTTGCCCACTCCCCCCTCCCTTCTTGTGGTAGTCTCTTTGCCCACTCCCCCCTCCTTTCTTGTGGTAGTCTCTTTGCCCACTCCCCCCTCCCTTCTTGTGGTAGTCTCTTTGCCCACTCCCCCGTCCCTTCTTGTGGTAGTCTCTTTGCCCACTCCCCCCTCCCTTCTTGTGATAGTCTCTTTGCCCACTCCCCCCTCCCTTCTTGTGATAGTCTCTTTGCCCACTCCCCCCTCCCTTCTTGTGGTAGTCTCTTTGCCCACTCCCCCCACCCTTCTTGTGGTAGTCTCTTTGCCCCCTCCCCCCTCTTATTGTGGTAGTCTCTTTGCCCACTCCCCCCTCGCTTCTTGTGGTAGTTTCTTTGCCCACTCCCCCCCCCCTTCTTGTGGTAGTCTCTTTGCCCACTCCCCCCCTTCTTGTGGTAGTCTCTTTGCCCATTCCCCCATTTCTGGTGGTAGTCTCTTTGCCCATCCCCCCCTTCTTGTGGTAGTCTCTTTGCCCACTCCCCCCTCGCTTCTTGTGGTAGTCTCTTTGCCACACACACACACACACACACACACACTCTGACATAAAGCAGGTATATTATAATACACACACACACACACACACACACACACACACACACACACACACACACACACACACACACACACACACTCTGACATACAGCAGGTATATTATAATACACACACACAGTTACACTCTGACATACAGCAGGTATATTATAATACACACACACAGTTACACTCTGACATACAGCAAGGAATATTATAATACACACACACACACAGTTACACTCTGACATACAGCAGGTATATTATAATACACACACAGTTACACTCTGACATACAGCAGGTATATTATAATACACACACAGTTACACTCTGACATACAGCAGGTATATTATAATAAACACACACACACACACACACACTGACATACAGCAGGTATATTATAATACACACACAGTTACACTCTGACATACAGCAGGTATATTATAATACACACACACACACACACACTCTGACATACAGCAGGTATATTATAATACATACACAGTTACACACTGACATACAGCAGGTATATTATAATACACACACAGTTACACACTGCCATACAGCAGGTATATTATAATACAGTTACACACTGCCATACAGCAGGTATATTATAATACACACACACACACACACACACACACACACACACACACACACACACACACACACACACACACACACACACACACACACACACACACACACACACACACACACACACACAGAGCCATACAGCAGGTATATTATAATACACACAGTTACACACTGACATACAGCAGGTATATTATAATACACACACAGTTACACACTGACATACAGCAGGTATATTATAATACAGTTACACACTACCATACAGCAGGTATATTATAATACACACACACACACACACACACACACACACACACACACACACACACACACACACACACACACACACACACACACACACACACACACACACAGCCATACAGCAGGTATATTATAATACACACACAGTTACACACTGCCATACAGCAGGTATATTATAATACACACACAGTTACACACAGACATACAGCAGGTATATTATAATACAGTTACACACTGCCATACAGCAGGTATATTATAATACACACACATAGTTACACAATACCATACAGCAGGTATATTATAATACATACACAGTTACACACTGACATACAGCAGGTATATTATAATACATACACAGTTACACAATGCCATACAGCAGGTATATTATAATGCCCTGTGACAGAGCGGCTTGTAGGCGAAGGCAGATAGACGCACAGACTGAGGGTGAACCTTAACTGGATTAGGTTTATTTGCCACTTAGACAGGTCTGCAACCCTGCTTTTCACCATTATCACGCAGCACTTCCACTGCAGCAAGGGATTATGGGAAATGACATGCAAATGAGCACACAGTGCCACATTTTTCTTCAAAACCATAAACATGTTTTCCTATAGGCTTAAGCTTGCTGCATGGTCACAGCTATAGAGAACTATGTTTATAGTTTTGAAGAATAAAAATAAACATTAAACAAAATATACATTGCAATAGATAACATAATAAATACTAAACAATAAAATCCATTGATTGGCACTGTGTTTACCTATGCCATCAAAGGGTAGCCTAGATAGGCACATTGTCAATTAATGGACACCCTATTAAAAAAAAAAAAGTCTTAACATTGCCGGTGCCAAACCAGACAAAAAAAACACCCAACAAATCGATGCCCGATGGCGCAATTAAAAAAAAGTCAAGGAAATTTCCGTCTAGTTAACATGCACGTTTGTATACGAAATATGATCATAGAACTTCTATTTTTCCATGAGAAATAAATGTCTTTTGCATCTCCTTAATCGGGAAATGTTTGGCATCCTTTGATCCTCGGCTGCACAGCGCGTGGATTCGTTTGCCTGTGTTTTTACCTTTTAATTGTCTTCTTTAGGCTACTCCTTTTGCCTATTCTGACGGCACGCCGCTTGTTCTGGTTCAACCTGACGTTTATTCTTTATATTTAGGCGTTGGGTTATTGAGGGGTTTTAGCTCCTCTATTTAGCAGCTGTTTGGAACTGCTTTTTTTTTGCTGGGACTCTATGTTTGTTTCAGAGAGGGAGGCACACCAGAGGAGATCAAGGGAAGTCCCACATATTACTTTTAATCTTGTGGGAATGGGCCAGAAGAAAGGGCTCATCCCCCCCCCCAAACATTGCTATACCTTTGTGCTACCTTACCTCCCCCCTCCCCTGTTTTTCTTCCATTTTCTCACTCCACAGTCCCATCTCCCCTCCCCCCATAAGATTCTACTGTGTTTTGAAA
The DNA here is from genome assembly GCF_040206685.1 of Ascaphus truei. Classification (NCBI taxonomy): domain Eukaryota; kingdom Metazoa; phylum Chordata; class Amphibia; order Anura; family Ascaphidae; genus Ascaphus; species Ascaphus truei. Next base: position 52,574,500 of record NC_134493.1, on the reverse strand, counting down.
CGGAAAAGAAGGGGCAGACGTTTAGATTCCTGAAGTCAGAAGGGACGTAGGCATCGTATCAGAATTATAAGGAATGTAACACAAATTGCAAAAGGGCAATTCAGTTAACAAAAATGGATAAGTGAAAATATAAGTGCAAATAGCCCTCGCGTGACAACTTAAATTAATATATAAATGTATAAATGAACATGTGACCGTGAATAAACCTGTGATTTGGAGTCCAAAACGAGTCCTAGAGCTGCCCAAAAAGTTTCTCTGGTTATCTCACAACCAGGAATGGATGTGGGAGTGATAAACCTCTTGTGGCGCTAAGGCAAGGGGTGGCCTGTGGGAAAGGATAGGATCGTGGACAAAGTCCTCTTCTTATGAATGAACTGGGGGTATATATAGGAGTACACATTTATGTGGCATCTATCCCTGACGAAGAAACCCACAATTAGGAGTTTCGAAACGCGTTGGACGTTTTTTGGCATAGCAGGGACACCGTAGCAGCAAGATACCGGAGGTGACGTCAGCGGAGGAGCCGATCGATGAGACTCTGGCAGCAGCTGACTCTGAGCACGGAAGGCGGATCTCCTCGAGTTGCTGATGTATTTCACCCCACGGCGAGCGGTGTCTACAAGCTAAAGAAACCAAAAACCAAATGCGCATGTCCTAGCCACCTCTGGATTCCAATTTTTCTCACGGCGGAGCAAGTGTTATTCCATCAGGTGCAGCCGCACCGAGTTGTTTTACCATTGATACTTATGTATGCTGTTTTTAGTTTTGCATTTTTGTTTTATTAAATTGCTCTGTTCTTATACAACACATATTCCTTGGGTAACGCACTATTGCAGTGTTTTGTATGTTTTGTCTTCCCTATCTTGAGGTCATCATTCATAAGAAGAGGACTTTGTCCACGATCCTATCCTTTCCTATAGGCCACCTCTTGCCTTAGCGCCACAAGAGGTTTATCGCTCCTACTAACAAAAATGGATAATGAAAAAAGTTCTTTAAGTACCTTAATAACAAAAAAATCAGAAAAGAAAATATAGCACCCTTTCAGTGTGAGATGGGCAGGCAGATTATTGGAGATAAGGAAAAGGCAGTTCTATTTCACTAGGACTTTTTTTACTTTCCATTATTGAGCCTGTATATGCACTGTGCCTATTTTAATTTACATGTAACGGGTTTCCCCCCCCCCAATCTCACATTGGCCCGGGTACTTTAATAACCAACCCCCATTACGTGTGTGTTTGGTGGTGCACCTGTAGGCAACAGAACTCCTGAGCCTCCCGCTTGATGGTAGTAGGGGATATCCAACAGAACAGGTAGCTGAGGTAGTGGGTGCGAGTTCAACTTACATCATGCGCAGCGCCTCCACCTCATCAGGGTCTATGCTTCCGCAGGGAGATGGTCCTGGTGAGGAACTCCTTCTTGGTGGTGCCATCCACTGCTGAGTAATTTCACACTCACACAGTGGGGGTATCGTTAACAAGGTCATCTTTATTGTAGACGGTGATGTAGCAGACTGCCCCATGCAGCTGCCGGCTCTAGCCGCACATCTCTCCGTGCTGTCACTTCGCCAGGTACGCCCTCCCAAATTGGAGTGGGATTCCCTCTTCTCCTAGGGAGATCCTCTCTGTGCCAGGTCCCTGGACACAGAGTGGCTTAGACAGGCTGATTGGTCAACCTGGACCTCTAGTTACGTCACTAGGGTCACAAAGTGTTCCTACAATCCCTTATGCAGGACAATACAATTTCCTAACAGCTTTCCACTGCTGCTAGAACACACTATAACTAACTGTGTTGTGCCTTATATACTTCAGGAGGCAGGCGCATCCCTGATGTCACTATCCAGGGACTCAGAGCATACAGCCACTCCCCTCCATACATAGGGCACCTCACCATTGGATGAGGGAAAACCTCCATAACTACTGCTGGCATACCTGTTCTTACCAGGACTTACTGCCAACAGAGAGGAAAGCAATATACCATTATTATGCATGGCTATATACATATCCCCATTTATCCTGTGTATGCACTGCGTCTGTTTCTATCTATATATACTTATTTGGTTCTTTCTGTTCAGTAAAATATTTTTCTTTTTGATGTACTCTTGTGTATTTGATCTGTTACTCCCTGATTGAGTGCTGGCAACCCTGAGTGTTTTGTATGTATATTTTGTGTTCTCTTTAATTGTTATGCTTTTCAATGGGCAAAACGGTTATATAGCAAGAAAAATAAAGTACAGGAAGAAGTATCTGTGAAAAAAAGCAGTGGTACTGTGTCAATCCCATATGTCTGGGGTCATGTCCTTGTCATGTTCCCATATGCTACACAATAATATATAGATGGCTACACAATGTTGGTACTAGGGGGTACTGAATTACCACTACTGTTTTACATTTACCAACCCACAGTATCAATCTCACAGTTAAACTTTCTTATTAGATTAAAGGGATTTATTACATTACGTTCACTAAAGTCTTCTGCTATATTCCCACAGCGCTAATCATCTTTATAACTTTGTAAAAGGTAATTCAAACATCTCTTATAGCGTAAACCTTTTTATCAGTTCTTAAAATAAATCTCAGTACCGCTACTTTATATTGCATGTTCACCACGGCAGAGGGACACAGACAAACAGAACCAACAGTCCCTCACAGCTAGGGTTGCCAGGTGGCTTCTCCAAAAATACTGGACTCAATGGTGAAAGGTTCATCATGTCACTATGTCCAGGGAGGAAAATACCAGACACATACATGTCCAGTATTACAGTACCTCTCATTTTATACTGGACAGAGTATCCAAATACAGGACAGTCCAGTTCAATACCGGACACCTGCAAACCCTACTCGCAGCTGTCCCTCCCACTTCAGGGTGACACAGAGAGGAGAGACATTAAATCGGTATCATTTTCTTTCACTGTAGGGTGACATCTACACCTCCCTCTCTCTCCCCCTTTGCAGTATGATACAGTTGTGAAGGACAAGTACAATATAGATCACGAACTGCAGAGGTCACCACGTGCTGCAACATTTCCACAAAGACCAGATCCCATTCTCGGAGCATCTGATTAACTCATTGGGGATGAACCAGGACAAGAAGCTGACGACTGAGAGGATCTTGAATCACACCCTGGAGATCATCTACCTGTTGACCGGAGAGGTGAGGGCACCTGGGGATGTGAAAATGGCACCATCTTATCTCATTAACAGGGTCCTGCAGAGCATTAATAAGGGAGGCACTTGAGATGCAATGTAAAAGGACAGATGTTATTAGACTAATACAACAACAAAAAAGGGGTGACCAATGCTACATCCAATTGACAAAACATATAAAGTAATAAGTATAAAGTATAAACACTTCAATAATAATAATAATATTTACTTGGTTATTTAGTTAAACCCTTTGGCCAAAGCGTCATAAGCCTGCATACAACGTCAAGGTATAACCAAGATTAATGCAGGTCCTACACTACACTGTGAACCCTTCCTTTTACCTCTGTATGAGGGGAAAGAACCATAGTAGATCCTGTTTTTTGCAGCAAAGTGAAAAGACCTCCTCACCTAACAAACATAGGTTGAACTAGATTTTAAAAAAAATTAACCTCCTCTACTTTGTACCTATAATGTCGCAAGCCCTGTAATGATAAGACATTATTTTGAATGTGATTGTTCTACAATCCATGATGTTTGTGTCATATACAGTAGGCACAGTAGAGTCAGTGAGTTCAGTGCAGTCAAATCAGTGATACAATAGACAAAATTGGTGAGGAGGCCACTGAATAGATTGCTTGAGTGTAGAGCGGTTAACAAGATTTGTTCCTCTCACTGCAAAGCAACAAATCTACAGGAGCATGAGACATATCAACGACATGTATTTTTTTTTAATATGTCAATGTGTAGGATTATATTGTTGTGAAGAAGCACGGTGAGCATGTCACAGGCAGCAGCAGTCCCTGTGTCACCGAAGGATTGTGCCGGACCCAGAGACCCACCGTGGAGCATCCAACTAACTCACGGATACACGAGAAAAACAATGCCAGGATGCTGGAGACTGAGAAGATCCTGGAACACACCAACAGGATCATTCACCTACTGACTGGAGAGGTGAGGGCTGCTGAACAGCGGTACATTTTACCATCTTTATGTCTTCATTTAGCCTTTTCTTTAGCTAACTTTGTTCTATGTATCTGTATTTTCCTCTCACCCTTGCTCAACTGGCTTTCCATAAGTAAAAGATTCTTACAGGACCAATTATGTCTGGATAATAAGTGCGGAATTCTTTGTGTTACAGGTACCTATAAAGTGTGATGATGTTGCAGTGTATTTCTCCATGGAGGAATGGGGTTATTTAGAAAAACATAAGGAGCTCTACAAGGATGTGATGATGGAGAATCACCAACACCTAATATCACTGGGTAAGAGGAGGTTTTCTCATTCTGGTATAGATGCCTGTCATGTGGCACTATAGCAAAAAAGTAGCTAAAGCTAAGTTTTCTGATATTAGCCATTTTAGAAAAAAATAAGTTAATTTGAGGTTTGTGTGAGGAATAAGAAACAATACATTCCAATCGCAATTCAGTACACGTTTTATACTTATTGAAATATTGGACCAGAAATTTTAAAATATGTTTCTCACATACAAGCTTATTCATGTGTGGTTGTGTCTATGTGAAAGGGGTTAACAACAAAGAGCCCTCCAGTTGTCCCACTCCCCTTTCCAAAGGGCACCAAAATGATCACTCACACCCCAAAACCATCACACAATACCCCAATACCATCACATAATACCCCAATTACATTGCCACCCCAAGGATTAATGTAAGGGTTTAGACCTCAGGGTCCTCTTTTCCCCTTAAACTAGAAAAATATGCATTTAAACAAAAAACCCAATTTCGCAAAACATGTCAAAATTTGATCAATCTCTTCAAAGGGTAATTGGTTCAATTAGCGCTCAAAGACATTACTTATTCAATTTTATAAGGAGCTGGGACAAGTCCACACAACAGCACTCAGACCGCACATATATGTACAGTTGTGTGAAAAAGAAAGTACATTCCTGGTAATGTACAGGTTAATAAAAGCTTCAATCAGACTTAGAACTATGCAACTAATTTTGACAGATTTATTATAAATCATTCTTCCTGGTAATACACAAGTTATTAAGAATCTATATTAGTGTTAGGGACCCTTGAGATGTGGTCTGCCGTGTAGTGGCTCAGGGGCTTACAACACTTTGGCCAAAATGTTAAACTAAAAGACCATTTTATTTAATAGATATCTATACATATATATTTAGGCACTGTACCGTGTATAAGTTTCACTGGATGTGCACTGAGCCCTGTCTGTGTTTCATGTTCTGTCTCTGGTTTTAAATATATATTGCCATGCTCAGTAGCACTCCTCTGTGACACTTATATGCTTATGTATATGTTGTGGTTAATTTGGGGGTTTAATATGAGCTTGCAGGTGTCCTGTATGTTTTACATATGTTGTATTTACCTAATTTTAAGACCTTCTAAGGAACAGATGATTGTTATTATGTCCTGATATGTAAAACCATAGAATTCAAAGAGGGTGTACTTTCTTTTTCACACAACTGTATATATAGGTTGAAGAACTCATGCATTTGATTTACCCAATTGTAGAAAAACATGTAGGCATGTAAAGGCAATTCCTGTTCATTTGAAGGTCCATCAGTCATGATATGTTTAAACTCCTATGAAGGAGAGACACACATCCAAAGCAGAACACCCTGGGGGGCGGTTATGAAGTCACCATAAAGTGACAAGCATACCTCCATCCATGGTTAAAGTATACCTGTGTGAAGTCTCCTGGAGCAACACTCTCCCTGTAACCTTCAGATTAATGATACCCACATTATGGCATTCAGAGAAGTCTGACAGATTCATATCTATCAAACGGTGACAGTCCCACTTTTAACCTTGAGAGGGGAACTAATCATCTGATATTTGCAACACAGATATCTTCTTACATTTTATATAATTACAATAGTGTACTCATGGCCTTTTTAGATTTATACCTGACATTACCGGATATACCAGACATGAATTATTTTACATAACGTTCATCTGTAATGATATTGGAGAAAGTGTCACCTCTGGCACCTTTTGGTTCTGTTGGTCAGGGAATTTCTAAGGAATTTATTATGTCTTTTGAAGTATACCCCAGCTGATAGAATAATACCTGGTGGTGTATCTGTAAACTGTTGTGTGTCATTTTAATATTGGCATGGTTTGATTGCCACCCATGTCATGGACACATGATGTACATGATAATCTAACAAGAAACAGAAAAATAGTTCTCTTAAAAAGCAGGTTAATAAATTGGTTGCTGGACTTCTCACATACTTTATTCCTTGCATGGCTTTGTGACAATGTTTATGCTATTAATGTACTTTTTTTCTCACACTGCGTTTCTTTCCAACAGATAAATCCATGAGCAGAAATAAACGGGCAGGATGTCCCATTCCTCTTTGCTCACCAGATTGTGTATATGAAGATAACCGCGTTATTAACAATGATCAGGGAACTACTCGATTGATCCAAAATAAACCAAGCAAGAGACAGAGAAAATCCGTGATATATATGGCTAAGGAATCAAGCACACGGGAAGAAGAAAATCTCACAGGCTCCCACATTTATACACTCAAAGAACATACAGGGACAGAATATACATTCACTCATATTAAGGAAGGAGGCAAAGGAACCAATAATGCACATTCAATTTACAAGTGTAAGTGCAGTGAATGTGGTAAAAACATTAAAAATAAATCTGCTTATAAAATTCACCAAAAACTACATACCACAGAAAGGCTGTATAGCTGCTCTGAAGGTCAGAAATGCTTTACTAGTAACTCAGATCTTGTTAAACATCATACAATTCATGAGGGAGAGAAGTTGTTTGCTTGCTCTGAATGTGGAGGACACTTTCCTAGGAAATATAATCTTATTAGACATTTTGCAATTCACACAGGAGAGAAACCATATGTTTGTGCTGAATGTGGAAAATGTTTTTTCAACAGCTCAAAGCTCGCTCAACATCAGAGAGTTCACACAGGAGATAAGCCATTTGTTTGCTCTGTATGTGGGAAATGTTTTTCCCACAGCTCAACTCTCGTTATACATCAGAGAATTCACACAGGAGAGAAGCCATTTGTTTGCTCTGTATGTGGGAAATGTTTTTCCCACAGCTCAACTCTTGTTACACATAAGAGAATTCACACAGGAGAGAAGCCGTTCCTTTGTACTGAATGTGGAAAATGTTTTTCTCAGAACCCACATCTTGTTGCACATCAGAGAATTCACGCAGGAGATAAACCATTTCTTTGCCCTGAATGTGGAAAATGTTTTACCCACAACTCAAATCTTGTTAAGCATCAGAGAATTCACACAGGAGAGAAGCCATTTGTTTGCACTGAATGTGGAAAATGTTTTAGCCAGAGTTCAGATCTTATTAAACATCAGAGACAACACAGACAAACATATCATTAAGAAAGCTACCTTGTTATTGTGACGGAAAGGGGCACAGGGACCAGTATAATAAAGGTTCAACCTGGTCCCTGCCTGTCCTTCCCATGGGCTCATCCAGCCACCAAACCCTGGAGCTACCAGGTTTTAATGTGAGTAGCCCCTTGCATACCCTTTTCTGTGATTATTAAATTTTCACAAAAAAGTATAAAAATGTGTTTCGGGTAACAATAAAGCCGAGACAGATTCTCTGGACAGAAAGGGCTGAGAAACCCATTGTGCAGCCCGCTTGTCTAGAGAAAGTGTATTCTCCTAGGACTGAAGGGGGAGTAGATTCCCTGTTTTAACGTGTATACTGTAGCTCTGATTTGTGTGTTGTGTTGCTAGCTCCGGCTTGAATAAAAAGTCTTTATTGCACTGCTTTGTCCTGACTGGTGCCTTGATCCCTGGATTAAGTTCTGGTCTTTCATGATTACTTCAAGTTCGGCGCTGAGGAAGATGGATGCTTTTGAGTAGCGCTCCAACAGTGCCTGTGAACCCTAGTTAGCTAGCGGCTGATGAGGTGCAATTATGTCCAAATTACCTAATTTAGGGATTAGCCACCCAATATCTAAGCTTCTAAAGTCCAGGAAGCACTCACATTCTCAAGAGGCAGCAGACTTCTTTAAGAGGCGCGGAACAGGGAGCAGACCCATGTGCTGGCTCCGATGGCGACAATGAATCGGACCCTAGAGAATCGAGTCAAGCGAGCACTAAAAAAAATATAAAAATACTTTTTTCTCAAACATTAGGGGCATGTTTCAAGCTGAAATACAAACAGCCCTGAGAGAGGTTACCAAACAGATTATCCTGTAGGGAGACTTAACTCGACAGAAAATAAACTCACTCACCAAGAAGACAAGGACAGGTAATTGTCTACCATGCACTTCAAAATAGAAGATATCCTAGAGCAGGGGTGTAAAAACTTTTTCATCTGCGCCCCCCTGCCTGCTCTCTTCCGTCCCCCCGAATACATTTTCTCCAGTGTTCTTTAACATCACAACGTCATCTAACCCGGCAGCGACATTTGATGCCGCGTTGTTATGGAGACAAGGTAAAACAAGGTAAGGGACTATATTGAGGTCTCGTGTGCTTAACCAGCATTTTTAAAGGGTTAATGTACCCTTGACATCACATTACCTTTGTGGTACACATTTACCTATTGATCACCGTCTCGTCGTTTGGGGATTTTAACTACGCTGTATATATTTTATCACGTTTATCGTCGGATTTTACAGTTAATAAAAGTTTCTTATTTTTCGTTCTGTGTTTAGTGGTCCCGTGGCACCTGTTGGTGGTCTATTCCTATTTGAGGGTTTTTCTGGTATCAGTTACTATACTGTTACTTTACGTTAATCATTTTTCCTTGGTATACTGCGAGTGCAGCTATTAGGGGCTCTAGTGACCCATTGTGGTCACTCACCCTAGTTTTTCATATGCCCGCTTCCTTCCCTTTGCACCAGGTATTTCAGTAGTTATCTATGGTGAGCGTTGTGTTCATGCGCGTGTTTTGGGAGCTGGTGTACCCTGAAATAGACTAGGAGACAATATACCTCCCAGAGTTACTGCTTTCCCAGGGATGCAAATAGATGTTGGCCCTGCAATTTTCTCCAGCTCTGCATCAAAAGGTAGAATATGCCAGTAGCTTTGTATAATAGCACTGTAAGGGTTCTAGTCCAGGGTTTTGATGGAACTTACCCATACGTGGCTGTTGTGGCCATCTTGGTTCCTTGCAAATCTCTCCCTGGACTTACTGGTTAGCTGCACCTGTTCTTGCCTGCTGTACAGTCCTGCATCTGTTTTGGCTCGCCTTGCTATTTAGGGTCAGCCTCTTCCACCAGGAAAGGGCTGAGCATAATCCTTTGTGACAGGTCCTGGTCGCAATCACTCTTCCTTGTCTTGCTTTGACCCCGCTAACTTCTATCCTCAACCTCGGCTAGTGTCCCCCTACGATAGCACCTCTCCATTCCTCGACCTTGTACAACCCTAGGACCTTGCTCTCCTAATACGCTGCTCTTTCCTACCCTGACTGATAGGTCAAATCTGGACCTAGGGCAGGAAACCTTTTCTTTACTCCACTCAGAGAGTTTTCATCACGCAGCTGCTATATTCTTTTGTCTCAGATATGAAGGTCGAGCTAGGAGAAGCAAAGATTCAATGCACACAATGTGGTTGAGTTCTCACTTCTGTTTTAATATGCTCACAGAGGAATCTTTTATACCAAAGGCAAGGACAATACATTGTGTGTCAATTTCATATATCTGTTACAAACTGAGTTCCCATGTATAGATCATACATCTAAAATTACATATACCATCTGGCCTAAATTGGTGGAAATAGGGATAAAAGGTCAATAACTACTAATGGGGTCAGAAACAAGACTAGTAGTCTTGTTTCTTATAGTCTTGTTTCTTATGTAATAGATATCCTGGGACAGCTGGTCCAAAGCTGAAATACTTTTACCATCTAGTCTTCTGAGAAAATAAAGCTTGACTGTTTTAACCTATTCAGGCCCTGAAAAGAACATAGCTGACAGATACAGTTTTTAACCTTACATGCCCTCTTTTTGTTCTGGAAGAACAATCCAATTGACCAGGCCCATTTACTCTTCTGCACACCACCCAGGAGAGGAAAAACTCCAAGGGAGAAACCTCCAAGAGACCATGGGAATGCAGAAACCTATCTCTTTTAGGTATCTCGTTTGATAATCAGAGATGAACATATGGGTGGTTGACGAGTACCAAGACTTGGTATTTCTCGCTCTCATTGTGGGAGACATATACATAACGGTAGAACTAGAAGCAGAAGCAGCTTTCTTTTGGCAAAAATAGAGCTGATTACACTTTTAGACATCTGAATTAACATATACACACAAAGTAATAAACTTGCGATTGCCATGATTCCATAAAGAATTTTCATTCCCAATGCATCTAGCCAATTTCCAAGGCCAAAGGTCCAATCGAACCCTTTTTGGTTCCTTTCGCATTCTAGATTGAATTTCTGCTAGTGTGTCTATATCATGGTGTATGCTTTTTGATTGGTCATCGATATAAACACAACATTCTTTACCTACTAACTTACAAACCCCTCCTTGTGCTGCCAACAGATAATCTAGTGCCATGCGATTTTGCAAAACTACCGTTCTTATCTGTTCTTGCTCATTAGTGAGCTTAGTTATAGCATCATTGGTGGCGTTGAAAGCAACATCTAGCTCGTCCACCAGTAATCCCAGTTTGGAATATAAATCAAGGATGCCGTAAAAAGGGAATAAGGTACCTGCGAATGCTTCGCTTATACTTGTTTTGACAGTTAAACCTCTTTTATTCCTTAACCGGCCTTCAGGTAGAGTAAGTTTCACCTGAAAAGCGGGTAGAACAAAACCAAGATAGCACGGGGCGGGATGATTATAGGGCACAAACTTAGTTGCCCAGGTGCCACATAACCAGTAATACCCATATGGGAGTTTAATCGTAGGTGGGTAAGTTGTGTTCGCTCTTTCCAATAGTTGTGAAGTACCATATTTACAACTACTGTTGCTAAAACCATCACCGCACGCACAAGCACCTATTGACCAGAACTGATTGGTTCGTGTTGGGTTTATCCATACTCTCCAAGTCTGGAGCTGTGCTCTGAACCACGTGTACAACTTGGGGGGGTTACTGGTACATTATTTATTTATAAAATATTTTACCAGGAAGTAATACATTGAGAGTTACCTCTCGTTTTCAAGTATGTCCTGGGCACAGAGTAAAACAAAATAATACATGGTTACAAATACAGTTACATAAATAAAACAAGGTATACATTATATACAAGACATTGCGTGCACAGTTAAAGAAAATATATATTATGAGCGTATGAAACAGTTACAGACCATATTAAAGTGTGAGACAGCCTTAGATTTGAAAGAACTTAAGCTGGTGGTGGATATGAGAGTCTCTGGTAGGTTGTTCCAGTTTTGGGGTTCACGGAAGGAGAAGGAGGAACGTCCAGATACTTTGTTGAGTCTTGGGACCATGAATAGTCTTTTGGAGTCTGATCTCAGGTGATAGGTGCTGCATGTGGTAGGGGTGAGGAGCTTGTTCAGGTAGCTGGGTAGCTTGCTCAGAAAGTATTTGAGGGTGAGACAGGAAAGGTGAACTTTGCGCCTAGACTCTAGTGATGACCAATCTAGTTCTTTGAGCATTTCGCAGTGATGTGTGTTGTAGTTGCATTGGAGAACAAAACGGTGTCATTATAAGTAACGTAATTTTGACAGAACTCACTACAATTCATGGTTAATTTCAGAGAATCAAATATCGTATGTTCACTTTGTGTGATAAGAGGTATATTAAAAAGTAATGTGATCACTGCCTCCTGACAGTCAGAGTGCAATAGAGAAATTGAATCTCCATGGATATTCTGTACATTCTGGTAGCATATGGCTCCGGCTACAACCTTTTCGCTAAGATGGATCTGATCTAACTCCTTTCTCTCTTGAGATTTGTTGTCAGGGGTAAGATTCCATGAAAGATCCCTTTCTACTATCTCCTGTAACTTGGATTGATCAATGGGGATAGGTACTGCTGGGTAGCCATGTTTAAGGCTATGTGGACCATGTCCACAGACCCAACAAGATGTATCAGGTTTGGTTTCATGGTGAACAACTATTAGAGACTTTACATATATATTATCCTTTTCCCAAGATGATTTATGAAGCTCTCTTTTCTGTCGGTTGTGCTGTATTATGTAATTGAACCTATAACTAATGGGTATGGTGTCTTTGTGGTACACAATGCAAGAAGTTAATCCCCAAATTAGCCCCAAAATCAAAGCTATTACAATGGATAAACATATGGTGAACATTAGGAGCTTGCCGACGGGTCCAGGATGGGTGGACCATGGGAGCCAATGGGTGCGGTCTTGACGCGACTTGCGTGGATCCATGTTGGGCTGTCGTCTGTGAGTATGGCAGTACGGGTGATGGCGATCACGGTGACAGTGGTCCGAAGGGAGGATCCAATGTCTTATTCTTGAACAGCTGTTTGACCAGGACAGTGTCTCCAGGCTTAAAGGGGTGGGTAGGCTCACCTGAGGGGGAAGGCAAAGAGACAGAAACATCACCATAGATGCCATTCAATTTCTCAATAAGTTGTGTTACATATTCCTCAGTTATACATTGCAAGTTGTTCCCTACTAGTGGCGTGCCATGGTTCCATGCCCAAGGGGTAGGAAAAGGCTTACCCATTAAAATTTCAAAAGGAGAGTACCCAGTAGTTTTATTTGGGGTCATCCTTATCTCTGCTAGTACAGCAGGCAAATGATCAGGCCAGTTTCGAAAAGTGCCATTAGTGCCCTTCCTGATTTTGTCTTTGATCGTCCTGTTTGTGCGCTCCACCTGACCAGATGACTGGGGATGATATGGAATATGAAACTTCCAGTCAATGCACAACAGTGTACAAATGTGCTGTGTGACTTTAGCCGTAAATGGGGTACCTTTGTCACTATTGATAATCAATGGGCATCCAAAACGAGGAATAACTTCCTTACACAAAATTTTAGCCACCGTTTTGGCATCTTCCCTTGCAGTGGGAAATGCTTCTACCCATTTGGAGAACTGATCCACAATTACCAATAAGAATTGTAATTTACCCTTAGCTTTAGGCATGTGTGTAAAGTCAATTTGTAGACACTTCATAGGGCCATCAGGTGGTGGCAAATGGTCGTGTGCTCCGTGAATATTACCCGTGGGCTTATTACGAGCACAGGTCAAACACCTAGATAATTGTGTCTCCACTAACAGTGGGAGATCCTTAATGCAGAACTTAGTCTGTATTGTCTTGCAGGTTTGTTTGCGACCAATGTGACCAAAAGAATGAAAATGACTGATAAAAATTGGTGCTGCTGTCTTTTGTATACCCGCCCTTCCCTCCTTGTCTGACATAAGAGAATGCACATCCTTTGTCAGACCTTCTGATTCCCAATACTGAACATCCTCTTTGGATGCGAGAGCTTGAAGAGATAATATGTCAAACTGTGGGATGGGTGGTTGCAAGATCAGAGTATATTGTGGTATGTGATCCTCGGGATACTGAGGATGAAACTCGGCAGATAATGCCGCATCCTTGGCTACCATATCTGCCAAATTATTGCCATCAGTAATAGCTGAATCCTCTTTACTGTGCCCTTTGCATTTAACAATAGCTAACTGTGAGGGCAACAACATAGCATCTAAAAGACCTAAAACTAGCTGTGCATGAGAAATTGCTTTATTGTCTGATGTACGAAAACCTCTGTTCTTCCAGATTACCCCAAAATCATGTACCACTCCAAAAGCATACCGGGAATCCGTATAGATGGTGACTGGTTTGTCAGCAAACAGTATACAGGCCTGTGTCAGGGCTACCAACTCAGCAGCTTGGGCTGAAGCAAAGGGCAAAGCATTTGCCATTAAAACAATGTCAGGCAACTGTACTACTGCAAAACCAGTCAGAAAAACACCATCCATAGGTTTTGAGCAAGAGCCATCTACAAATACAATGTCACCGGTTGACAAAGGGGAGGAAGATAAGTCATATCTTGGAGATGTCTCTTCCCTTAAAGTCAGAGCACAATCATGTGTTAAACTGTCGTCTGGGTCACCTGTGTCAATGCAGGAAAGTAGCTGGTGTAGTAGTACCGCAGGGCCTGCATGAGAGGGGTAATACTTGACAACCAGATTAGAGGTTGCAGTCAAAACTGTCTCATATCCTGATTTCCTTTGAGCTGTCATGTGCTGTGTGGTGATGTTGTTAAGGATATGTATAACTTGGTGTGTTGTATGCAAGATAAGAGAGTGTGAAAGAACAATGGTCTGAGCAGCTTCAACCATCATGGCACAGGCGGCTACGGCCCTTAAGCATGCCGGCATTCCCCTCACCACGGGAGGTAGTACTTTAGAATAAAAAGCTACGGGCCTATAACCACAGCCGTGTTCCTGAGCAAGGACACCCGCCACAGTCGCTCCACCTTCAGAGCAATAAAGGTGAAACGGTTGCTGATAGTTTGGCAGTCCAAGAGCAGGAGCAGAGCAGAGGGAGGCTTTCAGTGTCCGGAAGGCATCGGACATCTCATTGCTCCACTGGATAACATCTGGCATGTCTTTGAGGGTTGCCTGTCGAATATGATCATAATATGAACAGTCAGGAATCCATTGACGGCAATTTGTCACAACACCCAGAAAAGATAGCAATGCAGTCTTGGTTTTGGGCCTTGGCAAAGCAACAATTGCTTGCACACGTTCAGGAGCCAATGTCCTTTGCCCATGTGACAGGATGAATCCCAGGTATCGTACCTCTGGAAGACAAAATTGCAGTTTCTTGAGTGACACTTTGTGTGCTGTGTCATGTAATTGTAAAAACATACTGAGAGAGTCAGTGAGACATGATTCATAGTCTTTGCTGCACAGCAACAGGTCATCTGCATATTGGAGCAATACAGAATCACAGGGCGGGGACCAAGACTCAAGGGTTTTACGGACTATGGTTGAGAAGGCCGTTGGGGAGTCGATATACCCCTGGGGTAAACGGTTCCAGGTATATTGACCCCCCCTGTACGTGAAAGCAAAAAGAGGCCGGGTATTGGGGTGTACCGGTATACTAAAGAATGCCGAACACAGATCCACGGCCGTGAAACAAGTCGCTGTGGTAGGTATACCAGTGAGGATTGAATTCACATCTGGTACTATGGGGGCAATAGGTTGTACCAGTGCGTTAACTGCTCGCAAATCCTGTGTAAAGCGCCATTGCTGGCCTCCTGGCTTAGGGACTGGGTTAACAGGTGTGTTGTATGGGGAGACAGTAGGGGAAATAATGCCTTTGGCTAACAGCTCGTGTACAATGGGGGCAATACCCTGTTCTTTATCTGCGGATAAGGGGTATTGTTTAATGTACACTGGGGAGGTATTAGGCTTCAAGGTCGCCTCATAAGGAGAGCAATCAATAAAACATGGGTCAGTGGATGACATGGCCCATAAGGAAATGGGTACTTCAGAAAGTGAGGGATGTGGAAAAATGTCACAAGTTTGAAAACAAGTCATTGCTGGCAAACTGTCCAAAGGCAAATAACAAGGTTTTAAAACAATGTCATGTCCTTTGATCCACTCATATGTACAGTCAGGGGTAATGATGTATGCATAGCAGGGTGTCAAATACAGTCCAGTGATTGATGACATCTGTGCGTCCGGCTGAGGGTGGTCAGCATGATCTAGAAATTGATCATACGAATCCCAAACCTCAATCGGAGTTTGAAAGGCAATATTGACATATGCATTTTGTGTGCATGCAAAATCATAAGCTGCATACAATTGCTGTCTGATTTCCTGAGCAAACATCAGAGTACGAACCTTCCTATTGGGGTCATATGTATGTCTTGCAACAAAACAGGTAACATAATCTTCTTTTGGACCTGCAGGAGTGGTAAGACAATAGGGAGTGTCACACACAACCCCACCCTTGTCTGTGATATATAATGTCACACTCATTTTTCCCATAAGATCTCTTCCCAGGAGATTAACGGGGCACTTTGGGATAATCAAAAAGGAATGCTGCACCTCCAAAGGGGAAATACCTGGGGACACGTGTCTGACTGCAGACGTTAAATTTAAAAGTGGTGTCCTTTTGCATTCCACTGGAACCCCACCAACACCAATAGAGGACTCACTTGCATCTGTGACTGGACCCTTATAAAACCGCTGCGAAATAGATGAGCGGGTTGCTCCTGTATCAGCTAAAAAATCATACAGGGTCCCGTCAACAGTAAAAGTTACCACAGGTAAATTTTCCCATCGAGAGGAGAGTTCGGCCAAATAACAAATGAGGGGTCCCGTCCTCTGGCATCCCTATTGTTGGGGGGTTTGTGGTTTCCACTGGACATGCAAATTGTGCCTGGGGGGTCCTCCCTGATAATTATGTGGGGGGTGTTGGGGGTTTTGTGATGTGGCTTGAGGCGGTGGCTGCCATGAGCCAGTTGCCTCCCCATTAGCATCCTGAAGGTGATATGGGCACTCATTTTGCCAATGTCCCATCTGGCCACAATTGAAACAGGACCCATTATGATGAGATCTCCCTCCTGAGTGATTACGGGGTCCTGCAAAGGATCGTCTACCCTGATTCCTACCACCTCTACCTCTTCCACGTCCCCGTCCTCCGTCAAAATACATGGTCGCGTTGGAGCGCCGCGTATTTTTCACGGGAGGGGGAAAAACCCCTGCTGCATCTTTCACTCTAACACACTGATCCCATTCTACTATATTTAGCTGATGCCACCTATCAATGCACATTCTAATTGTCTGTGCGTTGCCTGGCAACATATTGTTCATTGCATGCTGAATATACAATGGAGCAAGAGCGCCATCTAGTGACAAACCACAGTCATTCTTCCAACACTCTTTAAACCTTCTTAAAAAATCAGTGACAGTTTCATCCACCTTTTGCACACATACAATAGCCTCAGATATGTCTTGTCTAGAACCATGCTCATCTGTAAATACAGTCAAAACCTGTTTCCACATTTCTGCTATCCATTCAGACATTCCCCAATGATTGTCAATAGTTGCAGTAGGATTATCATATTGTGATTCAAGAGTTTTACACTTCTCTGTCCATTTGATACCTGCGTGTTTAGTGACTAAATCTAACAAAAAGATTTAATCAGAACCCACCAATTTCCTGTGTTTAGTACATCTTTTTAAATACCTAACCGCAGCCTCAGGGTGTTTAGTGGGGTAAGGGCAACCTTGTGCCCATGCATTCATGAGAAGTGTATCTGGGGGTTTTATAACCACTTGTTCACCCACTGTCATAAAGAGCATACACTGGCGACACACTTTATTCGAGCTCGGCTAGTCCCACGAATTCGGGTATACCCGGGTGTATTGAGGTTTGTGACTGTTTTCTGCCCGAGTGCATTGAGGTATTTTCCAAGCAGGGATTGAAGCATTTTATTCCTGCTGGCTGCAATACTGCACAGTATATATATATATACTGCATTACAATTCATGAATTTATGCCATCTGGTAGACACGCGAAGCATTGCAGCCTATTAAATCCTAATCATTATCATTTAACAGATCAGCCGCCCGTCAGCCAGGCATGAACCCAGGCTGGGAAGGCAAACGCAACGGGGCTTGTCAGAGGTGAGGAGCGGCGCATTCCAGGTATCTGCCAGGTACATACTGGGTATTTGCTCGAATAAAGTGTGTCGGTGCAGTAGCTACAGGTGACACACTTGCAGAGGATACCTCCAGTGTTTGGGAATGGGACTCATCTGTTTTTGGAGGGTTTGTCTCACATAACACAGGGGATTCTGCAGTAGCTATTTTGCTCAATTCGTATGCAAACTCCCCAAGTTGTTTCGACATTAAACCAAGATTCATAGTTTCCTGTTCTTCTTCTGAAGAGAAATTATCCTTGGGGATTTTAGTCTTACTATTTACCTTCCTAGAATTTACTTTTTCACGAGCTCCCAATTCCTTCCCTTTTTGTTTGGCAGCCGTAAGAGATCTAGTGTGACCCGCGGGACCAGAAGTGTATTGGTCCATTGTGTCACCCTGATCAGTCTCACTCCCTGACTCATTTTCCTCATAAATGAAAACAGCTGCACTATGGACCGAGGACACAATTGGGGATACAGCCGAGGACGCATCCTGGGACGCGACCGAAGACGCATCCTGGGACGCAACCGAGGATGCAACCGGAGACGCAACCTGAGATCTTTGATTATGCCTTAATCGCTGGGCTGCGAGGATTATGTCCTCATCCACAAATGCCACTGACAGTGAGGGAGGGGGTTGTGCGAGGGCGGACAGACTAGGGTAAATAGAGGGGACGTATGGTGGACGGGATGTGGGCATGCTCGGGGCAGTTGCACCCAGTATAGCAGGGGGACATATTGTTCCATCGAAAAAAGTAACAAAGGGACGCAGGTCCCGAAACGAGTCAAAGTAACTATGTACTTCCCATTGACCACTAAATAAATTGCTTTTATTTTCAACTGGCTGCAGCCCCCATTGTTTGCTTGGTAGTGCTCCGCCATTGGACCCCTGGGACCACCTTTTCCTGGTATCCCTGAGGAAGCCAAACATTGGTGAAACACGTAGGATTAACTAACAGCGCTGTTCAGACTAACTATCAGCATTGAGCAGACCTCCCATAGCTGTTTTGGAGATCGCAGCCGGTCACGGACTTCAGCTGCAGCCCAAGGGAACCTCCGTCTACGTTGCAGTGACGTGTCGCGTTTGACGTCACTTCCGGGTTCGGCCAAGGAGAGAGGATGCCATCCATGTCACGGTGAGATTATGGCAGGCTGTATAAGTCACACTGTATAAGTCATAACAGATGATATATATTTATCACTGGGTCTGAACTGGGACGAGTCTTAGATATAATAAAGTATATTTATTCCTTTGGATAGGTGAACACACGAATAATACAGTAACAGACAAGAAGTACACTTACTTTGGGGTTGGGGAATGAGAAGTATATAGCATAGCAATCAGGTAGCCATCAGATGATAAATTGAAGACAAAGGATACAGGGTGAACATCAGTTTATAAACCTTTTGTGCCCTATCCTTAACATTGAGTACCGTGGATTGGTTTGCAATTAACTCTAGCCAGTGGTTAACGTGGGAACACTTTTTGACCCATGCCCCTGGCTAGTTGGGATATGCGCAGTAGAGCTCTGGGGTCCCATTTCTATAACCCCTCCTCTATATCAGGAATGCCAGCTAGTCTACCAAATGGAGTACCTGGCAGAAAAGCCTTTGTTGTGAGGTGTGAAATGGAACACTTGAAGACTGCTCTGGTTTGAGTAGTCTCCACCCTCATGCAAACAGTGGAGGTGACGAAATCCTTTGAAACATACTCAGGTCCTAGACATGGGGTCGCCTTTCTGGCCATATGCTAGTCTGGTATGCAAAGGAATTTCTTCTGAGTTTTACCCATATCTTGGAATACAGTATGTTGGATAAAACATGAACATATTAAAATATCCGGTTCCTTTGGGTCCAGCAGGTCCAAACTCCCCAGTTCTCAATGCCGGAATTGGAGCACCCTATGGTCCGATTTGCGACGTGCTACGACCTGGGAAACCGGAGATACACAAATACACTTAAAACCGTTTTACATTTTAATACACAAATCTCCGCTGTAAATTAAATCACGTTTTTTCACTAAATCCCCATTGAAAACAACGGGCTTCGCCGCCGTAGACTTTCAATGGCAAACCGCCGCCGTTGGCGGCTATGGGAATCCCCGCCATAGACTTTCAACGGGGCGATGCCGCCGTTGAAGTCAATGGGAGTTTTCCGCCGTAGCCGGTCAATGGGGTTTGGCCGCCATTGGAGTCTATGGGAGAAATCCCGAACTTTCAAGGGGGTCCATACTCCGTCGGGTTGGTCCCAGAGGGTCAAGGATGGTTCTGCAGCGATGCCGGACCAGTGGCTACAGATACCCCAAACCCTGACTCCCTGGACCCTCCGGAACAGGAGCTATGGAATACCAAATTTCTGCATTTGACACTTAGCCGTTTTCCTGAGCTGTTTCTGCCGTCGCCATTGGAACCTATGGCGCGGCCCGCTCTTCTCGGTTCGACCCTTATCGGGGGACCCGGTTGTGGTCGAGTGGGGGGAGGTCTAGGAGCTAGGGACATCTGCTGGTCTTCTCAGGAACCGGACTCCACAGCAAGATTCAACATTAAGAAGCATTGAGCCCTAATGGCGGCCTATGGGAACCTGCAAAATGGTGCCGGAAAAGGCGGGAAAATTACACAAAGGGCTATAATCACTATACAACTATTAACCCTTGTGCTCCCGGATGGATCCCAGTGTGTGTGTGCTGCAGACCAGATGTTACCATAAAACAGGGGAAACAGGGGAATACACATGTACATATCATTACAGGGGTTAAATCACCGTTCTGGGCCTTAGCCCAGTTAACCCTTTGACTCCCAGGTGAGGTCAGGGGATGGCTAAATGTGGTGGAACCCCTTTAATCCCGGGCCACCCCCTTTCTCCCTCTACAATCCACCACAGCCAGCGCAAAGAGTGAGACTCCGCTGAGGAAATACCCAGAGAAACTCCAGCAGTGGCTATACCAACAGGTGGATGACATCGGCTCCACTCTCACCTCAAGGACCTGACAGACTGTCATGGGAAGGACTGAATCCCTATACATCCAGCTAACCAGCAGCAGTCCCTTACACCAAGCAATTACTTTGTTTTTACTCGTACTTTGAATGCATTTTGCTTTTAACCCCATAAAGAATATTTTTGCTATGTTGTGCCCTTTTTCTTTCTGTGACGGTGCTCGTCTCAAATCAGGAGGCGGACCCGCAGGGCTGGGGTAGGGATACAAACAAACCGACCACAACCCAGGGACAGAGTCCTGTAAGAGTATCCGTAGTCGGAATGGAAGCAGGGGTCAGGGCTGGCGGCAGAGGTGCAAAGCCCAGGGGACAGGCAGAGGTCAGGGCTGGCGGCAGAGGTGCAAAGTCGAGGAGGCAAGCGGAGATCAGGGCAGGCGGAAGGTAGCGAGGTCGGGGTCACGGTCCGGGGTCAGCAACAGGAATTCAAAACAAGATAGAGGATGAGGCGTAACTGCAAAGACCAACAGGAGCTGCAAACACACAGAACTTTGCTTGGCGACTCCCTATGGTAACTGCTACCTTATAAAGCAGGCTTCCAGAAACCAAATTGCCACAGAGAGTAGAAAGGGCAGGAGAGACAGAAAACCTGGACCGAAGTAAAAACCCGGCACGGATCAAGCAGAATCCTTCCACTTACTTTTGAAGTCTCTCGGAAATACGTTTAAGGCTGCGTCCATAGATGGACAAGCAGCGCTGAGGCGTGCGGACGCTCCGCGCTGAGCCCCTGCATCCTCAATGAGGATGCCTTGAGAGAGGGCTCACGCGAGCGTCCGCAGGCGTGCTCAGGCTTTGGAGTTTTCAGCCGAGCACCAAGCTGTTTTTCAGCACGCTGTCGGCTGAAAACATCCAATCAGCCTTAAGCAGCGTCAACGTCACGGCGCCGTGACATTGACGTCAGTGCGTCGCGGGCGATTGGCCCAGCGACGTCACTGCCCCGCCTCCAACCACCTCCCCCCGGCTCCCTTCGCGCATGCTGGCTTGCCTGCAAGTCCGTGCAATCGCGCTGACTGAAGCAGGCGAGCCTCAGCGTTAGCGCGCCTCCGCTCTCCCCACACCTCTATGGCCCGGGCCTAATACATAGAATGCATTGGAATGGTACAATGTCACTGGGCCCAAGAGCTAACTCTCTTGGATCCTTATACTCGGATCAGGGGTAACAAAAACAGGCTTAACCTTTATTTGAGAGCCTGGTTACCCCCTACCGTCACAACAACTCCTGTGGTGCAGTTTCTCTCTCCTCCCCCATCCAGTGGTAGTGTCTCTCTACTCACCCCCCCATGGTGTGGTCTCTCTCTACTCCCCCCGTGGTGTAGTCTCTCTCTCTCCTCCCCCCCACCCTGTGGTGTAGTCTCGCTCTAATCCCCCCCCACCCAATGGTGTAGTTTCTCTACTCCCCCCCCGTGGTGCAGTCTCCCCCTACTCCCCCCCCCCCCATGGTGTAGTCTCTACTCCCCCCGTGGTGCAGTCTACCCCTACTCCCCCCCCCCATGGTGTAGTCTCTCTACTCCCCCCCGTGGTGCAGTCTCCCCATACTCCCCCCCGTGATGCAGTCTCCCCCTACTCCCCCCGTGGTGTAATCTCCCTCTACTCCCCCACATTGTATAGTCTCCATTTACTCCCCCCCCCTCCATGGTGTAGCCTCCCTCTACTCCCCTCCCCCCATGTTGTAGTCTCTTTACTCCCCCTTGTGGTGTAGTCTCTTTACGCCCCGCCCCCATGTGGTGTAGTCTCTTCACCCTCGCACCACTTGTGGGGTAGTTTCTTTACCCCCCCACCCCTCTCCCTGTGGTGTAGTCTCTTTCCCCCCTCCCCTGTGGTGTAGTCTCTTTCCCCTCTCGCCTGTGGTGTAATCTCTTTCCCCTCTCCCCTGTGGTGTAGTCTCTTTCCACCCTCCCCTGTGGTGTAGTCTCTTTCCCCTCTCCCCTGTGGTGTAGTCTCTTTCCACCCTCCCCTGTGGTGTAGTCTCTTTCCCCTCTCCCCTGTGGTGTAGTCTCTTTCCACCCTCCCCTGTGGTGTAGTCTCTTTCCCCTCTCCCCTGTGGTGTAGTCTCTTTACCCCCCTCCCCTTTGGTGTAGTCTATCTCTACTCCCCCCCCACCCCGTGGTATAGTCTCTCTCTACGCCCCTCCCACTGTGGTGTAGTCTGTTTACCCCCCCTCCTTTCCCCTGTGGTGTTGTCTATCTACCCCCCACCTCCCGTGGTGTAGCCTCTCTATTCCCCCCGTGGTGTAGCCTCTCTATTCCCCCCGTGGTGTAGCCTCTCTATTCCCCCCGTGGTGTAGTCTCTCTATACTTTCCCCCACCCAGTGGTGTAGTCTCTCTACTTCCCCGTGGTATAGTCTCTCCCTCCTCTCCCCCCGTGGTGTAGTCTCTTTACCCCCCTCCCCTGTGGTGGTCTCTTGACCCCCCCCTCCCCTGTGGTGTAGTCTCTTTACCCCCCTCCCCAGTGGTGTAGTCTCTTGACCCCCCCCTCCCCTGTAGTGTAGTCTCTTTCCCCCCCTCTCACCTGTGGTGTAGTCTCTTTACCACACCCCCGTGATGTAGTCTTTACCCCCCGCTGTGTAGTCTTTACCCCCCGCTGTGTAGTCTTTACCCCCCGCTGTGTAGTCTTTATCCCCCCCCTGTGTAGTCTTTACCCCCCTCCCCTTGTGATGTAGTCTCTTTACCCCCCTCACCCCCCTTGTGGTGTAGTCTCTCTCTACCACCCCCTTGTGGTGTAGTCTCTCTCTACCTCCCCCTTGTGGTGTAGTCTCTCTCTACCTCCCCCCTTTGGTGTAGTCTCTCTCTACCTCCCCCTTGTGGTGTAGTCTCTCTCTACCTCCCCCTTGACATGGTGTAGTCTCGCTCTCCCTCTTGCCCGCCACCTCCTCTATAATTGTATCCCGATTGTCATCTTAGGCTAGGTCCCCAATGCAGCCGGCGGCACGCGCCTCTCACCAGCCCGCCTCCCTCGCTGACCCTGGTGCCTCCTCACTTCCTGGCTCACTGCGTACCGTGACGCGTCAGCCAGAAGGGGATACAACAGGAATGTGTTCCCGTGCGGCGACGCGTCACATGGTGCGCCAGGGAGCCAATCACACACTGGATCAGGAACTGACTGTAATCCTTAATGTACTGCCATGCAGAAAGGATATAGTAGCAAAGCATATCGCTGCTTAATCCAGCGGGTCCCCTCACCTCTCCTGAAACTTCCTGCAGAGTGCGTTAGCGAGAGTAACTTTTACTGCCCAAGCGTGAGAAACTCCCTCACCTACAGCTATCGAGAGGGGAGATCGCAGCAGCCTGGCATGGACAGGGGAGGGGGGTGGATCTGCGAGGTTGCGCTTATAGTGCCAGCGACAGCGACGCCGCGTAAAAACAAATGCATTGCCGCCGTTCGCGGCACGACGGAGCGACAGCTTGGTCGCCCATCGCTGGAAGTCATCATCTCTATTTGATTTTTCCAGCGACCGCAGCCTGACGTCGCCGGCACTATAAGCGCGGCCTAAACCTGCAGAAAGTGAAGGTAATATCTCACAGAAGAAGCCCTTTAATAAAGGAAAAAGAACAAAGTCCCCTCTCCCCGACGCGCGGCTGTTTGCACCTCACCTGTGAGGAATGATTTACACTTTCATGTCGATTTCAAATTCAAAGGTGTAAAAATAAAAAGTTTGGGCCACACCCACCCCGTTTTGCCCCCACCCCGTTTTGCCCCCACCCCGTTTTGCCCCCACCCCGCCTGAGCGGTCTAGCGCTGTGCACGCGCCGCCAGGCGCGCGTGCAGGCGCTTGCAGTGGGCCCTTTTAGCCTGAACTCACTTCCCTGGAGGGGCTTGTGGGATTTGTAGTCTTTTTCCTCTTCCAAAAGTATAGTATTTACAGATAGATAAACTACAAGACCCAGAATCCTTTGTATTATAGCTGATGACATCACTAGAGATCAGCCAGTCCGTGCAAAGCTTCGGGAAGCACAGCTTCCCCTCACCGATGTATTAAGGTATGCTTACTTTGTTCTTATTAACATTAAACACTGACATACAGCTTATATATTCTAATACTTACACACTGACATAAAGCTTATATATTATAATACAGTTACACACTGACATACAGCAGGTATATTATAATACACACACAGTTACACTCTGACATACAGCAGGTATATTATAATACACACAGTTACACACTGACATTACAGCAGGTATATTATAATACACACACAGTTACACACTGCCACACAGCAGGTATATTATAATACATACACAGTTACACACTGACATTACAGCAGGTATATTATAATACACACACACACACACACTCTGACATACAGCAGGTATATTATAATACACACACAGTTACACTCTGACATACAGCAGGTATATTATAATACATACACAGTTACACACTGACATACAGCAGGTATATTATAATACTTACACACTGACATACAGCAGGTATATTATAATACTTACACACTGACATACAACTTATATTATAATACACACAACACTTCGGTGTCAAATGATGCCACTGGTCACGTGACGCCGCACGAGGTAAAAAAAAAAAAAAAAGGAAGGGGGGCCGCAAAACAACGGAGGGGAGCAGGCGGGCGGGGGCACAGCAATAAAAGTTTGTGAAACCCAGGTATGCTCTTGCCCCAATGCATTTAAATGAATGACCTCCCCCCCCCCCCAGCCCATACCTCCCCACCCCCCTCCGGCCCATACCTCCCCACCCCCCTCCGGCCCATACCTCCCCCCCTTCTGCCTCATACCTCCCCCCTTCTGCCCCATACCTCCCCCCCCTTCTGCCCCATACCTCCCCCCCCTTCTGCCCCATACCTCCCCCCCTTCTGCCCCATACCTCCCCCCCTTCTGCCCCATACCTCCCCCCCTTCTGCCCCATACCTCCCCCCCTTCTGCCCCATACCTCCCCCCCTTCTGCCCCATACCTCCCCCCCTTCTGCCCCATACCTCCCCCCCCTTCTGCCCCATACCTCCCCCCTTCTGCCCCATACCTCCCCCCCTTCTGCCCCATACCTCCCCCCCTTCTGCCCCATACCTCCCCCCCTTCTGCCCCATACCTCCCCCCTTCTGCCCCATACCTCCCCCCCTTCTGCCCCATACCTCCCCCCCTTCTGCCCCATACCTCCCCCCCTTCTGCCCCATACCTCCCCCCCTTCTGCCCCATACCTCCCTTCTGGCCCATACCTTCCCCCTCCCCGGCCCATACCTTCCGCCTCCCCGGCCCATTCCTCCCCCGCCCATACTTCCCCCTCCAAGGGCCCATACCTCCTCCTATATTTCCACAGCACATATCATCTATATAACTTTGTCAAACGTTATCCAAACGAACCAACAGTCCCTCCCAGCTGTCCCTCCCACTTCAATGTTCCACATAAAGGGAGAGACATTTATTTAATTGTATTTTTTTTCTTGCACTGCAGGGTGACATACACATCCCCATCTCTCTCCCCCTTTGCAGTATGATATAGTTGTGAAGGACAAGTACAATATAGATCCCGAACTGCAGCGGTCACCACGTGCTGCAACATTTCCACAAAGACCAGATCCCATTCTCGGAGCATCTGATTAACTAATTGGGGATGAACCAGGACAAGAAGCTGATGACTGAGAGGATCTTGAATCACACCCTGGAGATCATCTACCTGCTGACTGGAGAGGTGAGGGCACCTGGGGATGTGAAAATGACACCATCTTATCTCATTAATAGGGTCCTGCAGAACATTACTATGGGAGGTACTTGATATGCAATGTAAAAGGACAGATGTTATTAGACTAAGTAAGAGCACAGGAGCAGGGAATAAGTTTTGTCATATGGAGAGCCCGGGTCACATAAGGACATGATTGGGCAGCAGAAGAGCACAGTCAGTCCAAGAAGAAACATGTTTGTGGAGATCCTTGACCCACTATGTATATTATACATCTTAATATATAAATTCGAAAGGTTAGTGCTAGATGCGGTGAATCTGATTGGTCCTCAGCCTGTGGCCAATCGGATTGGTGGTTCTATGACGTCACCCAACTGCCACTCTCTTCCCCCTCAGACACACACACACACACTCTCTCTGTCCTCTCTCCCCCCCCCATCACACTCACCCTCACGTGCGCCGCCCTGCACCGGCTCCCGGACGGAGGGGAAGTGCGGCGCGGCCCTCCTGCTCCAGCCGCCAACGCTCACTTCCCTCCCCGCCGCTCACTTCCCTCCCCGCCGCTCACTTCCCTCCCTCCCCGCCGCTCACTTCCCTCCCTCCCCGCCGCTCACTTCCCTCCCTCCCCGCCGCTCACTTCCCTCCCTCCCCGCCGCTCACTTCCCTCCCTCCCCGCCGCTCACTTCCCTCCCTCCCCGCCGCTCACTTCCCTCTCTCCCCGCCGCTCACTTCCCTCCCTCCCCGGCGGGGGGACAGGCAGTGGGCAGGCAGCCTCCGGAAGGACCCCCTTCCTCCTGCAGCTGCCCCCGGTAAGATGGCGGCGCACAGCAGACAGGCGGGGGGTGGTATTCAGTCGGGGGAGAGGGAGTCGGGGGAGAGGGAGTCGGGGGAGAGGGAGTCGGGGGAGAGGGAGTCGGGGGAGAGGGAGTCGGGGGAGAGGGAGTCGGGGGAGTCGGGGGAGAGGGAGTCGGGGGAGAGGGGGGGAAGCCTGAACAGCTGTGAAGAGGGGGGGAAGGGAGTTGAGAGGGAGGATGGGGGAGCCAGAACATTACATCACGGGCAACGCCGGGTATATCAGCTAGTATATTATAAAATTGCTGTATTGTCTGTGCTACATGAATCTGTAATATCCACAGAATGTAACAGTAATAACACATTATAGTAAGGGAATATTTGGGAAACAATGATCATAACATGATCTCATTTCAAATAGTTGATCAAAACACCATTATATGGTATCAACAAAGCCTCTTAATTTGTAGAGTGGCAAATTTGAGTCGACTAAATATAATTCTACAAGGAATAAAATGGAATGATTTGCATGAAAAAATATGGAAGATAAATTGGGCAATCTTTAAAACATTTTAAGATGAGTAGACTTAAGTCTATATACCCTTGGGTTGTAAATATAAAATAAATAAAAAAATCCAAACCAATGTGTCTAAATAAACACCCATTGAAAAAGATGACTTATACTGGAACAGAGTTGCTGTGTGATGTGGTGGCTTACCAGCCATCTAGAGCCCTTCTGTGATCAGATGCGCCGCTGTATCACTGTTGTCATCTGCTTGGAATACTTAATCTTCAAACAGATGGGGAGACGAAAAAGCAATCAATAGTGCAGATGATTTTTAGAAGGGGAAGAAACCCGTATTGAGTGCCAGTTTACCCCTGAAGATCCGCAGGAGACTGATAAGGGCCACAATATCCCTCCTTCCAGGATTGTGGCCGCAATAACTCCCACTGTTATGGACAACGTCTGCTAAACCCAGTGTAGAACACAGAGAGATACTCCGCTTCAGCTATAATTGAAGGTGATAGTATGATAGTGGTGGGTGCTGATGGGTAAGATATTGATAATAGTCAGGAGGAGATTTATTTATTTATAAAATATTTTAACAGGAAGTAATACATTGAGAGTTACCTCTCGTTTTCAAGTATGTCCTGGGCACTCACACCCCAGTCCAGATTTTATTGATCATATATATTTAAAATAAATGAGTTTAAAATAGACTTATAGTGGATGCAGATTGGGAGGAGGGAGAAAAGACAGAGCACTACATCCACTGCCATTTTTACAAGCTAATACACCCAACTGCTTTTTGTTTTTAGAGCACCATACATCAATTTTCTATCCTTATAGTGGATGCACGCTACTGTTACTATGTCGGGTCAAATAAGTTGCCCTGGATCAATAGTATTAAAATAGTTAATTGAGAGTGATTAAATCAATTAACGCTAAGAGGATACCTTGCATAAAGATCCCTTAGTTGAGAGTGCACTGGATCATACATCATACTCAGGCTGGTCATACACTAATACACTGTCCTCTACAATGCATACTGCTCTGAAGGTATAGCTGTACAGTAGATTCTCTGCTGTACATGTATCCAATCACAGGTTTATGATCCAGGTATTTTTACCTTGGGAACACACTCCTTAAAGCACACTACCTACAAACATACCTTCACCAGTTTGCAGGCCTCACCTGTCAGTTAATTAGTATATGGGCTATTGTAGTCATTTCATACAGTTGCCCCAGTGCACTCTCAACTAAGGGATATATGATCAATAAAATGTAAGTTTTAATTCATTCATTTATCATCTGGGCTGGGGGGCTGTGAGTGCTATCTGTTGGGTTCTTTTTCTCCTCCTGGCTTTTATCTGCTAAACCCAGTCTGAGCTACCTTCTGGCCTCTCTGTACCTCCTTGTCGGCACTTCGCCCCCTCCCCTCTTCATCTGCAAGTACTTCTACTGGCTCATCATTCCAGATTTGTGGGTCAACCAGGTATCGGGATGTCCACAAAGTTGATCGAGTCGATCGAGTGGTCGAAGATCAGGATCAACATCAAGGACTTTGTTTTTGCCTAATTGGTGTGTACACGCACCAAGGTGCCATGAACTCTTCTGTGCAGGCTACTTCTCCTCCATCCCATGTGTCCATTGATTTCCTTGTGGAGCTTCCTCCCTCTCAGGGCATGACGGTAATCCTGGTTGAGGTTGACCAAGCAGACACATTTTGTCCCACTGGAAAAGCTTCATTCTGCTCCTGAGCTGGTGGATATTTGCATCAGGGAGGTATTCAGTCTGCATGGCTTACATAGTTACGTACTAGATGAGGTTTAAAAAAGACAGACGTCGATGAAGTTCAACCGATGCTAAATTTAGACGACAGATACTTTATCCTATATTTGTACTTACTGTATATTGATTCAGAGGAAGGCAAACCAAAAACCCCAGTGAAATATCATCTAATGATATCCCCATAAGGGGAAAATAAATTCCTTCCTGACTCAAAGAATTGGCAATCAGATTACTCCCTGGATCAACATCCTTCCTATGTTTACTTATTTGGTATATCCCTGCATACCTTTCCTTTCTAAAAAGATGTCCAACTTTGTTTTGAACAAATCTATTGTATCTGTTATCACAGTTCCCATGGGTAATGAATTCCACATTTTACCTGCCCTTACTGTAAAGCACCCTTTCCTTTGTTGCTGGTGAAATCTCCTTTCCTCCAACCTTAAGGGATTACCTCATGTCGTTTTTACTGCCCTTGAGATGAATACTGTAGTTCATATGAAAGCTCTTTGTACTGTCCCCGAATATATTTGTATATAGCTATCATATCCCTCTTGGACACCTCTTTTCTAATGTAAATAAATATAATTTAGCTAGCCTTTCCTCATAAATCAGATTATCCATCCCCTTTATTAATTTGGTGGCTTTTCTCTGCACTCACTAGCTGCATAATGTATTGCTTATGGAATGGTGCCAAAAATTGTACTCCATATTCAAGATGTGGTATTATTAATGATTTATAAAGGGTTATAATTATGTTTACTTCCCTTCCGTCCATTGCCCGTTTAATGCAAGATAAGACCTTGTTTGCCTTTGCAGCTACTGCATGACTTTGGGCACTATTACTAAGCCTGCTGTCTACAAGCACTCCTAAATCCTTCTCCATCAAGGATTCCCCTAATTTATCCTCATTTAAATTTTAAGTCGCTTGTTTATTCTTGCTTCCCAAATGCTTAACCTTGCATTTATCTGTATTAAACCTCATCTGCCATTTACCTGCCCAAATTTCCAGTCTATCCAGTCCTTCCGGTGAGAAATTACATCCTGCTCTAATTCTACTACCTTACACAATTTAGTGTGTAGCCGAGCTCCCCGCATACCTCTGGTGTGGGGAGGGAGGCTGCAGAGTGATCGGAGCGCCGTAGTTCCGCGGTGGACCGGCAGTGCAGGGGGCCTACATCTTAGGTCTCGTGCATGCGCATAGAGTGCCATGTGCGGTCAGTTGCGGCGGCCATCTTGGGAAATGGCTCCGCAAGGGACTACAAGTATCCCATAGGAGAGGCAGGGGAGATAGTTTGGCGCAAATGCAGACCGCGCGCCAGTTGTAATGGGGACGCCGAGGAAGAAGGTAGTGTCTGGGTGCCAGTGGCTCTCGGACTAGGCCAGACTTCCCCTACAGGTCCCAGTTAGGCCCATAGCCACAGTAACAGCAGTATTGTAGGGAAGGCCCCATATAGGGATGTTCCCCTTAGTGCTGCAATAGATAGAGTTTTGCTGCACCGGTGGACGGACGCCACGCGGTGGCCTGCGGTCTAGGACCAGGCCAGACTAGAGTCATTAAGGGAGACACTCCTGCCGGAGCTCACTCAAGAGACGGACACCACCAGTAAGGCGAGAGGGATTTGGCCGACCCCGCGTCATGGGATCACATTGCGGCCCTGCTGATTCAGGATCTCCTTTATACCCTGGTCTGGCCTGAAACCAGGAATGTACCACCGTGCACCTACGATTCCATACAGGGGTAGCGCTACTCCACACACTTTGGGTGGGATTGTTCTGTGGATACCAGGGTGGTCCGGTGCCTAGAGCACCCTCAGTACTTTGGGGGAACCCCACAGAGGTGGTGCATATTGTGTTGGGGTATTGTGTTGGGGACATTGTATTGTGGATATTATTATTAGTATGTGTCAGTAAACAGTTATATTATACCTCTATGTATTACTCATCACTGTATTAGTTCCTGTGAGGGGTTAGCCTGCCAACATTGGGATCCCTCATCAGGTGAAGGCGCTGTACCGAGAAGGGCGAGCGCTCACCCCAGGCTCCCATCGGTGGAGACTTAGGCCTTCTGTGAGCCACAGGTAATTCAGCATGCGTAGTTCCCATAGTCGTAGGGAAAGGGGGCTACAAGTGTCAACAGCAAAGATGGAGACTTTGCTCTCTCTGCCAACTTCAAGGTCATTAATAAACAAGTTAAAAAGCAGAGGCCTCAGTACCAATCCCTGAGGTACTCCACTCACACAACTTTAGCCCAACCTGAAAATGTTCTATTTGTGAGAAATTTGTTTTCTATCCTTCTACCAGTTTTCAATCCAGGTGCAAATATTTTTATTGAGCCTAATTTGCTTTATTTTGTACAATAACCTCGTGTGGAACCGTATCAAAAGCCGTTGCAAAATCTAAGTAGACCATATCAACTGCATTACCCTGGTCTAAATTTCTACTTACCTCATCAAATAAACTAATCAGGTTAGTTTGGCATGACCTATCCTTCATAAATCCATGCTGACTATTACTAATAATTTTGTTTTCCATTATGTATTTCTGAATATTAACCTGTACTAAACCTTCAAGTAGGTTCCCCACTATTGATTTCAGGTTTACAGGTCTGTAATTCCCCGGTTGTGATCTAGCTCCCCTTTCAAATGTAGGCACCATGTCTGCTTTACGCCAATCTTGTAGTACTGAGCCTGTGGAAATGGAGTCCTTGAATATTAAATATAATGGTTTGGCTATTATTGAACTTAACTCCTTGAACTCTTGGATATATGCCATCGGGGCCAGGTGCCTTATTTACTTAAATGTTATCAAGCCGCCTATGAACTTCTTCCTCATTTAACCAATTGTTCATTAATATAGAGGTTGTGGCTTCCTCCTGCGGCACTACTATTGCAATAGATTCTTCCCTGGTAAATACAGAGGCAAAGAATGTGTTTAATACCTCAGCTTTTTGCTAATCGGCAATAATTTGCCTACCCATCTCGCACTGAAAGGGTCTTATATTTTCTTTTCTCATTTTTTTGTTAAGGTACTAAAATAATGTGTTAGGGTTGACCTTTCTTTCTATTGCAATCCTTTTTTCATTATCCATTTTTGCTCATTTGATTGCCCCTTTTGTAACATTCCTTATAATTCTGATTATAACTGTGTTCTACTTAACCTCCTGATTGGAATAATAACACAGGAAGATATCTGGCGTGCTCGGTCCATATGAACTTGGTTACTTAAGTCCTTTTTCTCCCAAACGGGGGATCGTTGCGTAAACAAAAGAGAGAAAGAAAAAAATAGACAAGCACCACCTGTATCAGTATAAAAATAATTTAAAACAAATTAAATGCAGATAAAGCTCGCTTACATGTGAGATCATAGGAATGAACATGGCAACAAGCAGATGTTACCCAAACGTTCCCAGACGTGAATATTTGTTGTTATTACTTCTGGATTTGACAATATCAAACATTTTAGTATTGCCCCTGTCTTTGTCTTTAAGCACCCCCAAAACCTGTTTCCTTTTGTTGCAATTCTAATCTCATTGCCCCAGTCTGTGTCTGGATAATTAAAATCATTCATGGTGCAAACATGACTTAGTTTTGAAGCCTACTCCATTTGCCAAAGTATTTTGGCTTCCTCTCTCTCACAGATATTTGGTGGTTTATAGCATATCCCTACAAACCAGAGCTGTTTTTCCAGGACTCTACCTCCTCCTGCATCCATATACTTGAATGTCAACCTGAATATGTTGTCTAGAAGATCATAGACTCGCTTATCTCTACAGCAGCGGTGAGCAAACTGGGGGGGGGGTGTGCGGGGTTTACAGAGGCCCAGCGCGCTTCCCGAAGGCACTTAAATTAAGTGTCGGGGAAGCAGCGAAGGCCTCTGTAAACTACACCTACCTTGGCTCAGCCGGCTGTTGGAGACGCGTCGCCATGGCAACGCTGTGTCAAATGACGCTTCGAAGTCATGCAACATTATGTTGCCATGGCAACGTGATGTTATGGCGCCCAGACGCCGGAGCCAAGGTAAGAGGGGGGGGGAGGGCCCACAGGAGACATGGGAACAGCCAGCAGGGGGGTGCAGGGAAAAAAGATTGTGCTCCCTTGCTCTAGAGGGCCCCTCCAGTTCATGGTCTATACAGGGGAGCTGAGTCAAATTTTGCCATGTGCATGTTTCTGCCTTGTTCAGGTTTTTCCACTGTGCTTTTCCTGCCAGTGGGTATTGAGTCTGCCCCATAAAGGGGTGGATACTGTAAGGATTGCAAACATGGAAATCTCCGGTTACATTGCCTCAAAACAACATTTCTGAGATTTGAGGTTGTTTTTCCTTTGCCTCTACCAAGATGGCGGTCAACAGAAAGTGATCTCACTCACCCACACCAAAGCAACCTTGGCTATCTTGCTTCCTGACCGCTCCTGCTCTCACTTCCAAAACAGGAAATCAGCCTCTGGTTGATATGGAAATGCCTAAACCTTTCATCTCCCTTTATAAGACACTCCTTTCTACTCTCTCCTTGCCTGCGCAAGTTTCTCCAGTTTCTCGCTAGTTCCTGATGGAATCCCTGTGTGATGTCTTCCCTGCCTTTGGGCTTCTGTCTCTCTCCAGCCCTGGAACAGTGACCGCAACCATTCTACCTCTTTCCTGCCCCGACCTCAGAACTGTAACCTCTACTCTGCTGACGCACCCTGCCCTGACCCGGAAACCAGACCCCATCATTCTTACTCATTTAGGATCTAAATACCAGGTTCGGGTCGGTCTATACTTTCTACCTTTACCTAGCTAGTCTTCTCCTGCACAGTAACAAGCGATGTACGCAAACAGGTTGAACTATGTAGCTATAAAGTCGTGAGTCTTGTAATGAGCCACATTATTTTCAATGTGATGGTTCTACAATCCATGATCCTTGTTTCAAATAGGCACAGTAGAGTCAGTGAGTTCGGTGCAATCAAATCGGTGATACAATAAGTGACAGAATTGGTGAGGAGGCCACTGAATAGATTGCTTGAGTGTAGAGCGGTTAACAAAATTTGTCCCTCAACGCAACAAATCTACAGGAACATGAGACATATCAACGACATGTATTTTTGTAATATTTCAATCTGTAGGATTATATTGTTGTGAAGAAGCACGGTGAGCATGTCACAGACAGCAGCAGTCCCTGTGTCACCGAAGGATCATGCCGGACCCAGAGACCCATCATGGAGCATCCAACTAACTCACTGTTACATGAGAGAAACAATGCCAAGATGCTGGAGACTGAGAAGATCCTGGAACACACCAACAGGATAATTCACCTTCTGACTGGAGAGGTGAGGGATGCTGAACAGCGGTACATTTTACCATCTTTGTCTTCATTTAGTCTTTTCTTTAGCTAACTTTGTTCAATGTATCTGTATTTTCCTCTCACCCTTGCTCAACTGGCTTTCCATAAGTAAAACACAATTTCAGGACCAATTATGTCTGGGTAATAAGTGTGGTATTCTTTGTGATACAGGTACCTATAAAGTGTGATGATGTTGCTGTCTATTTCTCCATGGAGGAGTGGGGTTATTTAGAAGAACACAAGGAGCTCTACAAGGATGTGATGATGGAGAATCACCAAACCCTCATATCACAGGGTAAGAGGAGGTTTTCCCATTCTAGTAGAGATGTCGGTCATGTGGGGTTCTAACAAAAAAGGTGCTCAAGCTAAGTTTATCTGACATTAGATATTTTAGAAAACATAACGTTAATTTGAGGTTTGTGTTGGGAATAAGAAACAGTACATTCCAATCACATTCAGGTGCATGTTTTATACCAATTGAAATATTCAACCAGAAATGTTAAATTATGTTTCCTGTTCCCCATGGCAGTGGGCACCGTAGGGTTAAGTCTATCTCCAGCTGAGTAGGACAGGAAATTGAATTCTTGCAGATAGGCCAAATTTAGTCTTTTTCCTGTCCTACAGCTAGGAGTAGTGTTGGTTATTTTTTTTTAGCAGTACTCACTGGACTGTAGTTAGTGTAGTCGGGCCAAGGGGTTCTCAGCCTCTCTCGTCTTGAAGCTCCGTCAATGCACCGTGGGTGGTTGCAAGACAGAGGCCCATGCGACCGGGCAAAACCGCAAATGTGTCTTTGAACGCTGCGGGGCAGACAACTGTGTCTGTAGGGCAGATCGGAGGCTCTGATAAATATTTCCGCAGATGCGTCTGAGAACGCAGCGGAGTAGGAGAGACAGACCGGCATGGCGTCCCACTTGAGTGCATGGCACGTGCACATCCCACAGGCGGGCATGAGAACAGTGCACTGGAAGCCAAGCACTCCAATTGGGCAGACTGACGGTTGCAATAGAGTGATGGCACACAGAGTTGTGTTAAAGGATCCTGCAGCATGGAATGCTCGTCAGAAAGGAGGACAAATCAGCTGCAGGAAATAGAAGCCAGTATGGAAGCTGCTGCAAGTAAAGGGTCGCTTACAAAAACTAGGCGAGTTTCTTAGTTTAGTAGAAAAGATGAAAGAGATGATATTTATGGAACTGAAAGAATGTTCGTTACATTAGTGCCACGGTTATACAACGAGAACAAGGAACCTCTAAAGTAGCAGTGAAGTCCCTGCATCAAAAGACGAAAGCTTCTAAAAAAAAAAACTAAATGGTGTGCAGTGGCGTAGCTAGACATTCGCGGGCCCCCGGGCAAAAAAGAAATTTCAGGGCCCCTTTGATATTAATACTGACGAATTTTTTTCTCCCCGATCCTCTCTCAGGGGTGCTCGCGATATTATCTGCCGGTGGGCGCGGGGTTTACAGAGGCCCCGCACGCTTCCCGAAGGCACTTAAATTAAATGCCAGGGAAGTGGCGAAGGCCTCTGTAAAACTTCATTTACCTTTGGTAAGAAAGTTTCTGGAGACGCGTCACCATGGCAATGTGACGGAAGTTGCTATTGCGTCATGACGCCCAGAACGCCGGAACCAAGGGGAGGGGAGCACGGAGAGCAGGATAGCCGGCAGGGTGGCGCTCCCTTGCTCTATCTTATCATACAGGGAAAAGGGAGACCAAAAAGCGCACCAGCACAAACGGAGCAGGAAGAAACCAGGACAAAAAAATGATTAAAAGGGCACTTTAATGTGGCAAAAGACCCATCCAATGCATTTCGAACGTCGCAGCGTTTTTTTTTTTGAAAAAGAACGCTGCGACGTTCGAAATGCATTGGATGGGTCTTTTGCCACATTAAAGTGCCCTTTTAATCATTTTTTTGTCCTGGTTTCTTCCTGCTCCGTTTGTGCTGGTGCGCTTTTTGGTCTCCCTTTTCCCTGTATTGCATTGAGTAGCTGCACAGCCTGCCTGCCCTACCAGGATGTGAGTATTTGCATATTTTTCAGGGGAACCTGCCAATGAGACTGATGGTGAGTGGGTTGCACCACACACCACCTGTCTTCAGGAGGATAGTACCCATTATATGACACAATAGGTACTATATCAATTGTTAGTACCCTGGTACAGTGGTCTGGCTTATTATCATTTTGAGATATACCTGCATTTGAGCGCTTCAGCTATTTTCCATATTGCTCTATCTTATCATCCCTCATCTCTCTCCATCATTCGTCGTCATCCCTCATCATCATCTATACCCCTCATCATCTATCCCCTCCTCCTAATCGTCATCCCCTCTCCCCCATACTATCTTTTCCTGGCCCCATCCCCCCTCTTCCATCCCCCCCAGCCTCTCTCCTTCCTCCCCCATATATACACACAAACACTACACCATATACACACATACCAAACATGCAACATTAGTGTAACACACACACCATATACAAATACACATTTATTAGATTGTAAGCTCTTCGGGGCAGGGATTTCATTTCCTATTGTCTGATTTTTGCTGCACTTATTGTATAATTATAATTCCCTGTACTGTATTCTTTGTGAAGCGCTGAGTACACTTTTGGCGCTATATAAATAAAGACATACAATACAATTTATATTCAACATATAAAAAAAAACTAAATATACAACATATACATGCAGATATTGCATGAAACACACATATGCATTACAAATACACGCACCAACACATTTATAAACACCCACACACACTTACCAACACAGACATAAACACACTCTTGCCAACACAGAGAGACACGGAACTGGGAGATGCAGAGAGGAGTAGCAATGGAGTGCTCTGCAGCGCCACCTGCTGCCCGGAAGTGGTTAAGCAGGAAGACTTCCCTACTCACCACCTCCCATTCTGTGATCAGCTCTGCACTCCGCAGCCGGCATCCTCCGCTCTCCTCCTACCCTCCCAAGCCTGTCTCTATCTGAAGAAAGACAGATGGGCTGCCGACAGGGGGGGGGGGGAGAGTGGGCCCCCCCTGCTGAGCCCAGGCCCCTGGGCTGCCCGTGTAATAGTTACGCCCCTGATGGTGTGCAGCATGTGAGAAACCAGCTTTAGAAGCTAAAAAGCTTTGTGCAGGCTGCCTTAAAGCAGCAGCAGCAGGAGATTCAAATGAACAAGTAAATTATTTTCTATCATGGATGAAGGATACAGTAAAGCAAAGTGTGGATTCTGCAGAGCAGCAGGCAGTTAAACCAGCTCAAGATCTCAAACCAGCCTGGATGTAGTGAGAATAAACAAAATAGGAATATGGCGCACCGCCAAAGAGTGGGTCAAAACATTAGTATAAAAATGACTTTATTAAGTCCATGTTCAAAAACGGAAGTGTAGCAACCCTCCTACGTGTTTCGTGTGTGTTACACTTTATCAAGGAGTCCCTAGCCTCATGCCCTGTGCCTCTGTTGATGTGTAATATTGAGTGCATCTACACATTACGGATATAGCGCTTGAGCGCCTATACCACTAAAAACTCTTTTCTCTACTTGGATATAGTGAGACGTTGTGACGTTCGTGAGGATTTGGCCCGGGATTAAAGGGGTTACACCCCAATTGGCCACCCTCTAACCTCACCAGGGAGACAAGGGGTTAACTGGGCTGAGGTCCAGAAATGTGATTCAACCCTTGTTATAACATGAAAATGTATATTCCCCTGCTCCCATGTATTATTGTACACACTGGGGCTTAAGGGGTTAATATTATATGCATTGCTGTCCCTATTTTGGCAGGCTAGTCACTACCTGCAGGGCTGAATAACAGGAGCCGTTCCATTAAGACTGCTAATGTAGGAACGGAGTGAGCCAGCACCCTGATTGTTGGTGTGCAGCCTCAGGGTAACCCCACAAGAACACACCTATTAAAAATATAACTTTGTCATAAGGGAAACATATATTTTTGATAAAGTGCCTTTCTGTTGCAGTTAAAATGTAGAGGCAGGATGCTATGGTTTCTGCCTGCCTTTGTAATGCATTAAGGAACAAATGTTATGCATACCAGAACCAAATGTTTTGACACCTATGAGCTGGGTCACTTGCCTATGCAAGCAGAACAGCTTGCTAGAATTTGCCTATGCAAGCAGAACAGCTTGCCTATGCAAGCAGAACAGCTTGCTGGTGATCAAAGGCTAAAAACCTAATTGTTTATGCAGGGCCCAGGAACTGGAGTGGGTTGTGAGCGTTAAAGCTCACACTTACAAACCAAGGTATCCTGCAAGAATAAACATAACACAGGGGACAAATGTCCCCCCCCCAGGGGTCCCTGCTTCAAAGGATTTATTGATGGGGGCAAGGGATGGGGCTACCCAAGGAGAAAATCAGAAGGGGTGACCTTATTAAATATAAGAATATTATGAGATGTCCTTGGCTGAACATGCTAAGAGTTACATATGTGTATTCGTGGGAGTTACCCGCAACTAACGGTTACAAACACCTGATGTTTAGCCGGTTCGAACAGACAGATATTAATATCTATCTTAATTTTAATATTATACTGTAATATTTAGTCTCTTTGGGAGCGTCAGACGTGACGGAATGTATTAATATGCTCGCATGCCAGTAAGTATCACTGAACTGAAGTTATGAAGTTATTTAGATAGGGAAAAGCAGTTTTTAAACGTCGTGGGGTGGGAGGAGTTTTACTCTGAGGAAAACTGTCAACTTCACCACTGATTTATGAGAGGGGCTGGGTTTAGGTTGGTTCAAAGGGAAATAATTGTATAAGAACCAGGCTCAGCCTATGGCTATGGTCCTTCATGTCTTCATGCAAAAGGCCTTCATGTTCTGCATGTGTCCTGCATGTATTGCTGTGATGTCAGCTGAAATATGGAAGAAATGGCCCAGTCTGTATCCTGATGGCTTTCTGTCCTAATCTTTAAGTAAGTGTCTATATTTTGCTTGTTATTTGTATAATCTGTGTGTTCACCTTTATCAAGGAATAAATTATATTTTATCATATCTAAATCTCGTCCCAGTTCAGACCCAGTTATAAATATATATATTATTATATATATTTTTGTGTAAATTACAGCCTGCCATAAAGTCACCGTGACAGACGTCTCTTCAGATGAATCGGAGATATATCAACAGATGTCGGAGGGAGAGTACTGTGATTCCTCAGAGCAAGAAATACAGACAGAAGAATCAGAATTTAATCTGGAGGGTGGATCCTCTTATAAAAGCTATGAGGTAAATATTGGAATTAGAGGATACAGAAGAAGATCCGATTAAATTATTTGGAGCAAGACAAAAGAAAACCAGATGTTTTCCAATTCATCAAGTAATTAGTAAAAGCCTGATAGACTGAATATTCCCAGAAAATTCAACAGGATGTAGTATCCTTTTGTACAAAAGAAAGTAAAGTACTGGGAAGTCAGTCCTAAAATTGATGCAGAAATTTCCAGAGTATCAAGGAAAACAACCATACCGGTAGAAGATACAGCATCGCTCAGAGATGTAATGGATACACAAAAAATGGATAGTGTTTTAAAAATAGCTTATTTAACAGCGGGCACAGGATGCAAACCGGCAATATCAACAACATCGGTATCAAGGGCAATGCGTATATGGATTTCTAATATCGAAGAAGCATTAGAAAAAGGAGTCAAGAGAACCTCTATTTTGAAAGCGCTGGCAGAGATAAAATGGACAGCCGGCAATGTGGCTGAAGCTTAGCTGGACGCAGTAAGACTGACAACAAGGTTGATGGCATACACAGCATTCAAAAACAGGCTCTGTAATTTGCCTTTTGAAGGACAATTTCTATTTGAGAACCAATTGGAGACAATTATAACCAAAGCATCAGGAGCTAAAAGCCAGTTTTTTCCTCAACAAAGCAGAACTAGAAGATATCTTCCTACATATCAGACAGAAAGAACACAATATAAAGAAGCAAGAACATATCGACCAGGAAAGTCATTCACAAGACAAACGTCATGGAGAGGCGGACAAAACAAGCTTTTTCGGGGCTCATGGGGGAGAGCTTCATTCCCCAGAGGGAAATTCTCATGAGTTCAGCGGCTTCCAGTTGGGGGAAGACTAGGCCAATACAAGGCAGCATAGACTCAATCAATAAAAGACAGGTGGGTACTTCAGATCCTTTCTTTAGGTTTTTTTTTCAGCTACGGAAGAAACCAAAGACTATCTGCAGGTAGTGGGCGGGGCCTTTATGGCCTACCTGCAAGAATTCAATTTCATGCCCTCTCAGCTGGGGATAGATTTAACCCTATGGTGCCCACAGCCATGGTTCCAGGAAAATAATATTATGGTAAATTGGTTTAAATGTTCTTTTGTCTCACATACAAGCTTAACCATGTGCGTGCGTGTGTGTGTGTCTGTGTCTGTGTGTGTGTGTCTGTGTCTGTGAAAAGGGTTAACAAACCGCCCTCCAGTTGTCACACTCACCTTTTCAAAGGGCACTAACAATGATCACTCACATCCCAAAACCATCACACAATACCCCAGTTACATTGCCACCCCTAGGATTCATTTTAGGGCTTAGACCTCAGGGTCCTTGGTCCCCCTTATACTAGAAAAATATGCATTTAAACAAGAACCCAAATTAGCAAAACATGTCCAAAAATGTGATCAATCTCTTCAAAAGATAATTGGTTCAAAGACATTACTTATTCAATTTTACAGTGCTTATTGCAGAAAAAACAGATTACGAAACATGCAATACAGGACATAGATTCAGTCTAGTTACAAAATAAATAGAAGTTAAACACCAAGCCTAATACATTACCAGTGAATACTATTAATTCCTTCAAGATGCCATGAAGTAGAAAATATTTTTTAAATGCAGTGTGTCGGGTATAACACACCTCTGTGTAAATCTGCCGTAGGGATTTAAAAAAAAAACGTTTTAAGCCTAGACATTTCATCTTTGACAAGTAACAGCCATTGTGGGTGTGTCTTCCTCATCCCTTTTGACACTTTTAAGTCTGGCTTCTCTGATAAAGGGGAATTATTTCATTTTAATTTGTAAGTATAAAATACCTCATAACTCTCTCCCTGTAACCTTCATATTAATGATACCCACATTCTGGCGTTCAGAGAAGTCCGGCGGATGCATATGTATCACCAGTGACAGTCCTACTTTTAACCTTGAGAGGGAAACTAATTATCTGATATTTGCAACACAGATGATATCTTCTCACATTTTATATCAATACAATCTTGTACTTTTGGCATTTTCAGATTTATACCTGCCATTATTATGGGATATACTATACTATACCAGACCCTGAATTATTTTACATAATGTTAATCAGTAATGGTATTGAATACATTGCTGCCTCTGTTACCTTTTGGTTCTGCTGGTCAGTGAATCTCTACAGAATTTGTCTTTTATAGTTTATTTCAGCAGATAGAATAATACCTTGTGGTTTATCTGTAAACTGTTGCATGCCATTTTAATTTTAGCATGGTTTGATTGCCACCCAAGTCATGGACACATGATATACCATAATAATCTAACAAGAAACAGAAAAATAGTTCCCAAAAACAGAAGGTTAACATCTTGGTTCCTGGACTTCACATACTTTATTCCTTGCATTGCTTTATTATGGTTTATGCTATTAATGAACCTCTTTTCTCACACTGCCTTTCTTTCTAACAGGTAAGTCCATGAGCAGAAATACACGAGCAGGATGTTCCACTTCTCTTTGCTCACCAGATAGTGTAAATGAAGATAACAGTGTTCTTAAAAATGATCAGGGAAGAAATCGATTGATGCAAAATAAACCAAGGAAAAGACAGAGAAAATCTGTGAGATATGTGGCTAAGGAATCGAACTCAGAGGAAGGAAAAAATCTCACAGGTTCCCACATTTCTACACTCATAGAACAAACAGGGGCAGAATATGCATATACTCATATTAAGGAAGAAGGCAAAGGAACCATTAATGTACATTCAATTCACAAGTGTAAGTGCAATGAATGTGGTAAAAACATTAAAAATCAATCTGCTTATACAATTCACCAAAAAACACACACCACAGAAAAGCTGTATAGCTGCTCTGAATGTCAGAAATACTTTACTAGTAACTCAGATCTTGTTAACCATCAGAAAATTCACACAGGAGCAAAACCATTTGTTTG
Organism: Ascaphus truei; assembly: GCF_040206685.1. Lineage (NCBI taxonomy): Eukaryota > Metazoa > Chordata > Amphibia > Anura > Ascaphidae > Ascaphus > Ascaphus truei. Next base: position 52,531,633 of record NC_134493.1, on the reverse strand, counting down.
CTGTAAATGTGGAAAATGTTTTTCTCGGAACACACTTCTAGTTGAACATCAGAGAATGCACACAGGAGAGAAGCCATTTGTTTGCTCAGAATGTGGAAAATCTTTTACCAACAATTCAACTCTTGTTAGACATAAGAGAATTCACACAGGAGAAAGGCCATTTGTTTGCTCTGAATGTGGAAAATGTTTTACTCGGAACACACTTCTAGTTCAACATCAGAGAATTCACACAGGAGAGAAGCCATTTGTGTGCTCTGAATGTGGAAAATCTTTCCCCAACAACTCAAATCTTGTTGTACATAAGAGAATTCACACAGGAGAAAAGCCATTTGTTTGTGCTGAATGTGGAAAAGGTTTTTCTCGGAACACACTTCTAGTTGAACATAAGATAATTCACACAGGAGAAAAGCCATTTGTTTGCTTTGAATGTGGAAAATCTTTCTCCAACAACTCAACTTTTGTTGTACATAAGAGAATTCACACAGGAGAAAAGCCATTTGTTTGTGCTGAATGTGGAAAATGTTATTCCCAGCGCTCATCTCTTTTTGCACATAAGATAATTCACACAGGAGAGAAGCCATTTGTTTGTGCTGAATGTGGAAAATGTTTTTCCAAGCGCTCATCTCTTGTTGCACATCAGATAATTCACACAGGAGAGAAGCCATTTGTTTGTGCTGAATGTGGAAAATGTTTTTCCCAGCGCTCATATCTTGTTAAACATAGGAGAATTCACACAGGAGAGAAGCCATTTGTTTGCTCTGAATGTGGAAGAGGTTTTTCTCGGAATGCACACCTTGTACAACATCATAGAATTCACTCAGGAAAGAAGCCATTTGTTTGCCCTTAATGTGGGAAATGTTTTATCCAGAATTCAGATCTTATTAAACATCAGAGACAACACAGACAAACATAAAATTAAAAAGGCTACTGTATTATTGTGACGGGAAGGGTCCCAGGGACCAGTTTTTTCCAGGGCTCTTCTGGCCACTAAAAACTAGAACTACCAGGTTTTAATGTAAGTAGCGAGAAAACCCGACTGAAGAGCTCAAAGGTAAACACCTAATAGCGTCTGCCAGTGATACCAATGGGAGATAAGGAGCCTCAGGGGGAGAGGTTGTAGAGAGTATAACTGCTATTGTAGACAATTGTATCCATGTAACATGATGCAGAACGACAAGATCACCCTGGAGTAGCACTTTACTCACGATACAGCCATCCTCTGTAAGTCCGTAGCTCTCACTCTCTCCTGATGTCAGTGTGTGCGCACACAGATGACGTCACTCCCCAGCGCTGGCCCGATCCGGAACATCAGAGAAATAGAAATGATCGATGCTGCTGCCTCTCAAAAACCAGGGAATCACCAGGTAAAAATAAAACTGAAGTTTATTCTAATCACATTAAAAATGAACACTCAGGACAAACAAAAATAGAGCAACCTCCTCCCACATGTTTCGAGCATGCACTGCCCTTTCTCAAGAATGCCCGAAACATGTGGGAGGAGGTTGCTCTATTTTTGTTTGTCCTGAGTGTTCATTTTTAATGTGATTAGAATAAACCAGTTTTATTTTTACCTGGTGAGTCCCTGGTTTTTGAGAGGCAGCGGCATCGATCATTTCTATTTCTTTAATGTAAGTAGCCCCTTGCATATCCTGTTCTGTGGTTATTACATTTTCACAACAGGAATAAAATAAAGTATAAAAAAATATGTTTTGGTTAACAATAAAGCAGAGCGAGAGTCTCAAGACAGGCAGGGCTGAGATCCTTTGTGCAGCCAGCATGTTCAGAGAAAATTACTGCTGCTAGGACTGGAGGGGGAGGATATTCCCTGTCATAGTGAGTATAGTTCTGATTTGTGTGTGGTGTGAAATGTTGTGTTGCTAGCTGCGGCTGGAATAAAAAGTATTTATTGCACTACTTTGTCCTGTCTGGTTCCTTGATCTCTGGGTTCAGTTCTGATCTTTTGTGATTAGTTCCGGTTTGGTGATGAGAAAGATGACTGCTTTTGAGTAGAGCTCCAACAGCGGCTGTGAAACCTAGTTGGTTTGCAGCTGATACCTTTATGATGGTGAAATTACCTCATTTAAGGACTAGCCACCCAATATCTCCTTAAATAAAGTCCAAGAAGCACTCATATTCTCAAGAGGCAGTGGACTTCTTTAAGAGGTGAGGAACATGGTGCAGACCTATATGCTTGCTCAGATGCAGACAATGAATCAGACCCTAGAGAATCAAGTCAACCCAGTACTAAAAAATATATAAAAGATCTTTTCTCAAACATTTAAGAGCATGTTTCAAGCTGAAATACAAACATTCCTGAGAGATGTGACCAAATAGATTACTGTGCAGGGAGACTAAATCGACATAAAATAAACTCAATGAGGTTATCGCTCACCAAGAAGCCCAGGACTGGGCATTTTTCTACCATGCGCTTCAAGATTGAAGATATCCTAGAGAGAGAGGGTCTCAAGAATAAGATCCACTGTAACAACTTGTGCACCAGAGGAATACTGGAATTAACAAACATAGATCTTATGAAATTCTTCAAGTTTCTGTGGCCCGATACCTCAGAGGATAAGTTCCTGCTAGACCGAGCTCACAGACCAAGCTTAAATTTTCAGAAAACCCTAGGTACGTGATAGTGTGCCTGCACGTTAAAGAAGCAATATTGCTGGAGTCTATATCCCACCCCGAGATTATATTTAAGAACAATATAATTAAAATCTTTGCAGACTTTGCCCTCCACATTACTGAAGAGAATTGAAACCGTTCTCAGGCTCTGAGCAAGTGGGAAAATATTAAAGAATATATATTGCTACTCCGTGCTCCTAGGTGGTACAGCAACCATTACCATTCCCAATCTTAATTTCTTCCTCACATTTTCAATACTAAAATGGCATAAACAAAATGTTGAAATGACAGTGCATCCCAGAGTAATTCCAGTAGCTTACCCTCTTTATAAGAAGTAAAGATTTCTAGTCAGCGTTGCATCATGTCATAGAAAGTCTTTAAAAAATATCCATTTATTGCACAAGAATCAGGAAAAACGGCATACCATCAACCTAACACATTTCCCACCCTTATGCGTGCTACCTCAGAGGAATAAAATGGTACGGGAAACGAACAAATATTTTATAGTGGAGCACCCCTCTCACAGTTAAAAAAAAAGCTCCCCTCAAAGTGAAACACACCATAAAACAACTGAACAAATCAAGAAGTTCCTGTAAGGAATCATCAATGTTTAATGAAAAACAGAAAACGAAGGAGATGTTATATTCTCCATATTATCAATGTACTAATAAACCGGAACATGTTGTTAGACACATAAACAAACCATCATTAATTTAAAAGTGCAGTAGGGAGCTTCAATGGAAAATATCCCACTTCTTATTTAATCCCAAAGGAATCCTGGTATAAAATGTAAAAAAATCAAAAAAAACTTCACATTACAAAAAACTTTTAAAACGTATTAAGCAGAAAGTGTTACTCGGGTAGGTAACTATACTAAATAGAGGTCAGTCAGGGCAAAGCTAATCCAATTAACACATATAAAGGGCTAAGTATCTTCAAGTAAGGGGGGAATGGTGTATAAGGTGGTTCCTGATCCGGGGCTGTCGGAACCTCTGTGAGAGCCTGGTAGCTGAGCACACAAGAAGCAGGAACGCTGTACTGTCCATGGACCGGCTCAGCGCTGACTGATCATGCTGGTCACAAGCCACTCACCTTATCTTACCCAGGATCTCCTTTATGTGGGAGCTGGATGTTGGGGCTGGATATGAGGACTTGTATACCCATCTTCGACTCAAAGGACCGCACCGTTGACACATTCCACATACGGTTAACCCCTGGCTCCCGAAGTGCTGGAACTTGGCCACAGAATATAACATCAGCCCGATGTGGTTACAGTTTACAGATAAAGGATTGGTACATGTGAGAGGTTGTGTCCATACGGAAAAAAAAGGTCAGCAAGTCAAAACAGTGACAAGCATTCGTTGCTTAACCAGGACAGGTTTATTCCTGCACGCCTCTCATGCTGCACTTCAATTTCCCTACCTGTAAGTAGGAATAGGGGCTTATGGCCTAATATATATCTTTTAACTTATTCAAAGAGGTCTGTGTTTGTCTTCTTTTTATTTTTGCACTTATTCCTTTCACAGTTGGTACTTGAGATTCAGATCACACATAGGGAGAAAAAAAACAGCAAAACGAAAAAATCTGCTTTAAAGTGCCATTGCAGGGTTTCTTTGAGCTCACCAGATGGATTTCCATGTACCCGCTATTTAAGGAGGCAGAAGCAGCAGATCCTGGAGAGATTGGAGCTTTGCAGTGAAGTGCAACGTTCACCCTCTCCCTGATCTGTCAATTGATCCCTCCCTAAATAGTAGCAGACACCTGTTTATTCCAGGACTAAACCAAGTCTAGCCAATTACACTGGGAAACATTTCAAAACATAAAATGAACTTGGCATTAAATATACAGTTATATACAGCAAAACATAAGTATATATAATAAACTAGCTGAGAGACCCGGCGTTGCCCGGGATGTGAACCGTGCTCACACTGACACACACTGCTCATTGTTCACACTGCACACTGCACACACACACTGCACACTGCACACACACTGCTCATTGGTCGCACTGACGCACACTGCGCACACACAGCTCACAGTGACACACTGCACACTGCACACACACTGGTCACACTGACACACACTGCACACTGCACACACACTGCTCACTGCTCACACTGCACACACACACATACACAGCTCATTGCTCACACTGACACACTGCACACTGCACACACACTGCTCACACTGCACACACTGACACACACTGCATACTGCACACACACTGCTCAATGGTCACACTGCACACTGCACACACACTGCTCAGACTGACACACACTGCATACTGCACACACACTGCTCATTGGTCACACTGCACACAGTGCACACACACTGCTCATTGCTCACACTGCACACACTGCACACACTGCACACACACTGCTCACACTGACACACACTGTGGTCATTGCTCACACTGCACACACTGACACACTGCTCATTGCTCACACTGCACAGTGCACCACACACACACACACACACACACACACACACACACACACACACACACACACACTTACAGACAATCACAGACAGTTACACACACTCACACACAGTCACACACAGTCACACACACTTTCACAGTTTCAAACAGTTTCACACAGTCATAGACACTTACACAGACTTACACACACTCACACACTCTCACACTGTGAAACACTTACACACACTGTCACACACAGTTACACACAGTCACAGACACTTACACACAGTTTCACACAGTCACAGACACTTACACACAGTCACAGACACTCACACACAGTCTCACACAATTACACACACCAGCACCAACACCCGCTCCCCCCCCCCCTCCTCCTGCGCAGGCAGCAGGGACAACGGTGGGGAGAAGGTGAAGCGGGGACCGGAGGGGCATCCCCCCTCCCATCTCACGTCCCGCGGCCTGTCACGCGGTGACAGGGGGGAGCCGGGAGCGGAGGGGCATCCCCCCTCCCATCTCACGTCCCGCGGCGACAGGGTGGAGCCGTGACCGGAGGGGCATCCCCCCTCCCATCTCATGTCCCGCGGCCTGTCACGCGGTGACAGGGGGGAGCCGGGACCGGAGGGGCATCCCCCCTCCCATCTCACGTCCCGCGGCCTAGGGGGGAGCCGGGACCGGAGGGGCATCCCCCCTCCCATCTCACGTCCCGCGGCCTGTCACGCGGTAACAGGGGGGAGCCGGGAGCGGAGGGGCATCCCCCCTCCCATCTCACGTCCCGCGGCCTGTCACGCGGTGACGGGGGAGCCGGGACCAGAGGGGCATCCCCCCTCCCATCTCACGTCCCGCGGCCTGTCACGCAGTGACAGGGTGGAGCCGGGACCGGAGGGGAATCCCCCCTCCCATCTCACGTCCCGCGGCCTGTCACGCGGTGACGGGGGAGCCGTGACCGGAGGGGCATCCCCCCTCACGTCCCGCGGTGACAGGGGGGAGCCGGGAGCGGAGGGGCAAGAGCAGCACGTAGCATGTGGAGGGGGGGGGAGCTCACCCGTCCTGCCGCTGCCTCACTCATCCTGCCGCTGCCTCACTGATCCGGCCGCTGCCTCACTCATCCGGCCGCTCCCACGTGGATGTGAGGCGGGAGGCCGCGTGTTGTGGCCGCTCCCCCGCGTGTGTCCCGGGCGCTCGCTCCGCTCCCCCGCTGACTGTAGCGGCGCCGGGGTGTGAGCTTGGGGGGGTGGGGGGGGTGAGCTTGGGGGGGGATGAGCTTGGGGGGGTGAGGTGTGTGTGAGCTTGGGGGGGGTGGGAATGTGTGTGTGTACACGGGACTCCGGGTAAGTTCGGGCACAGGGAGGGTGGGGGGGTGTGGAAGTTGAGGTGCGGTCCAGCTGACGGGGGAGAGTGAGGGGCACCGGGAGGGGATTGTGTGTGTGTGTCCCCGTCCGTGTCCGTGTGTGTGTGTGTGTGTCCCTGTGTGTGTGTGTGTGTCCTTGTGTGTCCTTTGGCCCGTCACTCCGCCTCAGGCCAATGAGAGGTGTGCGGGGGCGGGCCAAGGGACCAATGAGATTTCCCCTAGGTACACCGGACAGGCAGGCGGACAGGCAGGCAGGCATACAGTGCTTTCACTAATATAGTATAAGATATCAACTGCACATTTTTACACTTGCAAAATAAGAATTGACTCCATTGCAGTATCACCTGCCTTACTTTAAACTCCTACAATGGTATAATCCACCTTGTATGGGATTGCAGGAAGGAAACACCCTTTACTTTTTACAGATACTGCCCAAGCAACAGAAAACACAAAACCACTTTAACAAATCCTAATATATTCCAGTTAAGGATTTGTCTATTTTTTCCTGGCAATTAAGAATTAACCTCCCTTCATTCCTGCTAAAACTGCATCTAGCACTTGTAAAATACCTTCTGTACTGTGTGTGACGGGAGCTTTGTGACAGGCTATTAATAATACACCAAATAACTGGGTTGAACTGAACGAGGCTTAGATATAATAAAGTATATTTATTCCTTAAATAGGTTAACACACAATAGGCAAGAAGTATACTTACTTTGGGGGTGGGGAATGAGAAGTATCATGTAGCAATTCTCCAGCAATCAGGTAACAATTCAGATGGTATAGAAGACAAAGGATATAGGGTTGACCACAATTTATATATCTTTTGTGACCCTATCCTTAACATTAAGTACAGGTGATTGGGCCACAATTACCTGTATCCAATCCTTAACGTGGGAATACATTTTAATCCATGCCCCCTGCTAGTTAGGACATGCGCACTAGGACCCTGGGGTTTCATTTCTGTAGCCCCACATTTATATCAGGAATGCCAGCCAGTCTACCAAATGGGATTTCTGGCAGGATACTCTTTGTTGTAAGGTGTTAAATGTGACACTTACAGACTGCTGTGGTTTGAGTCGTCTCCGCCCTCAGGTAAACAGTGAGGGTGACAAACCCCTTTGAACAATACTTAAGTCCTAGACATTGGGTCGCGTCTCTGACCATATGCTTCCTTGTATGCAAAGAAATTTCCTCTGGGTTTTATCCCTGCCTTGGGATACAGTGTTATAAGTAAAACACAAACATATTAAAATATCCGGTTCCATTGGGTCCAGCGGGTCCAAACTACCCAGATCTCAATGCCGGAACTGGGACACCATATGGTCCGAGTTTCAGCCCGCTGGGACCTTCGGAACCAGAGTTACACAAATACACCTTAAACCGTTTCCAATTTTAATACAATAAACTCCGCTGTAAATTAAATCATGTTTTTTCACTAAATCCCCATTGAAAACAACGGGCTCCGCCGCCATAGACTTTCAATGGCAAACCGCCGCCATTGGCGGCTATGGGAATCCGCCGCCATAGACTTTCAACGGGGCATCGCCGGCGTTGAAGTCAATGGGGTTTCTCCGCCATAGGCGGTCAATGGAAATTGGCCGCCATTGGAGTCTATGGGAAAAGTCCCGAACCTTCAAGGGGGTCCATACTCCGTCGGGTTGGTCCGAGAGGGTCAAGGATGGTTCTGCAGTCATGCCGGAGCAGTGACTACAGGTACCCCAAACCCTGGCCCTCAGGACCCTCCGGAACCGGAGATATGGATTCATGGTTTTCAGCTTTTTACACTTAGTCGAATTCTTGAGCTGTTTCTGCCGCCGCCATTGGAACCTATGGCGTGACCCGCTCTCTCGGCACGACCCTTCTTGGGGGTCCAGGATACGGGGACCCGGTGGTGGTCGAGTGGGGGGAGGTCTAGGGACTAGGGGCAAAAAGAATTTTATTTTTGGGTGCCCTAGAACTGTAGATTCCCACGCCACTTAACGTTGAACTTGACTAACAGTGATCAAAGCTCTCTTTTAGAAAAAGTATCCGCTTTGCGGTTTTGCGGTTTGGACGCCAGCCAACTCGTTCCTGGAAAGCGCCGTCGAGGAATCTCCATTGAAGTCAATGAGCCCATTGACTTACAATGGGAAAACGCCGCTCCTCCTCTCGGACGCCATCTGCTGGTCTTCGAGGGAAACAGGTCCAAAACAGCAAGATCCGCCATTGAAATGCATGGAGCTCTAATGGCGGCCTATGGGACTCTGCAAAATGGTGCCTGAAAAGGCGGGAAATTACACAAAGAGCTATAATCACTGAATAACTATTAACCCTTGCCCTCCCGGATGGATCCCAGTGTATGTGTGATGCAGACACTGATATAACAAGATATCACAATAAAGCATGGGGACAGGGGAACATACATTTACATGTTATAACAAGGGTTAAATCACATTGCTGGACCGCAGCCCAGTTAACCCCTTGTCTCCCTGGTGAGGTCAGGGGATGGCCAAATGGGGTGCAATCCCTTTAATACCGGGCCACCCCCTTTCTCCCTCTACACTGTGCCAAAAAAAAATAAACCATTCCTGCATTTATTTCGCACCCTCCAGGACACCAAATGAAAAGTTAGAAAGGGTTTGGGAAAAATAGAGGCAAGATAGCTGGGCCCAGCAAAATAGAAACAGAAAAGATAGAGACAAGTGGTGCACTGATTGCAAGAAAACAAATATGGATTTTACTTTACACAAAAATGTAGAAGCAGCCCTGTCAAAGTACAATAAATAAATGCATCATATTATTGACAAGTGGGGTTTTAATGGGCTTAACTTTTATTTAAGAGCAGCCAAATGTACCGCTACCATCACAAGCACAACCGCCCAGCCTCCTTTATCCGCACTCCTAATGTCTATGTCACTTAAATTCCTCAATTCCATTATGCTGCCCTACTTGTTTATTATATAGCTAGAAACAAAGAACTGCATGGTATGAAAGGAGACGAGCCCTAGAGTAAGAAGTTCACATTTAGAGCACATCGGTGTAGAAAACTTTTAAGACTTGGCCTGTAATAAAATTGTGACAGGGTGAATTCAGTATGCCTGGGAGACCCATGTATAGAACTGCAGTCCAGCAGTGAGCTGGTTAATCACAGCTTTGAAAAGGCTGGGTTAATTAACCAGGTCCGAGCTGCCTCGTTAAGGGGCTTGAAAAACACAGACACAGTGCCGCCGACAGGGCGTGGAAGCCGGTGTTGGTAGACATAAAGAGACACAAAATTTTCCTTTTCTGTTCCCTGTACCCTAGAGACTCCAAACTTTGTGAGTCGAAGTCTTAGGTGGTGTTATGGGGTGAAAAGCAAGTCATTTTGATTGCAGGAGGCCTGGGGACAAAGTTACCGGTGTCCCTATAATTCTCCTATCCCCCTACCAGAATCCTCTGCCCCCCCTTTACGGGAATCCTCTGCCCCCCCCCCTACCAGAATCCTCTGCCCCCCCTTTACGGGAATCCTCTGCCATCCTCTACTGGAATCCTCTCCCCCCCACCTCTACTGGAAGACCCCCACGTGTCTTCGGTAAGTCTGTATTTTAAAATATGTATTGTGGGGGGGGATTTTCTATATTTATTGGGGCTGTGGGTGTCTTTTAAAAATGTATTTGGGCGGTGGGGGTCTTTTTAAAATGTACTGGAGTGGTGTAAGGGCGCCTCGTCCCTTACCTCCCACAGCGCCTCTCTCCAGTTGAGCTCTGCATGCACCCGCGCCTCACAGAGGCGCGCAAAATCTGCTCTAGGATCGCCATCCCTCCCCGACCAGCAACGGCGCATGCACTACCTTCAGGACGCACACGCCGCCGGGGCAGACCACCACGCGTGTCGGCGTCGCGAAGCAACCCTCGCACCACCCCACAATCCCGCCCATGACGCGCAACACGGGCGCACGCACGCCCACTCCTACTCCCATTAATTAACCTTGATGCCTCTGCACTGCTCTGCACCCAGCCTCAGCCTACCAGCGCTCCACTTACCTCTGATCTCACCATTAGGAGGATCTCCCATTGGCTCTCACTGGTATTTAGTTTCAATCAGCCCTAGGCTGATTGCTGAGCATAGTCAGTCTTCTGTCGTGCTTGCTACAAGCTACCTCGCAGTGTGTTCTTGTCTTCCTGTACCCAGACCCCAGCCTTGTACCTGGACTCCTGACCTCTGGCACCCTTGACCTCGGCTCGCCTATCGGACTTCTGCTCTCTCCAATCCTCGACCTCGGCTTGGGACTCTGACTACTCTTGACCTCTCCAATCCTGATTACGACAAGTACCTCTACGATCCTACACTACTACCCTGACCCGGCTACCTCTACTTACCGGACCCGCCCTCGCGGCTGTAAGGCGCTGGTTTTCATATATCCCCACCTCGGCTTCGCGGTCCAGTCCGGTTTGTGGTGCGCATGCGTGACAGGTGGTGGGGGTATTTTAAAATGTATTGGGGTGGTGGGAGTCTTTTTAAAAATGTATTCGGGCGGTGGGGGTCTTTTTAAAATGTATTGGGGCGGTGGGTGTCTTTAAAATGTATTAGGGGGGTGGGGGTCTTTTTAAAACGTTTTTGGGGCAGTGGGGGTCTTTTTAAAATGTATTGGCGGGGGCCTTTTTAAAATGTGTTGGCGGGGGCAGGGTATTTTTATTATGTATTGCGGGGTGGGGTTTTTTGGTATGTATTTTGTGGGGGGGATTGAGTGAGAGTGGGGTAATTGATGGAAGGTGGGGGCGAGTGAGAGGAGAGAGGGAGGGAGTGAGAGAGGAAAAGAGGGAGTAAGAGTGAGATGCAGGGGAGAGAAATACATACGAGGCGGGAGGGGGGGGAGAGAGTGAGTGAGACGGAGGGGAGAGAAATACATTGGTAGAGGGTGGGAAATTGAGGGGGCTCGTGAGTTGTGAAATGGAGGGTTTGGGGGGACCGCCGGGGGAGGGGGAGGAGGTTCCGCAGGGGGGGCGGGGAGGGCAGACGCAACTCTAGTCCTGGGCCCCGAGAAATCTGTCTGCGGCCCTGCACAGACCCGTGACTTGTTAGAGGCTCTTCCTGACTGAACCAGAGAAAGACATACTGAAGCTCTGAAGGGAGAAAGCCTACAATAAGGTCTGTTTATATTGCTCTTCTTTATCATGGACTTGACAAACCCTTGCGGGGAAAAGGGCTAAGCCCTTAGCAAGGACTTATGTTTTTGTTAACCCTTTATATGCTGAAGATAAGCTCTGTTTTGAGTCACCTTTTTGGGCGAAATAAAATACCTATACTCAGACCACCCACGTGTCGTTGCGTTGTCCCTGCAACAATATGGTGGTTGAAGTGGGATGCTGAGCGGCCCTGCATTTGAAGGGCCACACTAAAAAAGGCCAGCAGCAGACAGCACAGGATGAAAGACAGGCCAGGGAAAGAGCAGCAGGTAGAGCAAGATGAAAAACAGGCCAAACAACATGGACTATTAATACAGATGTAGCCCCCTTCACCCGTAGGGAAACTACCCGTGCAGTCTTTACCTGTGGCTCACAGATGGCCTAAGCCTCCGCCGCTGGGAGCCTGGGGTGAGTTCGTCTACCTGGATACAGTGCCTCCACCTGGGAGGGATCCTAGCGCTGCAGGATAACCCCTCACAGGAACCAATACATTAGTGAGAAATACATACACGCGTATGGTATGACAGTTTACCAACACGCTAATAACAATAACACTGTACATGGTACCCCAACACTATAGGTACAGGAAAGGTGAGGGAGTGGTTGATAGCAGCAATCACAGTTGGTTAACAACAGCCAGTGTCTTATGTGGCTGCTGTAGTGGTAGTGATAATTGCAGGGGAAGGAAAGGGGCTAATAGCGCAGTATGTTTCAAACTTTAATATACAATGCACAAAATGCCAAATCCCCCTGAATGAACACTCACATTTGTTTATGCCATTCAGGACATACAATTGTATCTTTTGGTGAGGACAGCCTCTCTCCCTTCCGATGTGGGGTACCGGTGTGGGTCCTTGCTGATTGGTTCGCTTCGTGTCTCTCCCGTAAGCGGCCGCTGGGAATGGCACTCGGCTCACCGCAAAGCTCCTACGTCACTATTTCCGGTCATGTCGGTTTCCTCCTCCTCTGCTCACTTAACGCGTTTCGCTGGTTTCCATCCAGCTTCATCAGGAGTGTTTCCTGATCTAAGCTACCTACACTGGTATTGCCTGAATTCGACTCCTACTGGTTGGAATAAAAACTTGAAGAACGTGTGCAAAAAGCTGATTCGCCATGCCGCCTAATACAATAATATACATCCCAATCCCTAATACGACCAGGCGAAGAGTAAAAAGTTACAATTTCCCCCTTGGAGGATTTTCAGAAAATTTAGAAGACATCGAGCAAGATTATCTTACTGATTTAAAGACATTTCTTACTCCACTATAAGTATTCCCTATGAAAAGACTGGGCTTGTGATTCAGAACTACTGATTTCGTCACAGACCTTAAAGCAGAAGTAATACAACGAGAACTATCATACGACCGGTTCTAATGCAGAATTGTATTCTAACTTAATATATAATGCTACAAATCTAATACTGGATCCTCAGCACCTACAATTATCACCACAACTTTACCTACAACTACAGCAGCCGCAGACGACGCGGGCTGTTGTTAACCAATAGTGACTGCTGCTATCAACCACTCCCTCACCTTTCCTGTACCTGTACTCTTGGAAGAACTAGGCTGTTTCTTTTAGAGGTTGAGTAGTTGATACAGTTTTTTTTTTATATATATACTGTATTTATTTGTATATATTTGTTTTATATGTATTTTTTAAGCATGGTCTTTTAAAAGTTTTTTCAAATAAAACCATTATTCATTTATTTGATTTAGTTTGGCCACTAGGCGGTGCTGCTGCACTGGTTGTTTTGTATGGGTGAGCTTCTATTAGTCTTTTTTCTTTCTTCTAAACCCCAACACAATACCCACAATACAATGACCCACACAATGTTCCCACCCCAGTGAGATTCCCTCAAAGTACCCGGTGTCCACAGAGCAATGCCCACCCAAAGTGTGTGTGGAGTAGTGCTATCCCCTGTGTAAGGCCGTTGTTGCACGTGGATACCTCTCCTGGTCTTAGGCCAGACCAGGACAATCTGGAGATGGATCCGCAGGACCGCACTGTGAGCCCACGACGCGGGGTCTACCGGATCCTCTCTCCTTGCCGGAGGCCACCTCTTGAGGGAGCTCCAGCTGGAGTGTTTCCCTTAAAGTCTCTGAATGGCCTGGGTCTGGTCCCAGACCGCAGGCCGCAGATCATCGCGTGGCGTCCGGTCACCGGTGCACTTACGCTATCTGTGGTGAGCTAAGGGGAAGCGTCCCTATCTGGGGCCTTCCCTGTAGCACCACAAACTGAGAGGGGGCTCAGGGCCTAATTGGGGCCTGAGGGGCAACTCTAGGCCTAGTCCAGGAAAGCACTACTCTGTTGCTCCTCCTGACTGAGCGCGTACTCCTTTCGCGGCGAATACACTCTCCTTCCTCCTTTCTCTACTAGGAGCCCTATTGGCTCTGTGCCCCCGTGGTACACCGCCCCTAAGCACTATGGGACTCGTAGTCCCGTGATCTCCTATACGTAGCCACCTAAGATGGCCACCACAACTTCGATGCCACTGTGCATGCGCATAGCTTCTACTGCGCATGTGCAAACATTCAAGATGGCGGCACCCTGCTTCGCCGCAGAGCAGCTGTTTGTGCAATCAGCATTAACCTAAAGGAGTGCACTGGGGTTTTTTAGCCGTGCAGTCATCCCCCCCCCCTACTTACCCCCTCCCTTTTCTGCAGACAGACACACACACACACACACATACACACACACAGAGTCGTGCCACAATCTAATCACCCTTACAAATCCCAGTTGTGTCAATATCCCAGAAATCAGGCAATAATAGCCTCTGGTGGTGCTAAGGACAAGTAGCATATAAGACGCACAAAAAGAACAAAGCAAGTCCTCCCTAAAGCACTCAAATTGACAAAAGTAGTACTGTATGTGAATAACACCTACACCCACCACAAACTCCTACACCCACCACATCATCAATATATATTTATGTCAAAATCAGTGCTACTGGGTGTGGCCAAATGTATACAACAGAAGACAGGGGGTGCCCAATGCTACATCAAATTGACAAACATATATGGTAATAAGTATAAAGTATAAATACTTCAATAATAATAATAATTACTTGGTTTAACTAAATAACCAAGGACCTGCATTAATTTGATTATACGTTGACGTTTGGTATGCAGGCTTACAACGCTTTGGCCAAGGGGTTTAACTAAATAACCAAGTAATTACTATTATTATTGAAGTATTTATACTTTATACTTATTACCATATATATGTTTTGTCGATTGGAAGTAGCATTGGGCACACCTGTCTTTTGTTGTGTGTGTATATATGTGTGTATATATATACCGGTATATATATTTTTTTTATTATTATTATTATTTTTTGTACTAGAAAATATACTAATTCCCTTCTGATTAAAAGTAAAAGGTCATTAAATAAAGAAACTTCTTGTTCCATTGTCTTTAATTAAATTAAAGTCATCATTTACATGGGAATCTATTTTGACGCAGACCTTTAGAGTAGGAACCTATGAAGTCACTCTTTGTGTTATTATGTGGATGTCTTCATCAGGGTTAGTTATACTGTATAGAATGGTTAATAAACATGAATCGCTTTTCAGCATTAATCACCTTATAAAAAGAGTGTAATATTTGGCAATTTATATATATCTATTTGTAAACCTTTAAAAATAATGTATACCGGAAGGGTCTGATCTCAGAGATTTACGCAGGGCTAGCACGGTCCAGGAGTCCCGTCAACCACAATTATATGTTGAAATGGGCTGAAGACCTCAATCTTGATATAGACAGAGATGAATGGGAGGATATTTGGGAAGCAGCAGCCAAAACTTCTATTTGCACTACTACTAAGGAAAATATATATAAGATTCTATTTCAATGGTACTTAATCCCGAGTAGGCTGAGCCGGATCTTCCCTGGCCTGTCTGACCTCTGTTGGAGGGGGTGCGGCCAGAGAGGAGATCTGGTGCATATATGGTGGACATGCCCAAAGATCCAGACTTTCTGGAATATGATATGCTCATTGGTTGAGGAGACGGTAGGAGTTGAGGTCCGGATGGACCCGCTGATATGCCTACTCGCGAAACCCATCGAAGATATCTCTGTCCCTCTTAAAAAACTGGCCTCGTTCATTCTGACTGCGGCTCGCTGCTCAATAGCAGCTAATTGGAAAAAGATTAAACCCCCTTCTAAGCAAATGGTCCTTCGCAAGGTAAGCGAGGTCAAGCTTATGGAATACCTATCGGCGCTCCTGAAACAGAATATAGTACAATATGAGAAAGTTTGGGCACAGTGGCCTTATAATTAAAGAGATTAAAAATGAGATATGGATGCTTCAGTTGGACTCTGCATTAGACCACTAACCCCTCTAAGGGGGAGTTCATGTCTACTCAGGGTCTTTTGACAAGGTGGAGGGGAGGACAACTACACCCCTTCCCTTAGCTCTCCCCGTTCCTATCCCCTCTCTCCCCCCTTCTTCTGTTCTTCTCTCTTCTCCCCCTCTCTCTCTCTGCCTATCCTTTACAGTACTAATATAAGGGGTTTGATCTAAGATCCTCCTAAAACTGTTAATTCTCCCGGACGGGATCTACATAGTAGAATCTAAATGCATAGGAGGTTACAAAATACTAGGGGCAGATCGCCTCTTCTCGATCAATCAACCTTGAGATGCTTCGGGTTGTTCACTTTTAAATGTATATGTTAATTAAGTTTACTGTCTATAAACAACCATGTGATGTGAATGTACCCCTGTCAGAAAATAATAAAAATGTTTGAAACAAAAAAAAAATAATGTAAAGGTTTATATGGATTTTTTTTTTTTACAGATTTCTTTTATTTACTGAAGATTTTTGGAGACATTAGAGCATTTTGAAAAAAAAAATTAAAGCACCCTTACAAGGGAGAGAATTCTGGGAGCTGGGAATACATTATCAAAGGATGGGGCCATAGAGCATCACTCTTTAATCCCCGAGTCTGCTTCAAAAAGTTTCAAACTGTGTCATTCCGTCCCGCTTAAAAATATGCCTCAAATGCTAGCACAACTTCAATGTAAAAACTGTACCGGATGTCATAACCATTCCTGTGTTGCATCAGAAAAACAATAAAACCAAAGTTATAAAAAAATGCCTCAAATGTACTCTTGGCTCCAACACAGGCAGAAGAATGGAGAAAACTAAGGCAGATCACAGTAAATCCCGAGCCATACATGGTTAATGGAGGTCGTCACTTTACAGCACAGAGGTAAAAACAAGTCAACACAAATGGAAACCTGCAAGGCCTTATTGGACTTGTAAGGAATGTACATTCCTGTTAGTTATCATGTATGACCATGTAATATACACTGTAAGACTCTCAGAGCCTCTAATAACCTGTAGCAATGAATTCAAGATGTTCCCAATGGTGTCCTGGATTAGACGGCATGGACAGTATCACATGTCGTCAGGGGAGGGAACACGTTCCTCTCACGCGCCCTTTTCAGTGACCTTCCCTCTCACGTGCAATTTGTTCCTTAACGCTGTTTACAACGAAAGTTTTGTGGGGCATATCCACCCTTTGTGTTGCTTTCCATTGACATACCTGCATGGGTACTAACAGGTTATTATAGCATGTGACATTGACCCCCCCAACATATCCTGTTACAATGCAGCATACCCCGTTTCCATAAAATCCAATGGCAGTGCTTGTGCAGAATATTCCATAGAGAACAATAAAGAATGTTGCAGCTGTAAATACTTCGTGTATGACTATTTCTGACCTAACAAAAACACAAACGATTCTTGAAATAGTTCCCCTAAAACTCCAAATCGGGATATCAGTCGTCCAATTGGCACTCGGGAGAACAGTGGAGCAACAAGTGTTGTGGAGTAAAAGCAACCAAATTATTTTATTATTCTTTGATAAAAAATAGTTATTTTTTTTAGCAGTCTTGTAGACTGAAGATTGTGGCGCAAGTAAATACCTAAAATATATACAGAATTAAAAAAAAAACAAATTTCACCAACCAGCAGGAGACCCCAACAGCGTAAATGGCCTTCCCTTTCATAAAAGGCAGTAGGTTCACGCAGAATCCTATTCAGAAACCATGTCATGCAGAGCCCTCCTAAGAGCTGCCTTGAGATCTTTGTTCCTCAGACTGTAGATTAGGGGATTTAGCAAGGGGTTAATTAAAGCATAAACTACAGACACCAGTCTGTTTACAGCAAATAGGTAGCTTGTGGTGGGAATAAAGTAAATAAAGAGGATCGAACCATAAAAGATAAACACCACCGTCAGGTGAGATGTGCAGGTTGAGAAAGCTTTAAGCTTTCCTTCATTGTTCTGGATTCTGAGGACAGTGTTGAAGATACGTATATACGGAAGAAAAGTGATGGTGAAAGCCCCAATTCCCAGAACTCCCCCTACAAGAAATATGACCAGGATGTTGATGAAAGTGTCGGTGCAAGAGAGCTGGAATAAATGAGGCAAGTCACAAAAGAAATTGTGGATGGTGTTTGGACCACAGAATGATAACCTGAGTGAACAAAGTGTGTGCACCAAGGAGTATAGGAACCCAAGAATCCACACCAACGATGCCAGCTGGGTACAGACTTTCCAGGACATAATGTTAATATAATGCAAAGGTTTGCATATGGCAACATATCTGTCGTAGGACATCACGGCCAGAAGGAAGAGCTCTGAGCTGGCAAAATAAATGAAGAAAAAGACCTGAGTCGTACAGGCAGGAAAGGATATTGACCTCCTTATGGTGTAGAAATCAGAGAGCATTCTAGGGGTAGTGACGGAGGAATAGGTCATGTCCAAGAATGCCAGGTTTCCAAGGAAGAAGTACATTGGGGTTTGAAGTTGAGAGTCAGAGAAGACTAAGTAAAGAATCAGGAGGTTTCCGGAAAGAGTCAACAGGTAGATAAGAAGGAAAACCAGGAAAAGAAGATCCTGGGTCTGCGAATTATCTGATAGTCCAATGAGAAGAAATTCAGACACCTTTGTTTGGTTCCCCATCATGTTTTCCATACAGCTTCATTTATTGGGGAAACCCACCAAGGCAAAATCCGAGCACTAGAATTGTCAGTCTCAGGAAGGAGAAGCATAGAAGAAAAAGATGAATGCAAAAGCTTTCTTTCAGTGTCAAAGTAATGATGCAGTTTGTATTTATTTTGTCCTTTACTAGTCAAAGCATATATATATATATATATATATATTTTTAAACAGCTGTCAAAGGCATTATTGTTCCCTATTTCCAGCTGACACAAATATTGTCTGTTCCTATGGGCACGACACTTCAGTGTCACGAACACACACCTCTGCTGTTAAAATCTGCTGATCCAAATCTCTGGGTATTAATTAAAAAACGAGACATTTTAGCCCCATGAGACATACAAACATTTCTTTCATTTTAACAGTTGAACTGCCTGTGTTCTCTCATTCATTGTCACTGTAGGGCAGGCCTGCCCAACTCGTAAAGTGAGAAGTGCCAAACTGCTCCAAGGAAAAAAAATTTGGGCCGCACGGGTAAAATCATTATCATCATCATCATCTCTCCTCCAGCACCTCTCATCATCATCCTCATATCTCCCCCAGAACCCCTCACTATCAACCTTTACGATACTCCCCATCTATCTCTCATACCCCCATCTCTCCCCCACACCCACACAATACCCCCCTCCACATCAAACACACAATACCCCCCTCCACATCAAACACACAATACCCCCCTCCACATCAAACACACAATACCCCCTCCACATACACCCAGCCCATTCCATGTCAGCATCCCCCCCCGAAGTCAGCACCCCCCCCCAATCAGCATCCCATGTCAGCAGCCCCCCTCCCATGTCAGCAGCCCCCTCTCCCATGTCAGCAGTCGCCCCCCCCCCCATGCGTTCCTGGTGATGGCAGGGAAGTGCGAGGGATGCGCGCTCTAGCAGCAGACCCGGAAGTTCCGGGACGCGCTACACTACTAGAGCGCGTCCCCGTGCTGGAGGAGGAGGGAGGGAGGAGGGAGGTTAGGGGAGAGCGCGCACAGACACGGCTGGAGCGCGCTCCTACTGGAGCGCATCGGGGGGGGGGTTGAAGGGGGTCCGTCGCGGGCCGTATGTTGTGCAGCCCTGCTGTAAGGCATGAAACACAAAGGTTTAAAAGCAGGTATTTGCCTCTTAGAACCAGACACTGAAAATTCTCCCCCCAGATCTGACCAGTAGTTGAATTAATTCTTCCCTAGTGACCTATTCATCAGACTTGAAGTCACAGTTCAAGGCGAGCACATTGTTGAGAATTTTGCATCGTTCCAGAACCATAGAATAAGACACATAAACCTTAGGCCAAATTTTAAAAGCGGCACCTCAGACCGGTCCTACGGGAATTTGTCTTGTTTGGTCATATAATTGAACCCCTAAAATATTGCACATAAATATGTGATGATGAAACCATTCAAGTATCAAATCAAGTACCACGGGTACTGTAGGAACATTCTTAGCTTTATGACACACAGCTATCTTGAAAGGCTACTTAACCCCCGAGGTGCCACAAAAGTCACGTGTTACCAAACACCCCATATGAGCACAGATAGGTGAGATGCTGCTAATTCATATAAATAATATTATTGCTAATAGGGGCTACTGCAGCCAGGAATTTACAGGGTTAACAGTCATGTAACCCCCCTTCGGGATTACTATGGCCTTAACGGGTTAACTGTGTGGACTCACACAGAGTAAAGCCCATTTATCATGTGAGATGGTATGGGGTGATTTACTAGAGAACAAACCCCGTCCGATTCTGGCTGGTGACAGTGATGTCACAGTAGGGTATATATAGTGACCATGAAGGTTCTAGAGAGGTCAGGTCCCAGGAGGAGTCACTGAGGGGGGACCTCACTGTGAATAGTGTATGTAGCCCCCTTTCCCCATGTCTAGGGTGACTACGTGTGGTGCGCTTTACCTGTTTGGCTCACAGGAGGCCTGATCCTCAGTGGAAGGGAGCCTGGGGTGTACCTGAGTCGTTCTGGTGACAGCGCCTCCACCTGTGAGGGATCCTAGCAGTGCTGGATAACCCCCTTCACAGGACCCAATACTATAAACACACACATGGGTATATAGTGTAGCCCTTGTACCCCCACCCTAAGTGACATTGGGGTGTCTGCTTCTTATCTGGTTACTTTCTAGGTGTTGTGCTGTACCTGTTGGTAAACAGGAGGGCTGAGTGCTCCGTGATGTTGTGGGGAGAAACAGGACAGGTTCACAGGTTACCTTAGTTCTTGGTTGGTGCAGCGCCTCCAGTCAGCATGGCTCCTCTGTGATAGCAGGGATGGCCCATACTGACACCTTTTCTTCTTCCAGCAACAGGACAGTGAATCACACTGGTTCTGGTACAACTGAATCTTTATTGCATGCAGATGACATAAACAGAACTGATGCATTCTTCCCTCATCTTCCCTTACTCACAGGCACTGACTTGGGCTTGAGGCCCAGACTAGGCCTGAGGGACTCCTCCTCACATTTCCTACTGAGATGGAGGGTAGATGTTGCTCACTCCCAGAGGGAGGAGATACAAAGCAAGAGAGCCCCAGAATTTAGGAAAGTGCCAGTACTTATAGCCTTTGGGAGGGTGTTTGTAACCCTGCCCCTTAACAGAGCAGGTTGAATACTGATAGGTCATCACATCCGGTGTGCGATCCAATCTGTACTCATCCCTCAGGCTGACACTTTCTTGTTGTTGCTAGGCCCGCCCTTGGATACCACTGCTATCCAAGGCTGCAAAAGCACACAAGGCCTAATTAAAGGAGTTAACCCAACCACTGCCTGCACCTAACAGGACTTACACTGATAGGGCCCAGGAAAAAGACACAGTGGCCGGGAGGCTATGCTATAATAGTAACAGGTTTACTGAACATTAGCTATACTCATACATATTGTGTTTTAATCATACAGGCCTCGCACAACCCTAATTCCCCACAGTGCCCCACTGTCCAACCGCCTTGTCCACACCCATGTGAGGTTCCCCCCCCCAAAGTACTGAAGTGCCCATGGCATCTAACCACCTTTGTTTCCATAGGAGCCACAACCCACTCCCAAAGTGTGTGGTAGCGCTACTCACAGAAATGGGTGTGAACGTTGGCGCACTTGTTGTGGTTGATACCTGCCGGGTATGGTGAAGAAACCAACGTCCCCGCCTGGGAATAACATAACACCGTACACAATTTACACAATAAAAATGCAGAGGTTTCATATACAACTTAACACAGTCCATGACTTTAAACAATGTTATACATCTCCACAAATATGTCTAGCTCTTAGCTAGTTGCTGAGACTCATAGTGGGGTGCCCCTAACAAATTACGGGCCACCCTATTGGTAGGGCGCCTTACTCTTTGGCTTCTGCGAAGCTCTTCCTCCACCTCTCCCTCTGGGGAGTAATGGTCATGAGCTTGAGGCTCTCATTCTCTCATCGGGGTGCCACAGTCTCTGTAAAGTCTCTTAACGGTACGAAACTTAGACTCCTGGGGTCCAGAGGAGGGCTCGTTGGAGCCACTTAAATGGTTGCACTCGGCCTGGGCCCCTTGATTTCTGGTTGAGCTAGAAGAGGGTCCTTCCATAGGATCCTCGTTGGTGTCCATCACGGATTCTGAGTTCTCTTCAGATCCCTCTGGCTCACCAGCCAATGGTACAGTCTCTATCTCGGGATCATTATCTCCCACTTGCGGGATAGGCAGTAGATGATTGTGGTGCCATCCCCGTCGCGTTTGCAGTAGACAGGGAGGCCCGGCATCTGAGATTCCACTTCGAATACGCCGTCGCGCCAGCGGTCGGCCAGTTTGTGTTTGCCGGGAATCCCTAGATTGCGCAGGAGAACAGCGTCTCCAGGACGAATTTCCTGATGGCGGACCTTGTGGTCGTAGCGCCGTTTGTTGCAGGCTTTCAGATGGGCTGATGCTTTCTCCGCTAGCTGGTAAGTGCACTGTAGGCTTTATTGGAGCTGTTGTACGTACTTGTACATACTCATAGTGCGTCCTGTTGGTAGATAACCTCAGATGGATGTCTACAGGCAGCCGTGCCTCTCGCCCGAACATGATGAAATATGGAGTGAATCCTGTAGATTCATGTCTGGTGCAATTATATGCGTGCACTAAGGACTCCACGTGTTTGCTCCACTCAGTCTTCTGAGAGCCTGTTAGAGTGCTGAGAATGTCGAGGAGGGTCCGGTTGAACCTCTCTGGCAGAGCATCTCCCTCCGGATGTTAAGGAGTCGTTCGGGACTTGACGATATTTAGTAGCTTCAGCAACTCACGGATGAGCTTACTTTCTAAGTCCCGCCTTGATCCGAATGCAGACGATTTGGTAGCCCGTAGTGTACAAAGTACCGTTCCCATAAGATTTTAGCCACTATAATGGCCTTCTGGTCTTTGGTGGGGAAGGCTTGGGCATAGTGGGTGTAGTGGTCCGTGATCATGAGTACATTCCAATGCCCCTCGAGTCTGGCTCTATACATAGGAAGTCCATGCATACGAGGTCATGGGGGCCCGAGCTCTTCAGATGGGCCATTGGAGCGGCTCTGGTAGGTAATGTCTTCCACTGTATACACCGTGAGCATCGGCGGCAATGGTGTTCCACCGACTCTCTCATGATAGACCACAAGAACCGGTCTCGTATTATGCCGAAGGTCTTGTCTACTCCAAGATGTCCATGGTCATCATGTAGCGATCGTAGGACCATATGCTGTAGGTTCCTGGGTAGAACCAACTGTCTTCTATCAGGGTGGTTATGGTATGGAACCACCTGATAGAGTAGACCCTTGTCGATCTCAAACTTGTCCCATTCGCGCATTATTACAGCGACCGTGTCGGTGGGAGCACGATTCACCAATGAGGGCTTGTCTTGCTTAATGGTCTGGCAGATAACTCCAGCCACTGGATCCTGTATCTGGTACAGTACCAGTTCTTTCCAGGTGATGATTTTGTCTGGGGTGATATTCATGCCATCTGGGTGGCAATAGGTGGCAGGGAAAGCTTTGTATTGGCATCCCAGGGAGTCGGCATCCCTCTGTTCTGAGAACGCCACTTTGTCTTCCACTATGACGGCAGTCGAGCTAATAGCCCGTATCCCTGGTCCAGGGATTTCTTCCCAGAGACCATCGTCCGGTGTTGTACTCAGCCCAGGTCTCCTGGACAGAGCTCCGATGTTCAGAGGTCCCTGTTTATACTTTAAAGTAAATTGATAGTTGCAGAGGGCCGCTAGCCACCTATGGACTGAGGCGTCCAGTTTGGCGGACGTCAAAATGTAAGTCAACGGGTTTTTGTCTGTTCTTGCTTCAAATGAAACTCCGTATAGGTAGTCGTAGAGTTTACAAACCACAAATAAATTTGGCGCCTATATATACTTACAAAATGCAGATAATCTACTATATATTTCTGAAATGTCTGTATGTTTGTCTGCATGCCCTGTGTCCCTAGGGCCAATCGCATTGCATCTTTGGCCTGTCACTCCACCTCAACACTGTCCCACCCCTCACCACACTGTCCCACCCTCACTGACTCTCATTGACCTTCGGCCAACACCACTGCCACACTGTCCCACCCCTCACCACACTGTCCCACCCCTCACTGACACACTGTCCCACCCCTCACTGACAATCCTCACTGCTCTGGGGCGACCTCTCAACCCACAAAACCCTCACCGCCTGCTACCACAGATCAGGTACAGAATCTCTATATCAACATTCACCTCCACACACCGCACGAACAAGCAGCGCAACACTGCCTCTTACAAACACCCCCCTCCACCACCACACCCCCCCCAACCTCATGCACCCCCCTCCACCACCGCCCCCCTCCACCACCACCCCCCCAACCTCATGCACCCCCCTCCACCACCACCCCCCTCAACCTCATGCACCCCCCTCCACCACCACCCCCCCAACCTCATGCACCCCCCTCCAC
>NC_134493.1:52408187-52506974 GCF_040206685.1 Ascaphus truei | reverse complement strand
AGAGCAGGTAGTGTCCAGTGAGCTGTGCTTCCCTGAACTAGGCCTAGTTTGCCCCTTAGGCCCCAGTTAGGCCCCGAGTGCCTATTAGCTTGTGGCACTGTAGGAAATGCCATCAGATAGGAATGATCACCTTAGTACTGCACAGTGATAGGCACAGCAGCAGTGAGAAGACGCCGCGCGGTGACTTGCGGCCTGTGATCTGCGACCAGACCACCATCCACCAAAAGACTTTTAAAGGTGAGACACTCCAGCGGGAGTTCACCCCACGCAAAGGCGGACGTCTTCGTAGCACAGACGGACCGAATTACGTCAGAGTGGATCAGACGGATCTTTTGTGCTATTCGGCAGGTACCCGGGTGCTGGAGCGCCCGGGAAGGTTTAACATCAAGTGCGCCAACAGTTCTCAGGTGTAGCGCTACTCCCTATATTTGGGTGGGGATTGAGTGTGGGACAGACACTGGGACACTGGTTCCACCGCACCTCAAATACTGTGGGGACACTCCACGTGGTTATTATTGTGTGTGTGTAGTTGTACTATGTTCAGTAAATATTCCTTATAGTACCAAGTGTGTATATTTACTGCTGTGTTGTCTTGGGAGGGGCTATCCCACTGTGTGAGGATCCTTCTCAGGTGGAGGCGCTGTGTGTACGTGAACCAAGGTCACCCCAGTCTGGTTAGAGGGAGATAACACTGACTTGCCCAAGGTCACAAGTTGCCGACACCGGGGATTGAACCAGGTTGCCCTGTTTCAAACTCGGTGCCAGAGTCAGTGTCATTACTCACTGAGCCGCTCCCTCTCTACATCTTGTGTCACATTCCTGCATTTCTAGGTGTGTTTCTTGTATGAGAACTAAGTCACATTTCAGCATAATTGGCGAGTTTAATCCATTCACTTTCAAGAAATAATTTTGTTGATAGATACGTAGTTGTATATAAGAGTGTACTGTATGGATAAGATATAATCAAACACACAACCTGTAGGACATATACACTTTAATGGGGTTAGGCTTAAGGTTTTCCTTATTAGCACCCACTAACACCTAAACAGCCAGCACCCACTAAGCCCCTATACAGCAAGCCCTCTAGTAGTACAGTCAGCACTCACTAACCCACTATACAGCACCCACTGACCTCGTATACAGTAAGCACCCACTAACCCCCTATACAGACAGCCCTGTACAGCCAGCACATACTAACCCACTATACAGCACCCACTGATCCTGTATACAGCCAGCACCCACTAACACAAATATAGCGTAAGCACCCACTAACCCCTATACTGCCAGCAACCACTAACCCCTATACTGCCAGCACCCACTAACCCCCTATACAGCCAGCACCCACTAACCCCCTATACAGCCAGCACCCACTAACCCCCTATACAGCCAGCAACCACTACCCCCTATACAGCCAGCACGCACTAACCCATATACAGTAAGCACCCACTAACCCTCTATACAGCCAGCACACACTTACCCCTATACAGTACCCACTGATCCCATATACAGCCAGCATGCACTAACCCCTATACAGCACCCACTGATACAGTATATAGCCAGCATCCACTAACTCCTTATACAGCCAGCACCCACAAATCCCCTATACAGCCAGCACCCACTAACCCCCTATACAGCCAGCACCCACTAACCCCCTATACAGCCAGCACCCACTAACCCCCTATACTGCCAGCTCCGACTAAACCCACCTACAGCCAGCACCCACTAACTCCCACACCGGCAGCACACACTCACACCGGCAGCACACACACACACTCACACCAGCAGCACACACACACACTCACACCGGCAGCACACACTCACACCGGCAGCACACACACACACACACACTGTCAGCACACACACACACTGTCAGCACACACACACACTGTCAGCACACACACACACACACTGTCAGCACACACACACACACCGGCAGCACACACTCACACTGTCAGCACACACACACATCGGCAGCACACACACACACACACACACACACACACACACTGTCAGCACAAACTCACACCGGCAGCAGACACACACTGTCAGCACACACACTCACACCGGGAGCACACACTCACACTGTCAGCACACACTCACACTGTCAGCACACACTCACACTGTCAACACACACACACACTGTCAGCACACACTCACACTGTCAGCACACACACCCACTAACCCCTATACTGCCAGCAACCACTAACCCCCTATACAGCCAGCACCCACTAACCCCCTATACAGCCAGCACCCACTAACCCCTTATACAGCCAGCACACACTAACCCCCTATACAGCCAGCAACCACTACCCCCCTATACAGCTAGCAACCACTAACCCCCCATACAGCCAGCACCCACTAACCCATATACAGTAAGCACCCACTAACCCTCTATACAGCCAGCACACACCTACCCCTATACAGTACCCACTGATCCCATATACAGCCAGCATGCACTAACCCCTATACAGCACCCACTGATACAGTATATAGCCAGCATCCACTAACTCCTTATACAGCCAGCACCCACTAACCCCCTATACAGCCAGCACCCACTAACCCCCTATACAGCCAGCACCCACTAACCCCCTATACTGCCAGCTCCGACTAAACCCACCTACAGCCAGCACCCACT
Organism: Ascaphus truei; assembly: GCF_040206685.1. NCBI lineage: Eukaryota > Metazoa > Chordata > Amphibia > Anura > Ascaphidae > Ascaphus > Ascaphus truei. The sequence goes on along the minus strand of NC_134493.1, from coordinate 52,504,339 downwards.
AACTCCCACACCGGCAGCACACAAACACACTCACACCAGCAGCACACACACACACTCACACCGGCAGCACACACTCACACCGGCAGCACACACACACACTGTCAGCACACACACACACTGTCAGCACACACACACACTGTCAGCACACACACACACACCAGCAGCACACACTCACACTGTCAGCACACACTCACATCGGCAGCACACACACACACACACACTGTCAGCACACACTCACACCGGCAGCAGACACACACACCGGCAGCACACACTCACACTGTCAGCACACACTCACACTGTCAGCACACACTCACACTGTCAGCACACACACACACTGTCAGCACACACACACACTGTCAGCACACACACACACACTGTCAGCACACACTCACACTGTCAGCACACACTCACATCGGCAGCACACACACACACACTGTCAGCACACACTCACACCGGCAGCAGACACACACTGTCAGCACACACTCACACTGTCAGCACACACTCACACTGTCAGCACACACACACACTGTCAGCACACACTCACACACTGTCAGCACACACACACACTGTCAGCACACACACACACTGTCAGCACACACTCACACTGTCAGCACACACTCACACCGGCAGCAGACACTCACATCGGCAGCACACACACACACTGTCAGCACACACTCACACCGGCAGCAGACACACTGTCAGCACACACTCACACTGTCAGCACACACTCACACCGGCAGCACACACTCACACTGTCAGCACACACTCACACTGTCAGCACACACACACACTGTCAGCACACACACACACTGTCAGCACACACACACACTGTCAGCACACACTCACACTGTCAGCACACACTCACACTGTCAGCACACACACACACTGTCAGCACACACACACACTGTCAGCACACACACACACTGTCAGCACACACTCACACTGTCAGCTCTTCTCACTCATTGCATGGCTGATTTGATGCAGAGAAATGTAACTCTTGACACATTGACGCTGCCACAGAAATCCCTGCAGGGCCCGGGTGTCCCGGTTAACGCCCCCCCCCCCCAGCATCGCACAGCCCAGTGCAGTGGGGAGAGGTGGACGCAGTATATGTATGAAAAGGAAAGTCTGTGTATTCAGCAAATCCATATTAATGCTGAGTATCTCTATGCGCAGAGCTATGTTCTTCTGGTGGGTATGTGCCGTACAGAAATGTTATTATTAGAAGGGAACCTGTTGTTAAAGATGAGACTAACCCTGCGTCAGTCAGTGTGTGCGAATCAGTGTGTGTGTCAGTCAGTCTGTGTGTGTCACTGTGTCAGTCAGTGTGTGTCACAGTGTGTGTGTGTGTGTGTGTGTGTGTGTGTGTGTCAGTCAGTAAGTGTATATCACTGTGTGTGTGTGTGTTTGTGTCTTCCAAGTGTGGCGCTCAACATGTCCTGCAGGCTCTCCCAGCGCTCGGAGCGGAAGTACCTTGATCTATTCAGCTCTGTCCTCTTTATTCTTCCAGCGCTCCCCCTCCCCCCTCCGACTGCTCAGCGCTCTCTCCCCCCTTCCGCCGGTGCTGCGAGGACATGGCGCTTTCCCCCCCCCCCCCCCAGCGGTGTTGCGGGGACACAGCACTCAGCACTCTCCTCCCCTCCCCCACCCTCTGGCGGTGCTGCGGGGACAAGACGCTCAGCACTCTCCCCCCCCTCCGGCAGTGCTACGGCTCCCCCCCCTCCCTCCGAGCGCACGGCGCGCTCAGCGCTCTCTCTCTCCCCCCTTCAGGCGTTGCTGCGGGGACATGGCGCTCGGCGCTCTCCCCCTCCCTCCGGCAGTGCTACATCTCTCCCCCCTCCACCCCCCGGCGGTGCTGCGGGGTCACGGCGCAAGGAGCAGATGAGGGAGTCTCTAATACTGCAGGGAGATGGTTAGAGCGTCCCTAATACTGCAGCGAGTAGATACGGGTGTCACATTTATTCCTCTGGAAGGTTAGGTTCCTGGAGAACAGAGGAGCGGAGCCTCGGGGAGTGTAGATAACTAATGTTCATTTAAAACCAGAGACAGGACATGAAACACAGACAGAGCTCAGTGCACATCCAGTGAAACTTATACACGGTACAGTGCCTAAATATATATGTATAGATATCTATTAAATAAAATGGTCTTTTAGTTTAACATTTTGGTCAAAGTGTTGTTAGCCCCTGAGCCACTACACGGCACCCCCTCCCACATTTAAATGGTTAAAAGCTCACTCCATAGCATCTCCCACTCTCAGGGGAACTTGCTTGCAGTATGATTGTGACAAATCTGATACTGTTACGCCGGTGCTGCCCGCAGACCAGACCCGTTCCTTTCACTGAGGTGAGGAACGTATAGAAGCACGCACCCGCAGCAAAGGGAGCGTGTCCGGAGTGTGGTGATATTGGCGTTGCCAGGCCAGGTGTATTTCGCTAGCAATACTTGCCGGTACCGGTGCAGAAATGCCGTTATCGTTGCCGTTAACCAAGGTCTGGGATTGGAGAATACGGGAAGGTCGTTTGTCCAAGCAGGGGTCTAGAGCCAGAGAGAGACGTCCACCAAGCCAAGTCGTAACCTGAGTGAATGAGAGAGAAAACGCCAGAGTAGTAATCCAAGTGAAAACTATGTCGAGCAATGAATGATAGGAAGGACTGGCATTATAAAGTGTGGCTGACCAATCAGAAGTGAAGGCAGACCTGGAGGACTGCGTGGAGCCATCCTGGATAGGTTCCCTTGATTGGCAGGCAGGTGAGGACTCTTGTCTTGACAGGAGATCATATTACTGTGTTGGGGGCGGGTCTTCACTGCCAGAGCAGTGAATAAATTAACTTCGCCCGGCGCGCGCTGTTCCGGCGCGCGCCCTAGCAACATGACGGCCGCGTGAGGTACTGCAGGAAACCGGGGACGCCGATGACGACGGGGAGCCCCCAGAACCGACGGAGGTGAGTAGCGCTGGCGAGGGGTGCGCGCCACGGCAGCGGGAGGGAATCCATCAGCAGAGGAACCGGGGCGCGGGCGCCGCGATCCCTGATTCCTCACAGTACCCCCCCCTTCAGGATCGGCCTCAGGACGATCCTTCCATGGTTTTGATGGAAACTTCTTACGAAAGCGTTTGAGGAGTCCTGGAGCATGAATATCTTTCAGGGGTACCCATGACCTCTCTTCGGGTCCAAAACCTCTCCAGTGGACCAAGAAGTGGACTTTACCTTTAGAAAGACGGGAATCCAGTAGAGCCTGTATTTCATACTCTTCGTTACCCTGTACCATCACAGGATCTGGTTTCGAAGTGTGATCCGGAAAGAGGCTACTGGAGATAAAAGGTTTGAGAAGTGAGGTGTGAAAGACATTCGGAATTCTCATGCTTTGAGGAAGTTGGAGTCGAAAAGAAACCGGATTAACCTGCTCCAAAATAGAAAAGGGACCCAGGAACCTAGGAGCCAATTTGAGGGAAGGCGTTTTGAGACGGATGTTCTTGGATGATAGCCAAACCTTGTCCCCGGGTTTGTATTCGGGTGCTGGGCGACGGTGACGATCAGCCTGATTTTTAGATGTCAAGGATGCTTTTTGTAATGCAGATTGTATTCTGGACCAAGAGTCTTGTAGAAGAGCAATATGTTCGTCCACGGCTGGTACCCCAGAGGATCTTTTAGTAATAGGTAGGCGAGCCGGATGGAATCCGTAGTTGATAAAGAAGGGAGTCTCGTGCGTGGACTCATTCCTGGAAGAATTGAATGCGTACTCAGCCCAGATAAGTAATTCTGCCCAGTCATCCTGAGAATTAGAGACGAAGCACCTTAAGTATTTCTCGAGGGATTGATTAACCCTCTCGGTCTGTCCGTTGGATTGAGGGTGATATCCAGAAGAAAAGGAAGACGAGATACCTAGTCTCTTGGTGAAATTTCTCCAGAACTTGGAGACGAACTGGGAACCCCGATCGGACACGATGGATGTAGGAATCCCATGGATCCGGAAAATCTCTTTGGCAAAAATATCCGCAAGGGCGGGTGAGGAGGGTAATCCTTTGAGAGGGATAAAGTGTGCCATCTTGGAAAACCGATCTACTACCACAAGAATGGTATTCATGCCATTCGACCTAGGTAACTCCACAATAAAATCCATCGAAATGTGGGACCAGGGACGCTCCGGAATAGGTAAAGGTAAGAGAAGACCCTGAGGTTTCTGACGAGGAATCTTGTTACGCGCACATACCGGACAGGACCGTGTAAATTCCAGAATGGTTTTAGCCATATTGGGCCACCAAAAGGTACGACGGATGAGATCCAAGGTTTTCTTGAATCCAGGATGCCCTGCCGAACGGACGGCGTGTCCCCAGTCCAGTATTTCAGGGATAAATTTGGGTTCCACATACAAAGAGTCTTTAGGAACCACAAGACCGGACGGGAGGTTCTCTTGAGACTTGATGATCCTCTCCAGATTCTTGAATGCCACAGCTGCTAAGATTCTTTGTTTAGGGAGGATGGACTCAGTGGTTTTCTCTGATCTCTCTTCAGAAGAGTATTGCCGGGAGAGAGCATCCGCCTTGACGTTCTTAGTGCCGGGAATGTATGAGAGAACAAAATTGAATCTAGAGAAAAATAACGACCAGCGAGCTTGGCGAGGACCTAAGCGACGGGCATTCTCAATGTACAATAAGTTCTTATGGTCCGTAAGGATGGTGAAAGGCTCTTTTGACCCCTCCAAAAGATGTCTCCATTCTTGAAGAGCCATTTTGACGGCCAAAAGTTCCCTATTGCCCACGTCATAATTCCTCTCTGCCGATGAAAATCTTTTGGAGAAAAACCCGCAAGGATGAAGTTTATCCTGGGAAGAAAATTTCTGCGACAGAACCGCCCCAGCCCCACAGTCCGAAGCGTCAACCTCTAAGGTGAAGGGGAAATTCGTGTTAGGGTGTCGAAGGATGGGAGCAGAGACAAAAGTTTGTTTCAGTGTCTCGAATGCTGTGACAGCTTCTGGAGACCAACATGAAGGGTCTGCACCTTTTTTGGTCAGTGCCGTGATAGGAGCGACAATGGTGGAAAAGTTGCGGATAAACTTCCGGTAATAATTAGAAAAACCCAAAAACCGTTGAACAGCTTTGAGGGAATTGGGTTGTGGCCAATCCACGACGGCCTTTAGCTTTTCTGGGTCCATGGCCAAACCTTTGTTGGAGATAATGTATCCGAGAAAAGAAGTGGTAGACTGATGAAAAATGCACTTCTCCATTTTAGCAAACAACCGGTTCTCGCGGAGGCGTGAAAGCACAAACTTCGTATGGATGACATGATCCTGTAAGTTTTGAGAAAAAATAAGGATGTCATCCAGGTATACAATGACAAATATATTTAGAACGTCACGAAAGATGTCATTGATGAAGTCCTGAAAAACTGCCGGTGCGTTGCATAACCCGAAGGGCATCACTAGATATTCGTAGTGTCCGCTACGGGTGTTGAAGGCAGTCTTCCATTCATCGCCCTCCCGGATGCGGATGAGGTTGTATGCCCCACGGAGATCCAGTTTAGTAAAGAGATTGGCCCCCTGAAGTCTATCAAAGAGTTCGGAGATGAGTGGGAGTGGATAACGATTCTTCACCGTGATATGGTTCAGACCCCGGTAATCAATACATGGTCTGAGAGTACCATCTTTCTTTTTGACAAAGAAGAATCCAGCCCCCGCAGGAGAATTGGAATGACGTATGAAGCCCCGCTTAAGATTCTCACGAATATATTCGTCCATAGCTTTGGTCTCGGGCAACGAGAGAGGATAAGATTTGGCTTTCGGCAAGGTATAACCAGGTACCAGATCAATCGGACAATCGTAGGAACGATGAGGAGGTAGAAGTTCAGACTGAGCCTTGCTGAAAACGTCCAAGAATTCGGCGTATGGAGGAGGCAACTCCCTTAGAGAATTTGATGTATTGGCTAATAGAAAGGATTGTTGCTTGATAGATGACAAAGGTTTTTCTGACCTTGACCTCCAGTTAATAGGGTTAGGAGACACCCAATCGATGAGTGGATTATGCTTCTGTAACCAGGGCAAGCCAAGCGTGATAGGTGTTCCTGGGGCATGAATAACATCAAAACCCAGAGTCTCTTTGTGAGAAGGAGTAGAAAGGGTGATAGGTCCGGTCTCTAAGGAGATATAAGCCGGGGTGAGAGGTCGATTATCAATCCCGACCAAGGCAACGGGAGAGTCCTTCCTGGAAAGCGGAATTTGATTTTGCTCAGAAAAGGTTTGATCTATGAAATTCCCTCCTGCGCCGGAATCGATAAATGCAGCAGTGGAGGTGCGGAAAGTCGGTCCTGAAAGAGAGACGGGAATAGTCAATCTTTTGGGAAGTTCCCTTCTGGGAGGGGGACAAGGAGATTCAGTACCCAGAGAGCGCCCCTTCGTACTCACTGGGCTTAGTCGTTTCCCGGAGATGGAGGATGATTACGGGTACGCTGCTCAGAAGCTCCGCAATGATGGCACGATTCCCCAGTAGAGCGAAGTTGTCGTGACGGTACCCGAGGTTGCTGAACTCCAAGTTGCATCGGCTCTGGAGCTTCCAGCGCCGGTAACGGGGATACGACGGGTCTCTGGTTAGTAGAGAACCTGGAAAAGGAAGCACGGAAAGACGTAGCCCGGGGAAGCTGACGCTGAGCGCGGCGTACCTGAAGGCGCTGATCCATACGAGTAGCCAGGTTGATGAGATCCTCCAGTAACTCTGGCCTGGTGTGGGAAGCAAGTTCATCCTTCAGAGACTCCGATAGACCTCTCCAGAAGGCGGCGACTAAAGCCTCCTGACCCCAATGAGTCTCAGCTGCTACGGTTCTGAATTCCAAGGCGTATTGACCCACAGGCCGACGTCCCTGTGTAAGCTCTAGCAGAGTATCAGAAGCAGTCTCTTGACGTGCGGGGATATCAAAAACCTGTCGAAAGTCCCGTCTGAAGGCCGCGTAATCGCGGGTAATATCAGGGCGTAGTTCCCAGATCGGAGAGGCCCATGCCAGTGCATTACCTGTGAGCAGACTATATACGTAGGCTACCTTTTTCCGGCCAGTAGCATACAGCTGGGGAGCCATCTCGAACTGGATCTCGCACTGGTTGAGAAAACCACGACAGGTGTGTGGATCCCCTGCGTAGGGCCTTGGAGCCGGAATCTTCGGAACTGAAAATGAAGTGGAAGATAAGTCAGACTGCGCCGGGGGTGCAGCCGCAGGCGGAGCCTGTAAAGGGCGGTCCGATACCTGTTGGGAGAGGAGAGCCACTTGATCCGTTAAGGCCTGTATTTGTTGGTACATGGCCGTCATCATAGAGTCCACAGTCTGGTCTGCGTCTTGTGGGCTCGACATAATGTTACGCCGGTGCTGCCCGCAGACCAGACCCGTTCCTTTCACTGAGGTGAGGAACGTATAGAAGCACGCACCCGCAGCAAAGGGAGCGTGTCCGGAGTGTGGTGATATTGGCGTTGCCAGGCCAGGTGTATTTCGCTAGCAATACTTGCCGGTACCGGTGCAGAAATGCCGTTATCGTTGCCGTTAACCAAGGTCTGGGATTGGAGAATACGGGAAGGTCGTTTGTCCAAGCAGGGGTCTAGAGCCAGAGAGAGACGTCCACCAAGCCAAGTCGTAACCTGAGTGAATGAGAGAGAAAACGCCAGAGTAGTAATCCAAGTGAAAACTATGTCGAGCAATGAATGATAGGAAGGACTGGCATTATAAAGTGTGGCTGACCAATCAGAAGTGAAGGCAGACCTGGAGGACTGCGTGGAGCCATCCTGGATAGGTTCCCTTGATTGGCAGGCAGGTGAGGACTCTTGTCTTGACAGGAGATCATATTACTGTGTTGGGGGCGGGTCTTCACTGCCAGAGCAGTGAATAAATTAACTTCGCCCGGCGCGCGCTGTTCCGGCGCGCGCCCTAGCAACATGACGGCCGCGTGAGGTACTGCAGGAAACCGGGGACGCCGATGACGACGGGGAGCCCCCAGAACCGACGGAGGTGAGTAGCGCTGGCGAGGGGTGCGCGCCACGGCAGCGGGAGGGAATCCATCAGCAGAGGAACCGGGGCGCGGGCGCCGCGATCCCTGATTCCTCACAGATACAGAGTGCTTTTCCTGGTAATGTACAGGTTAATAAAAGCTTCAATCAGACTTAGAACTATGCAACTAATTTTAACAGATTTATTATAAATCATTCTTCCTGGTAATGCACAGGTTATTAAGAATTTATATTAGTGTTAGGGACCCTTGAGATGTGGCTCTGGGGCTTACAACACTTTGGCCAAAATGTTAAACTAAAAGACCATTTTATTTAATAGATATCTATACATATATATTTAGGCACTGTACCGTGTATAAGTGTCACTGGATGTGCACTGAGCTCTGTCTGTGTTTCATGTTCTGTCTCTGGTTTTAAATATATATTCCAGAAAAATTAGAGAAATGCTGCACACCTCAAGGTAGAAAAAATAATACAGTTACCGGTGCTCCAGTGTTTGTACGAAAGCCTGCGATCAGTCCTGGAAGGATGAACAAAGGAACATAGGGCACAACAGATTTAGCAAATTAAACTCATTTATTGAGCCAATAAATGAGTTTAATTTGCTAAATCCGTTGTGCCCTATGTTCCTTTAAATATATATTGCCATGCTCAGTAGCACTCCTCTGTGACACATATATGCTTATACAGTATATATGTTGTGGTTATTTTGGGGGTTCAGTATGAGCTTGTAGGTTTCCTGTATGTTTTACAATTCTTGTTCAAGTAATGTTCATAAAGTAAAGTGATAGCATAGACCAGCCCTCCTGTTTATTATGTTGTAGATAGGGACTGTACCCCTTTAAGTTAGGAGCCCCTAAATATGGAATGGAGTCCTGTACAGTTCAGCAAAAGGAATACGGCACGCCATACAGGGCCTCAAGAGAGAGGGCTCCCGGCTGCCTGCTGATCAGCGCTAAGGATTCTGGGAGAGGACCAGTCTCTCCCTGATACATCGGCCACTCCCTACACTACAGCAGTGTACAAGTCATTAGAGGACGAGTGGTTTGGACACAGGTTGGGGCCTTTTGCATCACAATTTAATAAACAAAATAACAGGGTCATTTTTGGCTCAAATCCCTCCTCCCCCCCCCCTGTTCCCTCCTCCCCCCCCCTGTTCCCTCCTCCCCCCCCCCCGTTCCCTCCTCCCCACCCCCCCTGTTCCCCCCTCCCCTGTTCCCTCCTCCCCTCCCCTAAGCTCCCCTCTCAGTGCATGCACCTCCGGGTTCTAAGGGGTTAAACATGACAAGCAGCGTTACTGGCAGGTGTCACACATTTTGTTTTAATGGCACTTTGACATTGGTCAAGTGAAGCCAGTGTCCCCGTTACAAGGGCCAGCCGGGCCCTCTTTATAATGCAGCCTCACACATAGGAATGGGCAGGATTCAGGGCAAGTTGTGGCTGGTCCACTGATTAAAACCCCCCAATAAAGAAACCCAAAGGTGAAATGACTGAGCGTCCGAGAGACGACAGAATAAGAGAGAAGAGCAGCAAAGTGGAGCAGCTCAGACGCACAGTAATCTCCTGTTATACCGGCTCCGGAATGTCACGTTACAGGACGGGAGCTCTGGCAAAGGGAAATGTTACACAAAACGGTACGACATCGCACACTTTCACATCAAAAACAGCTTGAATTTGTAATGATATAAAAATGTAACTAAAACATATACTAAGCGCTCAACCTATTAACCTAACTTAACAATACACTATAGTGATATATAAGTGCTCTAAATGTTGGAACCTCCTTCAAAGATACAACAATATATTAATAATGGATCCTACAGACTGATTTGACAGGCTGAGAAAACGGCTGCCTAAGGATTGAAAAAAACAAACCTATCCACAAGGTGAGTGCAACATTAGCATACAGACAGGAAACAAAACCAACAATAAACAAAAATAGTCCTTGGCGCACTATCTGGTATATAACCTGACAGAAAATGAAGTCCAAAGTTCTTGGTAGTAAGGATAATAAACCCAGAATCCAATCGCACTCAGAGTCCTTTAAGGTGGTGGAATCAGATCTGTAATTGTATAAAAAACAAGACAACCATTGCGCAGTACTTCTGGTCAATCGTTAACTCCCCCACCGTTGCCAGCTACTTACTTAAAAATAGAGATTAAAGGCCTCAAAAGGTATCTTTGACTTCTTTCCCAGTTGGCTGATCCCAGATTAGTTTATTTATTTATAAAATATTTTACCAGGAAGTAATACATTGAGAGTTACCTCTCGTTTTCAAGTATGTCCTGGGCACAGAGTAAGACAAATAATACATGGTTACAAATACAGTTCCATAAATGAACAGGGTATACATTATATACAAGACATTGTGTGCACAGTTAAAGAAATATATATTATGGGCGCATGAAACAGTTACAGACAAGATTAAAGTGTGAGACAGCCTTAGATTTGAAAGAACTTAAACTGGTGGTGGATGTGAGAGTCTCTGGTAGGTTGTTCCAGTTATGGGGTGCTCGGTAGGAGAAGGAGGAACGGCCGGATACTTTGTTGAGCCTTGGGACTATGAACAGTCTTTTGGAGTCTGATCTCAGGTGATGAGTGCTGCAAGTGGTAGGGGTGAGGAGCTTGTTCAGGTAGCTGGGTAGCTTGCCCATGAAGAATTTAAAGGCAAGACAGGAAAGGTGAACTTTACGCCTAGACTCTAGTGATGACCAATCTAGTTCTTTGAGCATTTCGCAGTGATGTGTGTTGTAGTTGCATTGGAGAACAAAACGACAAATTGAATTGTAGAGGGTGTCAAGTTTGCTAAGGTGGGTTTGAGGTGCCGAGCCATATACTACGTCTCCATAGTCAATAATTGGCATTAGCATCTGCTGTGCGATACGCTTTCTGACCAGGAGACTTAGGGAGGATTTGTTCCTGTAAAGTACCCCTAGTTTGGCATAGGTCTTGGTTGTCAGGGTATCAATGTGCATCCCGAATGTTAAGTGGGAGTCAAACCATAAGCCCAGGTATTTAAAACTAGTGACAGGAGTTAGGGTGGTGTTGGCGTTGGTTCTAATCTGGAGCTCAGTCGCTGGAAGCTTTAAAAATTTAGTCTTAGTCCCAAATACCATTGTTACAGTCTTGTCAGTGTTTAAAAACAGTCTGTTTTGAGAAATCCAGTTTTCGAGTCTCAAAAAGTCAGACTGAAGTATGTGTTGAAGGTCAGAGAGGCTATGGCTGTGTGCATATAGGATTGTGTCGTGTGCATACATGTGTATTGAGGCTTCCATACAAGCTGTGGGAAGATCATTAATGAACACTGAGAAGAGTAGGGGCCCCAGAACATAGCCTTGCGGGACACCACAAGTGATATCCAGGGGGTTCGAGTTAGAGCCTGAGATGGACACATGTTGGGATCTACCTGATAGGTAGGACTGAAACCAGTTTAAAGCATGCTTCCCTATTCCAGAGCTCTGGAGTTTGTTAAGCAGGATAGCATGATCAACTGTGTCAAAAGCCTTTGTAAAATCTAGGAATACTGCACCAGTGAGTTGTCCCCGTTCCATTCCACACTGGATTTCATTGCAAACTTTTAGCAGGGTAGTTACGGTGGAGTGTTTGGGACGAAAGCCAGATTGGAATTGGCTAGGGAAATTTGTTTTGGTGTAGAAATCGCTTAATTGGGAGTGGACACATTTTTCCATTACTTTGGATAGAATTGGGAGGAGTGAGATTGGCCTGTAGTTTGAGACAGTGTTTTTGTCCTCACTTTTGAAGATTGGGACAACTCTGGCAGTTTTCCATGTCTTAGGGATATGGCCTGCAGACAGGATAGAGTTGACTATGGAAGCAATTGGTTTGGCAATGGCTGGGGCACCAAGTCGTAGGAACCTAGATTGTAGTAAGTCAGGTCCACATTGGCTGCTTAGCTTTAGTTTGAGGAGCGCTTGTGTAATCTCTTCAGATACTGGGCCAAATTGAAAATTGTGGGCAGTGTTGGGAAGGGGTGGGGCTGTGTGTGTACTCCCAGGGTGAGATTCAGATTTGTGGTTTGGGCTGCGTTTCGCTAATAAGTTAGTGGCACACCCCACAAAGTAATCATTGAATGCATTTGCAATGTCAGTGGGGTTTGTCAGAGTAATATCACCCTTAGTGATGTTACTTGGTTGTTGATGGTTAGGAGGCTGGAATATATTGTTGATAACCTTCCAGAAGTTAGCTGGGTTTGATGTATTTTGGTGGAGATTGTCAGAGTAATATTGTGCTTTTGCGTGCCTTGTTTGCCTTGTGCACATATTCCACATGCATCTGTAGTGATTGAGATCCTTGGTAGTGCCAGTTACTTTGTAGCTTTTCCACAAGGTATCCCTGAGCTGGTAGAGTGCAATAAGGTCAGGTGTAACCCATGGAAGGTGGGCCCCCCGTACCCTTATTTTGCGTAGTGGAGCATGGGTATCGCAGAGTTTTAAGAACTCGGATTGGAAATAGTCGAGCGCAGAATCAGGGTCGGAAATTAAATCAATTCTGTGCCATGGGCAGTTGGTAAGGTCATCCAGAAACTGTTGTGGGTTAAAGTTCTTAAATGTTCTGATGAGGAGAACTCTAGGGCTTGAATGGGGAGGTTTAATTTTCCTTACACAGTACACTATTGCATGGTCACTGAAAATATCAGGAAGGATGCCAGAGGATTGGATTCTGCTGGGGTTTGAGGAGAGAATCCAGTCTAGCAAGGAATGGTTATGCGATTTCAGGTTTGTCCGTGTGGGTTGGGAAATGAGTTGTGATAGGTTAAGTGACTTGAGTTGTATCTGGATTTTGTGGTTTTTAGTGTCAAGCCAATTGAAGTTGAAATCCCCAAGAACTAGCAGCTCACTCTTCTCATTCAGAGAGGAAATGGAGCCAAGAAACTGGGTGATATCAGTCAGGGATTGTAGAGGGGCTTTAGGGGGGCGGTAGACGCCAGCGAGCAAGATGGGCTTAGAAAAGGGGAGGCAGATTTTGCCAACTAGAATTTCAAAAGAGGGTGGGCTTGGGGGGCAATTTAACAGTGTAAATTGTAATGTGTCTGCAATATAAAATAACACCCTCCTCCTCTCTTTGACCTATCGCTCCTAGAAATGGAGTATCCCTGAATGGCGATATTTGCATCAGGGGTTTTAGGGGTTAGCCATGTTTCTGTAAGAACGATGGCTTTGGGTTTATGCATAAGGCACCATGCCCTTAGTTCGTCCAGTTTGGGCAGCAGGCTCCGGATGTTTATATGGGCGACAGATAGCCCTTTTTGGAATTTAAAGGTGGAATTCTCAGGGGCATGGGACAGAGCTGAAATGGGAGGACCCGGGTTAGGTTCAATATCACCTGCTAAGGAGAGTAATAGTATGAGTAGAAATTTGGGTAGTGGTTTGCAAGTTGTAAATTTGTGGTGTTTGCCATTAGAGTGAGCAGTGGTTGGAGTGCTGGTTTTTAGAGTTCTCCACCAACATTCAGTAGATAGTGCAAGGCTTTTGAGTAGTCCAGGGTGTATGGTGATGTTGGGTGTGGGCCAGGATGGAGGAGTTTGTAGTGGATAGAGGGAGTAACATCTCCATGAGGCCAGGAGAAAGAAAAATGTTAAAATACATAGCAGGTTCATTATGCCAGAGGTAGGCAGTGCTGCATGGAGCTGTTGTGAGCAAAGTGAGTGTGTGCAGACTAAACAGCAGGGGTGAGCCTGTTCCTTGTCAAGTGTTTTGCTGCATTGCAATGCTAGAGTCAATTCAGGGTTTCAGTGTTTTGTGCAGTCAGTTTTGGGAGAGGCTGCAGTGAAAGAAGTTGTAAAGGGGTGGGGGGTTAAATATGCAGGTTAGCACGCATGGGATCATAGCGTGGTCATTATAAGCTCACCGTTTGTTGCCTTGAGTAAGAGAGTTTGTAGAAAGGATGCAGTCCCCAGTCACCTCTAGTCAAACTATAGTCTAACTATTATTGTCACTTAAAATGATCACTTTAAATGCATCACTCTTAAGATGCCAATGCAAGGGGAATCTGTGTTGTCAGGCGATGTGACCCCTCTTTACAGATAAAGCCTCTCACCAACACAACCCGGAATGCAAGGGAAAATAAAGGAACCAATGGTATGATACCGTAACATTTAATAAAAAACTACAGGACTAAACAACAGTGCACTCACATGCTCACATGCCGATAGTCCCTATGCACAGGATACAACGTGCCGTCCGCTTGCGTGAGAGGATGCCGGGGTGATGCAGATGGAGGTGAGACCTAGGGTGAATCCCCGCTTCGTGGCCGCGACTCGGAGCGCCTTGTCTCCCTCCGATGACATCACTGCTCGAGCGCCCCTTCTCCTCCCCACATACGTGCACGCTGTATCACGTCTATAGAAGCTCCACCCTACGCGTGTTTCGTGACTGCTGACGTCACTTCTTCGTTGTATCCTGTGCATAGGGACTATCGTCATGTGAGTGCACTGTTGTTTAGTCCTGTAGTTTTTTATTAAATGTTACGGTATCATACCATTGGTTCCTTTATTTTCCCTTGCATTCCGGGTTGTGTTGGTGAGAGGCTTTATCTGTAAAGAGGGGTCACATCGCCTGACAACTAATCTGGGATCAGCCAACCGGGAAAGAAGTCAAAGATACCTTTTGAGGCCTTTTATCTCTATTTTTAAGTAAGTAGCTGGCAACGGTGGGGGAGTTAACGATTGACCAGAAGTACTGCGCAATGGTTGTCTTGTTTTTTATACAATTACAGATCTGATTCCACCACCTTAAAGGACTCTGAGTGCGATTGGATTCTGGGTTTATTATCCTTACTACCAAGAACTTTGGACTTCATTTTCTGTCAGGTTATATACCAGATAGTGCGCCAAGGACTATTTTTGTTTATTGTTTGTTTTGTTTTCTGTCTGTATGCTAATATTGCATTTGTAATGTTGGAAGTACAGCAAAGATGGGGGACCCGCGAGTATCTACAGCTCCCCATAAACTGCTTCCCTCGCCCCATTGCCTCATGTCATAGGCGTTTAATTGCACACAAGGGATTCTGGGTAGTGACTTGGAAATGATGTGACTTAACGCATGTAAAGTGCACTTTACAAGAGATTTTGCATGTGTGGTTATTCAGTAAGTTGTTATAGCATGTCAAAATCGCCTGTAATTGTTTTTTTACATGCATTATGACTCTTGCGCTGACAATCCGAGCGGTCGGTCAAAAAAGGGGAAAAATCAATTGTTTTTTTGCCAATAACTGCTATTCAAGTAACTCTGTAAAGCAGCCTGGAGCCCCTAAGGCAGGGGTAGGTATTCCCCGTAAACGACATTGCTTCATCTTCTACAAGGTAGGAAGCGATGCATTGTAGAGGCCAGCAGAACGTTCTTAGGTTTATAACACACAGATGACATAAAAGGTTACTTAACCCATGAAGTGCCACACATCCATCAAATGAACCCGGAAGGTGAGATGATGCTAATTCTTATAAATAATCTTATTCCACATACTGGATACTCTAGCCAGGAATTTGAACGGTTACCAATCACATAGTTAAAGATTGAGTAACAAACTCCCCACCCCCTGTGTGCTGAAAAGTGAAAAACAAGTTCCACTGGTTATATGAGAGAAAATAAAATGCCAGTTTTGTTTCCTGTTGCTGCTTTCAAGCATGGCGTCTGCTGATCTGAGAGAGGAGCTAACCTGCCCCATCTGCCTGAGCATTTATACCCAGCCTGTAATGCTGAGATGTGGACATAACTTCTGCCAGGGCTGTATTGGGAGAATGTGGGATTCCAATGTGGGACTTGGAGTTTATACCTGTCCTGAATGCAGAGCAGAGTTTCAGGAGCGTCCTGCACTGCAGAGGAACCTGAAGCTGTGTAACATAGTGGAGCGTTTCCTTTCTATTCAGCCAGGGCAGGAGGAGGCTGTGATCTTCTGCACTTACTGTGACTCCTCTGTACCTGCTGCTAAAACCTGTCTGCTGTGTGACACCTCCCTGTGTGATCAACACCTAAAGAGACACTGCAAGTCAGAGGAACATGTCTTAACTGAACCAACCACTTCCTTAAAGAACAGGAAATGCCCCATCCACAAGAAGATCATAGAGTATTACTGCTCTGAGGATGCTGCCTGTATCTGTGTGTCCTGCTGCCTGGCCGGAGAACACAGGGGACACCAGGTGGAGCCGCTTAATAAGGCCTCTGAGAAGAAGAAGGAGAAACTGAGAAATGTTCTGGAGAAACTGACCTCAGTGAGAGAGGAAACTGAGAAAAGAGCCCAGAGTCTGCAAGAACACAGGAGAGAAGCGAAAGAAAAAGCAGCTGGGGTAACAGACCGAGTCACTGCCCTGTTTTGGGACATCAGGGAACAGCTGGAAGTCCTAGAGAAGCGAGTCCTGAGTGAGATCACCAGGCAGGAAGAGCAGGTTTCTCTCCGAGTCTCTGATCTAATCCAGCAGCTGGAAATAAAGAGGGACGAGCTGTCCAGGGAGATGCTTCACATTGAGGAGCTGTTCAACATCACTGATCCATTAACTGTCTTACAAGGACCTGAATCAGACAATGCTGACTTTTGTGATCCTGAGGAGGGAGATAATGAAGACAGAAAGAGAGATGATAAAAGGGTCCCTGCTGTGGGGGATTTGGACGAGGTTTTGATCTCACTGACTATACAGAGATTAGCTGATATTGTGACTGATCTAAAAGCAAAGAGAGGGTTCTGTGTGCAGGGGGATTCAGACATATTACTGGATGTAAATACAGCTGCAAATAATGTATCTGTATCAGGTGACCTGAAAACTGGATCTTCGTCAGAAAGAGACCAGTTACGCCCAAATACACCAGAGAGATTTGTGTCTTCTCAGGTTTTAAGCACCAGGAGTTTTTCCTCAGGACAACATTACTGGGAAGTGGAGATCAGTGAATCAGGGAGCAGGAGGGTGGGGATTTCCTATCCGAGTATAGTAAGGAAAGGAGGTCAGTTCCTCATAGGATTTAATAATAAGAAGTCCTGGTGTTTGTGCATGTGGGATGAAAAATATTTAGTGATGCATGACTCAATAGCAACACAGATATATCCCGCGTCTCCCTTGCAGAGATTAGGAATATACCTGGACTATGAGGCTGGGCGGCTGTCCTTTTATCAGCTGTGTGACCCGATCAGACACTTACACACCGTCACCGCCACCTTCACTGAGCCTCTTCATGCCGCGTTTTATGTATGTGATAATGGCTGGGTCACAATCAGGAGCTAGGATTACTGATCCCTGCCCAGCAGGGGAAACCCATAGAACTAGTGTATATAATATAGTACATAGAAATAAGAATATACTGGGAGAGATTCAGTGATCGAGGGAGAGAAAGGGGAAAATAGCTAATTTTTACACTCATATATTAATCAGTTACCAGTTACCCAGAGGGGCCCCTTCAGCACTTTATATATATATATATATATATATTATCTTACATACCTGTCCAGGGGATATCTAAATTACTTTGTTTAGTTCCTGTTCTGGGAGCGAGCGTATAGAAGTAATATAGAAGCGTATACCAATTACATATATATGTTTAGTGCTATGTCAGTAAATGGAAATGCTTTATAATATAAGAATTGTATTATGCAGAATAACATATTCCTGCTTCTCCCTGAGAATGTTTGTCAGACGAGTGTTTATCTCACCGCGTCTCTCATCTCATTTAATAAATGTTATCACAATATTTCTAGGTGTGTGAATATTGTAAAGAAATGTGTCTGTTCCCCGGATATAACTCTGCCGCTGATTTATTTTGGCCCTAGGTGGGACGGCATCTTTAGAGGCACGGGGGGATAATAATATAATATCTGATAGTCTTATTAATCTTGTCACCTCCCAATGAGCGTTGATTCTATTCCTGTTATTCTGCTGTGTGCAGTGATTCCTGCCTTTCTTGTTATGATATACATAAACAAGGTGTCCTACCGCCCAACCTAAATACCTGAATAAGGTGTGAAAGGTAAGTAAACTGAGGTGTATAGGGAAAGGAGATCAGGCAATATACATACGTGTGTCCCCAAGGGGCCCAAAAAATGTTTCCCACGTGTTGCACTCCTTCGGTATATGGTATGTAGGAAGTGAGGACTCAATGGTCTCAAAGTACAAAGAAAAGTCACCAAAGGTAACGCAACTCCCAGAGATACTCCAAGAAAAAAATAATAACATTTTATAAACATCTATATACACAAACACTGTGAAATAATATTTACAAAGTGAATGATAACACCCTCGGTGGTGGGTATAGGATCGATGTGAGGGGTATAACTGCCGTAATAATATTGGTAGTGCCCTTAATGAATATGTGTGTATAGGCAGAGTCTAAGAAGGGAGAAGGAGCGGCTCTGACTGGCATTGAGTTTGGAGCAGGAGAACCAGGTTCAATTCCCAGTGTCGGCTCCTTGTGACCTTGGGCAAGTCACTTTATCTCCCTGTGCCTCAGGCACCAACAACATAGATTGTAAGCTCCACGGGGCAGGTACCTGTGTCTGCATAATGTCTCTGTAAAGCGCTACGTAAAACTAGCAGCGCTATACAAGAACATGCTATTATTATTATTATTATAGATGCATACCGACTAGGAAGTCTAATAGGAATATATCCATAAGTCTCCATCAAGACATATATGCATAAAAATGCAGGTAAGTACAGTAAATGTCTTGTAAATAGGAAATAATGGGGTTACTGCCTCATGATTTAATGTGTATATTATCTGCTGAGATATTAAAGAAAAAGCCTCTACTGCCCTGTAACAATTCCCCTATAACTCTTTTACTTTGTATTTACACACCCACAAGACCGCTGCTTGTTATTTACACACCCACAGTACCGCTGCTTTTATTGACACCATGGTGACTTCTGCGTATTTATGTGGGATGTGACTGAGGTTTAAGAGGGGAAAAGGTGACAGTAAAGCATGTACATCTGGGAAGCTATATCTCCTGAGCATACATGACTGGGGCAACCTCTAATGGCAATTGGGAGGCAGAGCCAGGACTTTACCGGAGGTCGGCCATTTTGGGTTGGTGGTTGGGCACTAATGGCCACGCAAAGCCGGAAGGAACTAGTGCTGCGCACAGGGGACCTGGCATTATACCAATACAATCTAGTTATACTCCGTGTCAGTGTATAGTGCGGTCAGGTTATACTCTGCCTCAAAAAACAAAAACACTGCCCTGTGCTCAAAGGGGTGAATCTATGCTCCATAGCGATAAGTATACAGCGATGTTAATATGGTAAATCGAGACATCAGGTCACGTAGTCATCCTTCAGTAAGCACCTGGCCAGAACATTTGTAATGTGGAGGGCAATTATAGTCTGCTTCCCTCCTTGTGAGTCTCTGAACCTCCTAGGTTGCTGCTCGCGGCTGTTGGTGGAGTCGCATAAATGCAGCGGTAGCCCTGTGGATATAAAGACCGTCTCCGTATGCGCGTTTCCGGGTGGCTGAAAAGATCAGAAAAAAAAACAAAACCGGGCGGAGGAGCAATCAGACCAAAAACTGCACCCTATCCAAGATATAGAGTCAATTCCTGGGTATCCCGTGATATATCGGCTCACACAGTCATGAATGAATGTCAAATATTAATACAACATTGATACTGAACCTGTGATATAGAATCGTGATATACTGTAGATGTGATATGGGTATCCCATGATATATCGGCTCAATGCGGACTTTGATATTAACGCCTTTCTTGTATAGGTTTTTTTTAAAGCTCTAATGATCTTTTGGAGCCTCATAGTTACATAGTTACATAGTAGATGAGGTTGAAAAAAGACGTAGGTCCATCAAGTTCAACCGATGCTAAATGTAGACAACAGATACTTTATCCTATATCTATACTTACTTATTGATCCAGAGGAAGGCAAACAAAAAAACCCCATTAAGGGGAAAAATTAATTCCTTCCTGACTCCAAGAATTGGCAATCAGATTACTCCCTGGATCAACATCCTTCCCATGTATAATTATTTGGTATATCCCTGTATACCTTTCCCATCTAAAAAGATGTCCAACTTTTTTTGAACAAATCTATTGTATCTGCCATCACAGTCTCCATGGGTAATGAATTCCACATTTTAACTGCCCTTTAACTGCCCTTACTGTAAAGAAACCTTTCCTTTGTTGCTGGTGAAATCTCCTTTCCTCCAACCTTAAGGGATGCCCCCGAGTCCTTAGTACTGCCCGTGGGATGAATATAGTTCTTTTGAAAGCTCCTTGTATTGTCCCTGAATATATTTGTATATAGTTATCATATCCCCTCTTAGACGCCTCTTTTCTAATGTAAATAAATCGAATTTAGCTAGCCCCTCCTCATAAATCAGATTGTCCATCTCCTTAATTAATGTGGTGGCTCTTCTCTGCACTCTCTCTAGTTCCATAATGTCTTTTCTTAGGATTGTTGCCCAAAATTGTACTCGATATTCAAGGTGTGGTCTTACTAATGCTTTGTAAAGGGGCATAATTATGTTTACTTCCCTTCCATCCATTGCCCGTTTGATGCAAGATAAGATCTTGTTTGCCTTTGAAGCTACTGCATGACTTTGGGCACTATTGCTAAGTCTGCAGTCTACAAGCACTCCTAAATCCTTCTCCATCAAGGATTCCCCCAATATATCTCCATTTAATTTGTAAGTCGCCTTTTTATTCTTGCTTCCCAGGTGAATAACCTTACATTTATCTGTATTAAACCTCATTTGACATTTACCTGCCCACGTTTCCATTCTCTCCAAGTCCTTCTAGAGAGAAATTACATCCTGCTCTGATTCTATTACCTTACACAATTTAGTGTCATCAGCAAAGATGGAGACTTTGCTCTCGATCCCAACCTCAAGGTCATTAATAAACAAGTTAAAAAGCATCATCCCTCATCCCCATTGAATTTTTATATATATATATATATATATATATATATATATATATATATATATATATATATATATATATATATATTTATTTTTTTATATTACGTTATAGTCCATGATATATATTTATTCCACTTCCATTTTTGGATTTTAGTAGTTGTTACTTTTATTATGCATGTATGGGCTTATAATGAGCCTTTCATGCACTCATTTTTATATTTTAAAGTATGTTTAACTTATCCAACATCTGTAACATGTCCCTTCATTTCTATATATATTTTTTGTATTTTACCGGTTTTTTTATTCATATTGTTTTATTGCATTATACCGTTTTTTTCATCTTAGGGCCAACGACAAGTGCTGTGACCTGCCGCCGGGACCCCCACAGTCCCACCAGCCGCCGGGCCACCGCCAGGTAAAAGAAGCACAAAGGGCAGCACTTACCGTAGATAGAAAAAGTTTATTAAAATATAAAGAAAAAAATACCAAATATAGGGAAAATGAGGTTAGCTTCATTACACAGTATAATATACAAAATTAGAACAAATTCTTAAAAAACAGTATCATCATATGCTACAACAGGATCCTCTTCTAAAAGACTTCAAATAATATACACCATAGCTGAAAACATTAACAAACGGATAGCACCCAGCATTCCAAACGTAGGAGAACCAGGTGAGAGCTGGTACACAGAAAACGTAATCCAGGATTTGTGAAATGTGGAAGGTGAAAATACTGCAATTATGGAATCAGTGAGAAAGAATTTAAATCAGAATACACTAAAGAGATGGCGATAAGCCACTTTTCGGCACTTTTTGAAAGCGGCTCAATTCTAGTAGCCCGATCAGTTTTTTGCAGCTGATCGCCACTCTAGAATTGAGATTTCCCTGCCATTCCGTCTCACTCACAAGAATATTATTCTTGAAGTATTTAACTATATACTAATTACTATATGTTTTGTCACATTGGATGTAGCATTGGGCTTTTCTGTCTTTTTTTGTATACATTTGGCCACACTCAGTAGCGCTCCAACTTCTAATTTGGCGCAATATATATATATATATATATAATACATATATATATAACATATATATATAACATATATATGTATATATATATATATATATATATATATATATATATATATACATACAAAAAAGAGACAAAGAAGTGGCGCCTACTGATGGCTAAACTGACAAAGTATAATAGGTAATGACTGTGATGAACTAGTAAACCAAAAAAAAAAAAAAGTTGGGGAGTATATAGACACAATTGTAAATATCAACTACTAAAAAATATATATTTTAAAAATTCAATAAATATAAAAACACTGAATAGCAATCAAAAAATGTATATATAAAAATAGAAGGTACAAAAACCAGTCCCAATACGCTGTCCTCCAGAGTCTTTGCAGCCTGTTTGGGGGGAACACCACTCCCTTGAAGATATCTAAAGGAAAAACAAACAGAAAACAGGCGCACTCATAGTGTAGTAAGGTTAACAATTTTATATGGGACTAGAATAAAATATGAACTGCGCACTCACAAACGGATGAATTAAAATCGCCTGTATGAGATAATGTCTCAATCGCCAACAACTGTAGCAGGAACTCAGCTGGATCTCCTCTCCGGAGTAGGGTACTGTCCCGTCACTGTGCAGGGGGCGCCGGATGATCGCGGCAAACACTCCGTGTATCGGAAGCAGGATGCGCACACCTCTCTGTTGTTCAGACGCTCCTCTCACCATAGAGAACTTCAGAGTCAGCTTCGTCACTCACACCACAGTGAGCGTTGTAGTGATAGTCCGTCCCGATTACACAGGGATAGGCGCTCCGTTTGTAAGTAATATTGCAAGTTCAATATGATGAATAAAATAAATAAATATACTCCAAATTATATGCCCTACGCGTTTCGTCTTGTGGACTTCGTCAGGGGAGTGACGAAGCTGACCTGGAAGTTCTCTATGGTGAGAGGAGCGTCTGAACAACAGAGAGGTGTGCGCATCCTGCTTCCGATACACGGAGTGTTTGTCGCGATCATCCGGTGCCCCCTGCACAGTGACGGGACAGTACCCTACTCCGGAGAGGAGATCCAGCTGAGTTCCTGCTACAGTTGTTGGCGATTGAGACATTATCTCATATAGGCGATTTTAATTCATCCGTTTGTGAGTGCGCAGTTCATATTTTATTCCAGTCCCATATAAAATTGTTAACCTTACTACACTATGAGTGCGCCTGTTTTCTGTTTGTTTTTCCTTTAGAGATATATATATATATATATATATATATATATGTATGTATGTATGTATGTGTGTATATATATACATATATATATATATATATGTATGTATGTATATATATTATGTGGGGGGTTCTGGGGTTAGAGCTTGCTGGGGTTGTGTGTTTGAGAGAAGATAAACCCAGAATATAGTTAAAAACATGTACTAAAGAAATTCTCAAGTGCTACATCCCCCAAGATAAAGTTAAGGAAAAGTTTTCATCTTTCTCATGAGGCTGAACAGAAATAACGAAGTCTAATTAATTCCCCAGAAAGTTGACATGTGACAGTAGTAAGGTATTAAAGGCAAAGCTTTGTCTGAGTGCGAGACACATTTTGCATGATAAACAGAGTCAGGGAGAGTGTGTGATCATACACGACGTGCATGTACTGTATGAGTGTCTGACTCTGAAGAAAGGAATTGTACCAGTAGAGACTACAGCAGCAAACATCAAATTCTCACCCAGCAAAGGAATAGATTCCTTCCAAGCACAGAATGGTCTCTGGTAAGTAATGCAATGCATTGTTCATTTATATGTATGCAGCCAATACATGTATATTTTAGCAGAGAAATGATTTGGCAGTCTTATTGCTGTTTCCTGTAATAAATGTAAATCCAGGACCAATTTCAGCAAATGCAAGAAACCAAGAATCCCTATTATTGGGATTCTGGAAAGGGGGAAAGATTCCTGTCAATGTGTATTTTACTTGACACAATGTCATTGTTGGGCTTCATGTAACTAATAACAATGATGTATGAGGCTAAACAGTGATATATTATATATTTAAAGCATTTCCTTGTGTTTTCTGCTTACAAAGACAAGACAATCTCGTTTTATGGTTTATTTTGAGTATTGTCTCGTGTTTATAAAAAGGCTGCACTATGATTTCATCTCATTACACCGTATACTTCCAGTCCCTATAGTTCCCTCACCTTATATAAATGGCACCTCAAGTTTACATTGCGTAAGGATTCTGTATGATGCAAACTTGTGCTGCCCTTAGTAATAACTAACACATCTTATACATTCATCATAATTGACCCAACATACTGTATTCTTGGGACAGTTCCTTGATTCTTAGGATCAGACAGTTTAAACATATGAGCATGATCTGCTAATAAATTGCCTTGGCAGTAAATCGCGCCATTAAACATTAACACGGGTTACGATTCATAAAAGATTTGTTATCATTCAAGTCAACGGATGTTCGTACGAATGGCACTTCATGGTTATCATATGTTTGACAAACAGCAGCACTAAAATATTATCAAACATGATTAGCAGTGATTAGCAATTATTCATTTGCTAGAACAGAATACACGTTTAGTTCAGCTATATCCGTCTATCGTCTTTATTTATTGTTAGGAAGCAGCTCCCTGTGCTAGAACAAAGTTGATCTCCTTGCTAGCATGTGTGTAATTGTGCTACTCTGTGTGTGTCTTTCTGGGATTCTCCAATGCAGGTGACGACATGGACATGGACAATATAAGACGGGAAAACCGAACAATATTACATGAATTCTTCTTCTTTCTTAGATTCTCTGACCTCCCAATGATTCAGTATATATTATTCATGCTATTTTTCGTCATCTATCTCATGACTTTGACTGGGAACCTTCTCATTCTTGCTCTCATTCACAATACAACCTATCTACACACCCCAATGTATTTCTTCCTTGGCAACCTGGCCAGTTTAGATGCCTGCTCTTCGTCGGTCACTGTCCCTCGGATGCTCGCTGACTTGCTCACTGAAAAGAAGACAATTTCCCTAACAGCTTGTAGAGCTCAGGCCTTTTTCTTCTTGATTTTTGCCGGTTCAGAGATCTTCTTGCTGGCAGGGATGTCCTACGACAGATACGTTGCCATCTGCCACCCTCTGCACTACAGTCAAGTCATGTCATGGGAACTCTGTACCCAGCTGGCATTATTGGCATGGACACTTGGATTTTCCAACTCATTTCTAAATACACTGGGTACACACAAGTTGACCTTTTGCCGAACAAACACCATTCAGAGTTTCTTTTGTGACCTGCCCCTCCTGTTACAGCTCTCGTGCACCGACACCTTCATAAACATTGTGCTCATATTTCTTTCAGGTTTCATTTTAGGATTACCAGCTTTAGGGCTCACTTTTATCCCATACGTACACATATTTCGTACCATCCTTAGGATTCCGACCAAGGAAGGGAAACACAAAGCTTTCTCCACCTGCACGTCTCACCTGACCGTGGTCTTTATGTACTATGGGACTATTTTCTTTGCATATTTACGTCCTGCACCAAGTCACCATAGTGTTGGCGACAGTCTGGTGTCTGTTATTTATACAGTAATTGCACCTTTATTGAATCCCTTTATCTACAGTCTGAGAAACAAGGACCTCATAGGCGCACTAAGGCACGCTATGCCCAAAACACTCTCTTCCAATATGAACAAACATTAGGCTACATTTTTTGTAGATGCGTTATGGATTCAAATTGAGGAGAAGAAGGTATGTGAGGGCAAAGCTGGGAAGCGTAGGCGAAAAGGGGTATATTTATTAATTTTATTATATGTATCTACATTTTATTCCCCATCTATTAACAGAACAGTTTTGCAAGTCTATAGAAAAGGTGCATTTGTGGAGCCGGTGTACCAGCCCCCCGGCAAAGTGTCCACAAACTGTACAATTTATAGGATAAAGGAGAAGGGGGGATGCGGGGTACAGCGTTATAAGATTAATAGCAATCATTACAACAAATGACCTCTAATTATCCATTTTGTTAGATGTCAATAAAACAATGGTTCCCACATTAAACTTGTTTTATGAATCCTCTAAATAACGGCTTAGTTTTTCCACAGCTATACCAAATGATCAAGGATGATCAAGAAAGAACCCCAGATTATTGCACTCTGCCAATTGTAATAGGTAATCAGTGGGTATCTTTAAACCAATGCTGAGTGTGCAGAAAATGACCTCTAAGAAAGGTAAAAATAAAAAAATAAAAAAAAGTTTTATTAAGTGAATAACTCGTCTAAGTAAATTAAATGTTAAGATGTAATTAAAATGTCTCTCAAATGAGATAGAATGCCGATTGGTATCCACAGACTATATACCACAAAGGTAAGTACTTTGAGTTCACAAACACCACAAAACCTAAAGTAATGTGTATGAATAGAATAAGGTAAGTAGTGTGCAATGTCCTTAATATGGTATCACAAAAAATAAGAATTCAAATGTTTACTTCATCCTTTCTGAAGCAGTCAATATATTTATTTTATTTATTTATTAATTAATTTATAAAATGTGTTACCAGGAAGTAATAGATTGAGAGTTACCTCTCGTTTTCAAGTATGTCCTGGGCACAGAGTTAAGCCAAATAATACATGGTTACAAATACAGTTACATAAATGAGCAGGGTATACATTATATACAAGACATTGCATGCGGCACTGCCAACAAGACCGCTGCGGCACTGCCAACAAATGGGCCACAATAATGCCCGGTGCCCGGACCGTGCGCGGTCGGGGCGAAGAAGCCCCTCAGGGCCAGCGCTCACGAGCTGCGGAAAAGATGCCCCAGTTAGCGGCATCCTCTGATGGCTCCCGCCCAGCCGGGGCGACAACCCTCCTCGGGATGTCTCCCGGAGAACCTGGACGGGCTGCATCGGCAACAGCGGCGAAGAGCGGCGGCCATCCACCTGATCCCGGCGGAGAACCGGCGGCAGAGAAGAAGCCGCCACTCCGGCATCCTGCCGGCGGCAATTTTATTTGGGGGGAGGGACAGGGTTTGCGGGAGGGGGTTATTTTACCAAGTTTGCATGGAGCTGTGTTCCTCCACAAAGACCTGGGACCCTTGTCCTGCACCGTTGTACCTGTACCCAACCCGGGCGCCAATGCTGCCCGGCCCAGATGATGCCGGCGGCGGCCACTCCAGTCCCCCTGCAATCGGGACCAACGAAGGCGGTGGTCTCTGCGGGGACCAGCGAGGTAAGCCAGACCCAGTCGCAGACTGACCCTGACTTATTTTTCCCTATGACTGTACCCTGTTGTTTCACTATACGGGTGACTAGGGGGTGGCAGGCGATAGGAGCACCAGGGGAGGGGAAGGAAGGGCAGCTTGTAGGGCAGCTAGACTTCCCCATTACCCTGGCGGAGCAGCAAGGGGACTCTCGGTTAAGAGCCCCACTGTTGCAGCCTGGCTATGGGCCGGAGGTATCAGGGGTTGTGGCAAAGTTAGACCACCCCCAGATTTCCATGGTAGTGGCAAAGTTAGACCACCCCCAGATTACCTGCCGGCCAGAAGCTAAGGTGGGTGCATCTGCACCAGCAACCCTGAGCTCACCTTCGGTAATGGGGGCACAGCTTCAGGGAGAGGGGCTAGCCCCGTTAGCACCCAGCTCTAGGGTAGGATTGCCTGGGAGAGGGTTGGGTGGGCCAGTGGGACCCGGGGAGGGAAGGCAGCAAGTGAGCCAGCCAGATTTCCCCATTACCCTGGCAGAGCAGCAAGGGGACTATCGGTTAAGAGCCCCACTGTTGCAGCCTTGCTATGGGCTGGAGGTATCAGGGGTTGTGGCAAAGTTAGACCACCCCCAGATTACCAGCCAGGAGCTAAGGTGGGTGCATCTGCACCAGCAACCCTGAGCTCATCCCCGGTAATGGGGAGACAGTGTCAGGGAGATGGCCTCACTCAGGTGTCCCTAGGATCCAGGCTAGGATTAGCTAGGGAGAAGCGGAGTGAGGGGAGGCTGCAGGTAGGTAGCCAGCATCAGATCTCAGTGGGAGAAGAAGGGCTAGTGGTAGCCGGGGAGGGACAGCAGCAGGTATGGCAGCTAGAGTTTCCCATTACCCTGGCAGAGCCTCAGGGGGTGTCTCAGATCAGCAACCCCCTGTTGCAGCCTGGCTATGGGCTGGGGGTATCCTGGGCAGTGGCGAGCTTGTGCCACCCCAGGGATACCTGCCAGCCAAGAGCTAAGGCGGTTGCATCTGGAGAGATGCCCCTGAGCTCATCCCTGGTAAGGGGGAGACAAGGTCAGGTAGGTAGGTGCACTCAGGTAGCTCCAGTGTCTGCGTTAGGATTGCCCAGGGGGGAGAGGAGTGCAGGTGGGCTGCAGGGAGGTAAGCAGCAGGAGTCATCATCAGGGGCTGAGGTGCTGGGCCTAGGGGAGGCTAGGCAGGGAGACACTGGGGAGCAGGGGGATATAGGAGGTCAGTGGGGTGTCAGGCAGCTGGCAGAAGCTAGGGATGTGCTAGGTAGGCAGAAGGTCCCTTGTTCTGACAGGCCAGGAGTGACCCCCCTGAGAGATTCCCCAGGGTTCCCAAAGGAGGGGCTGTGGGTAGATAGGCAGCCAGGGAGGAGAGTCAGGAGTATAGCAGAGCAGCTACAGGTTGGCACAGAGCCAGGGCAGGTAGGGTCCCTACAGGATAGTGACATAGCTCTTTCCCAGACTTGGTTGACAGGAAAGCGACGGTCTGTGCTGGATAGCTGGTCTCCTGTTGGTGCAGAGACATGCCAGTCTCTGGGCAGTGTGCAGCCTGGTCTGCAAAGGGGCCCCTTCACCATGGACTTGGTTCACCAGGCACTGGGTGGGGGGCAGAGGGAGGCAAAGGAGAATGCCCGGCGGCCACGGTGGAGCCCTGCTCCGCAGGATCTGGACTTCACTATCCACTGTGGCCAGGACAATGTACTGGACAATGCCGGATGACAATTTTGCCAGGCCAACCCCTCAGGACTTATTGAGTGCTTCAAGGGCACCAGTGGTGTCCCAGTGCCAGGGGGAGGCAGCTGGGGCACCAGGCACCCATTGAGCAGGGGAGGTGTGACGATGGGGAGGATTTGGCCGGGATTAAAGGGGTTACACCCCGAATTGGCCACCCTCTACCCTCACCTGGGAAGCAAGGGGTTAACTGGACTGAGGTCCAGTAATGTGTTTTTACCTCGCTTCAATATCCAAATGCTTATTCCACTGTAAAAATGTATTGTTTCTGGGCCAGTGTCTGCACCACACACACTGGGGCTTAAGGGGTTAATGAGCTGCCGTTTAGGAAAATACATTAGGATGCGTGGTATCTTTTCAGAATATCTGGGCTTCAAAGGGCTTGATTGAAGTTGGGTGTGAAAAAGTACAGATGGGGGTTTTGGTGCACAGTATGTTAATACCTATTTGCAGGAAGCTGGAGTGGGTTGTGAGCGTTATAACTCACACTTACAAACGCCTCTGATTTAGGAGATCAGAATGAGTGACCTTATTAAATATAAGAATATAATGAGATGTCCTCGGCTGAACATGCTAAGAGTTACATATGTGTATTCGTGGGACCAAGCCCCAACTAACGAATACAGACACCTGAGGTTTAGCCGGTTCTAAGAGACATACATTAATATCTCTCTTAATTTTAGTATTACACGGTAATATTTAGTCTCATTGGGAGCGTCATGCGTGACGTAATGTATTAATATGGCTCGCGTGCCAGTACGTAATACTGAACTGAAGTTATGAAGTTATTTACAGTGTATATGGGATTTTGAATCTGTTCTGAAAACTGCAGACTCCCTCTGTTATGGTAATGAGCAGGAAGGACATCCTGCTAGAATTTACATAGCCTGGTGATCAAAGGCTAAATTGCCTAATTATTTATGCTGGGCCCAGGAACTGACTAGTTTAAGTGTGATACTTCACACTAAACAATGGAAGCCCCAAATCTGCTTCAAAGACTTTTTCTAGCCTTTTCGGCATCTAGGGTTAAGAGATGAGTTTGACATGGTATTTAAGCCAGAGTCACCCCTTACTCATTGTCTTCATGTATGGTCTTCATGCCAGGGGTCTTCATGTCCTTCATGTGTCTTCATGACCTGCCTGTCTTGCTGTGATGTCAACTGAATTATGGAAGAAATGGCCATCCTGTATCCTGATGGCCTTCTTGTCCTAAACTTTAAGTAAGTGTCCATATTTTGCCTGTTATTTGTATATCTTGTGTGTTCACCTTTATCAAGGTATAAATTATATTTTATCATATCTACTGTAAGTCTCTTCCCAGTTCAACCCAGTTATATATATATATTTGGTGTGTATTATTAATAGCCTGTCACAAAGCTCCCGTCACAGTAGTGGTGCGCTGATTCCCCTCGCCCTATAGGCAAACGGCAGCTCGCGCATGCGCCTGTCAGCACGTCCTGAAAAGCAATACCGTCTTCCAACCTGTACTGAAGCATCGATAAGTGGAAAAAAGGTAGTGCTTCACTTTAAGTACATTTTCACTTTACATACATGCTCTGGACCCATTGCGTACGTTAATGCGGGGTATACCTGTAGTTGCTAACTCTCAGTCCCAGGGAAATATAAGTTGGGTATGTGGCAGAGAATAATGGTTTCAACTTGGTGTAGTTCTGGAACAAAGCAGGAGTGCAAATGTGTGAAATATTGTAACGTGTGTCAGGGAGTGTTCGACAGATAGTCTGAGTATCTGTGGCACAGCAAGAGTTGGTGGGGAGTTACAGCCCCCCCTTTATTATATTTCATATGAGTGGACTTCCAAAAATGTTCAGTTTTTCTGAAGTGTTAAATATTTGTGACCACCCCTGAGTTACAGCATGCGTATATTTGACATACAAAAAGAACTATTCCAGTGCTGCGGAGTATGCAACAAGGAAAAGGATTTCCTAATATTAGTGAGAAACTGCACATAATACCGCGTTCCTCCCTATAGAAGTTTGCTGCAGGTAAAAAGATAGGCCTTACATATAGAAAAAGAACGATTTCTGCGCTCCTACCAATTAGGCTAAGATAAAATATATTTGACATATAAATGGGTGTGAAAATGTATGGTAAATGTAAATGTTGACATTTCTGTGTGCGATACATGTAATTCATAATTGGGACACTGTACTTATATTACTGGTGTTCTTACCTGCTAAGCAACCGTGAAAACAACTAGAGAAATAACTCAACGCTCAACCTAATACAGGTTAGAAATGGAAACTGGGGGTCACTGGGTTATGAACATACTGTAACACAGCAAGTTAACTCAAGGTTAACAAAAAGAACCTAGTTAGCTGCACTCCAAGTATTTGTAACAGCGAAGATAGCCTGGGATACCAATGGTCCCACTAGGTGGAGTATAATCACTCCTGCCCAACGTCACACTAGAGTGAGTATAATCTCACAAAACAAAAATAAAGACATTTTATTAATTACATCAGCAACGACATTAAAAATGTGAGACAATGGGTATTCCAGGCTATCTTAGCTGTTACACATACTTGGGTTGCAGCTAAGTGAGTAGGTATACAGTTTAATGACTCTTAAAGTCACATGAACCGTATTGACCTTTTAAAGGGCGGTTCAACCAACTATAAATACATTCCTACACCACTGATCAGAGCTATAATAATCTATCTAAGACTAG
Source organism: Ascaphus truei (assembly GCF_040206685.1). NCBI lineage: Eukaryota > Metazoa > Chordata > Amphibia > Anura > Ascaphidae > Ascaphus > Ascaphus truei. The sequence continues at coordinate 52,472,829 of NC_134493.1, read as the reverse complement.
GGTACCATCCAGACTATCGGATCTACTATAAGACGTTGTGTGTCTAATCCATTGCTATCCTTATTGAGTCACCCTCTCTACCCCTTTGAGTTTATGCTCTAGCTTTATAGGCGCAAAGTTCACCATTCCTGTCTTGCCTTCAAATTCTTTCTGGGCAAGCTACCCAGCTACCTGAACAAGCTCCTCATCCCTACCACATGCAGCACCTATCACCTGAGATCAGACTCCAAAAGACTGTTCATGGTCCCAAGGCTCAACAAAGTATCCGGCCATTCCTCCTTCTCTTACTGTGCACCCCAAAACTGGAACAACCTACCAGAGACTCTCACATCCACCACCAGTTTAAGTTCTTTCAAAACTAAGGCTGTCTCACATTTTAATCTGGTCTGTAACTGTTACATACGCCTACAATATATTTTTTTCTGCGGTGCTTCTCCACCACCGGTGGACTAACCCCAGCAAGGGGCAACGGAGTCCAGAGCGGAGTTGCTGGAGCGCCGGGCTCATTCCAGTGCTTCTCTGCCGCCGGTGGACTAACCCCAGCAAGGGGCAACGGAGTCCAGAGCGGAGTTGCTTGAGCGCCGGGCTCTGGGAGGGAATAAGCGGGTCAGTGTGGTACCGACACCAGGTACTGGGTCCACTGCAACGGCCGTTACCTCTCCTGGTGCAAGACTTCCGTGGTCTCCGAGACCACACGCTCCCTCCCCAAGTCTCTGCCGTCCCGGAGCTGGGTCCCTTCCCTGCTCTCCGGGCGGTTTGATGGTTACAGCGGCTGCTGCTGTGGATCTTTGCTCAGCCTGCCGGGTTTCATGCTCACCGATCACTGTCTCTCTCTCAGCCTTGCCGGCTGCTGGTCCCTGCGCTGACTTGATGCACTCCTCCGGTCTCGGTGCCCGGCTCCAGTCAGACGGATGGCCGGCACTTTGGTTCTGGAGGCAATGTTTCTCACAAGTAGGGGAACAGTGAGGAGGTGCCATATCTTGTGTTATATGTTGTACACTGTGTGTTCAATATCTTTAGTCCCAGGAACTCGCAATTACCATCGAGTCCCCACTATATTACAGTATCCCGCCGCTTGCCACCAGTTTTATTAATAAGCCTGTGATGGGAGCTTTGCGACAGGCTATTAATAATACACAAAAAAAATATATATATATAACTGGGTTGAACTGGGACGAGACTTAGATATGATAAAATATAATTTATTCCTTGATAAAGGTGAACACACAAGATATACAAATAACAGGCAAAATATGGACACTTACTTAAAGTTTAGGACAAGAAGGCGATCAGGATACAGGATGGCCATTTCTTCCATAATTCAGTTGACCTGCCTGTCTTGCTGTGATGTCATGAAGACACATGAAGGACATGAAGACCTCTGGCATGACGACCATACATGAAGACTATACATGAAGACATCTGGCATGAAGACAATGAGTAAGGTGTGACTCTGGCTTAAATACCATGTCAAACTCATCTCTGAACCCTAGATGCCGAAAAGGCTAGAAAAAGTATTTGAAGCAGATTTTGGGCTTCCATTGTTTAGTGTGAAGTATCACACTTAAACTAGTCAGTTCCTGGGCCCAGCATAAACAATTAGGCAATTTAGCCTTTGATCACCAGGCTATGTAAATTCTAGCAGGATGTCCTTCCTGCTCATTACCATAACAGAGGGAGTCTGCAGTTTTCAGAACAGATTCAAAATCCCATATACACTGTAAATAACTTCATAACTTCAGTTCAGTATTACGTACTGGCACGCGAGCCATATTAATACATTACGTCACGCATGACGCTCCAAATGAGACTAAATATTAAAGTGTAATACTAAAATCAAGAGAGATATTAATATATGTCTCTTAGAACGGCTAAACCTCAGGTGTCTGTATTCGTTAGTTGGGGCTTGGTCCCACGAATACACATATGTAACTCTTAGCATGTTCAGCCGAGGACATCTCATAATATTCTTATATTTAATAAGGTCACTCATTCTGATCTCCTAAATCAGAGGCGTTTGTAAGTGTGAGTTATAACGCTCACAACCCACTCCAGCTTTCTGCAAACAGGTATTAATATACTGTGCACCAAAACCCCCACCTGTACTTTTTCATACCCAACCTCAATCAAGCCCTTTGAAGCCCAGATATTCTGAAAAGATACCACGCATCCTAATGTATTTTCCCAAACGGCAGCTCATTAACCCCTTAAGCCCCAGTGTGTGTGGTGCAGACACTGGCCCAGAAACAATACATTTTTTACAGTGGAATAAGCATTTGGATATTGAAGCGAGGTAAAAACACATTACTGGACCTCAGTCCAGTTAACCCCTTGCTTCCCAGGTGAGGGTGGCCAATTGGGGTGTAACCCCTTTAATCCCGGGCCAAATCCTCCCCATCGTCACAACTACTACTGCGGTCTGTAGGGCAGATTAAGTGTCCGTACATGCAAATCGAGCGTACGGACACAGAGGTATGGGGCTTTTGAAAATATGTCCTTACTCACAAGTGTTCTTAAAGTGAGTGTCCTTAAACCGGGGTATCCCTGTACCCTATCACATTATGTAATTTAAAGTGTGGGTGTAATAAGGAAATGCCTGGAGGTGCCCGGAGGCCCAACTTTTGCAGGGAGACAATATCACAAAGTAGAACAAACAGCTTTCATAAGAAAGTGCCGGCACTCCACTGGTCTTGCAACAAATATATCAACATGTATTCGGTGGTTCGACGTTTCGGTCCCAAACTGAGACCTTTGTCAAGATGACAAAGGTCTGAGTTTGAGACCGAAAAGTCGAACCACTGAATAAATGTAGTTGAAAGACCTATTTTTTTCAAGACCTGTGGCGTGCCGGCGCTTTCTTATGAAAGCTGTTTGCTCTACTTTGTGTCTTTTTTTACATACTACAAGGATGTTATGTAATTGGTGGGTGGCTTGCCATCATTGATTACCAGGTGGCAATTTGCTAATTTGTAATTTTGACATAGAATTTAGTAGGGACGGCCTGCATACCACGACATTTTGTGTGCTGGCTTTTTTCCGGCCCCCATTAGTTCTTCAAAATAAGATATAACGCCACCTGTAATGTTTTGCAACGTGATGATGATGAGGAACTGGTGGCGCTGGTAGTGTTGGGAACACACACAACAAGCCACTGCACACAGTCCCAGTGAGAGTGACAGTGTTATATGTTAACTGTAATGTCAGTGAGTGTAGTGAAATGGGCACAGTCCATTTGATGCAGTGGAAGTGACAGGAGCCGGATCTGTGCCACCACATACATTGGCAAGTCAGTCACACCGCCCACCAATCAAAAAATGTTTTTTGAATCATCATCATCATTCATCAGTGACTGCAGTAGCAGCAACTTCACTTGCCACGATTCTCAGCCACTCACCAATATCATTCACTACTTCCTTTCACTAATATTCTCTATCACTATTCTAGAGATCATAGAACCTGTGCTGGGCTGAACTGATGATGATCAGTAAGCGGAATAACGTTGAGGTGCTCGAGTTAGAGCACACAATCAAACAATAAAACATCACTGCTAAGAATATTAAGAAATCCACATAATTATGCAGTGATGTGAAACATGTTTCAAACAATGAGGTAGCTGTCAAAAGAAGCTAACAGCAAGTGCATTCAATGATGAAGCATTTGTTAGCAAAAGGAAACATTATTTAAATAAAGGTGCATGACCTGTGGCCCTTCCATCCCCAGCTTTGGCACAGGCACACAGGAAGCACCATCAGGGGGAGGACGTGGAGCTTCTGTTTTTGTTTTCAGTTTTAAAAATTTGGCTCCTGGTTTGAGTCCTGACTCTGAGCCTTCCCAAAATCCAGTGCAAACAAACAGACGTCTCCTGTGTGGAAGCTGCTCCTTCTCCCACACAACTCCGGAGACAACAGGGTCATGGACTGGGAGTTAGAAATCTGAGACCTAGTAGATCTCAAACAGGCCGAGTCTGATGCCACACACCAGACATTGAATCCCTTTGTGTGGCATTATGGGAGTGTTCAATGCCTGTACTGTGGGCACAGTGTTAGTAGTGGTGACGTAGTTGATGATGATGTGCGGACATGGGCCATCAGCGAGCATTTGAGACTGTACCACACCCGGCCATTAGACATTGGATATTAGACATATGGACTCCCCGAGAGTCCTGGTATCGCCGGCACGAGAGAAGACCCGGGCAGAAACAGGAGCTTACATTTCTCTCTCCCATCCCAAGTGGTGGCGATTTAAAGTAGGAAAAAAATAAATTGAAGATAGAATAGCTGGGAAAATGATAGATTTTGGTTCATTATTCTTATTTATTAAATTTTTGGTGCAACATTCCAGTTGGCTGAGTGGCCTGCAGAAAATGAGGAGGAAAAAAGTCTTGAAGGATTTAAGGGTAAACGCGCAGTGGTTTTAGAACTAGGACTGGACCGAACTCTGGAAGGGAGGAGACCAATAGGATACCCGGCCAGGCTGGGGCAGAGCGTAGAGAGCATTGCAGCTCAGTGGAACCAGGAATAGGGAATCCCATCATCTCAGGCCTGAGAAAAGACCAGAAACCGTTACTGTATACCGTGTGACCCACCGCTCAACCTAAATACTATATGCAAAGTATTACATAAAGGTGCGTATAGGGGAAAGAGACGTAAGCATTAACAAGGTAGATCCCCAGCATGGGGTCTAAAAGGCCCGTAATTAACTGCACTCATGAATATTTCAGTAGTGGTTCTGTATCGGTCTAGAGATCCAAATATTCCCTCAATGGGCCTTGATAACGGAAAACTACAAACTAAATGTGAGACTCCTAATCCTGAAATCCCTCTAAACAGTAAAACTATATGTTAATTACATTAAAAAAAAATAATAGGTATCTCAATAACAAAGTGAAAATTATATATAGTGAAAAAAATTCAAGTATTGGGGAGGCCTAAAATCTCGGGTGGGGGGGTGACTATCTGGCTAATAATAATACATAGGAGTATATAATATATAGGAGTATATAATAATAAAGGGAGTGTATATAATATACAACACTAGCCAGAACGGAATCTGTACAGGGGTGTATACAGTGTTATCGCCTGTGCAAATATAGTCCAAATACCATACATATATACAATAATAGTTTCAGGTTAATCCACAGTAATATTATTGAATTTGTGTGGTACCAATTGCCACACAATGTATGTATACACTTCATCACACATGGATATGCCTCAGTATAGGATTCGCATGGCACAGATCCCCCTGAATACAGCAGTCAGTGTCTGTATATGCTTAGGCTGCCCTCTGCTGCCAACTAGTAGATATAGATTTATATTCAGTTCATACAAAGCCAGACATCAACATAGTGTAAGGTATACACCTACCCCATATCATGTCTTCTCGGGACATACCTCAGGGGTGTATGCTAGGTGTATTGAGGTATCTAGAGGACAGAAACAACAAAGGGATAGGGAGTGATCACAAAACCATACTAATTGAATAAAGTGGTCAAATACATCAATGTGGTAATCAAATAATGGGTGCAAACTGTGAACTGAAAAGTGAATCAGAAAAGGTGAAGGGAAACACAAAATGGATGTGCCCCCTAAAAGAATTCACTTAAATGCACACCAAGTGAATTCTTTTAGGGGGCACATCCATTTTGTGTTTCCCTTCACCTTTTCTGATCTAGAGGACAGTCATTATCTACCATACAGACAGCGTTGCCGCCTTCTACTGAAGGCCAACCCGGAGAAAAAAAAATCCCTTACTTCTGTGGCGTGGTGGTGCGGCGGCGGTGGCGTCTCCCGGCATCCTGCTGCAATTTCCCCCTCCAGCTGCAGTGAAGATGGCTGCGCGGCGTCATTTGCCATGACGTCACGTAGAGTCCGGTTACCATGGCGATGCAGCGTCATTTGACCACGCGCAGCCATCTTCACTGCAGTTGGAGGGGGAAATTGGTATGATGGGAGAGTTACAGAGATAGCATGCGAGGGAATAAGTTCAGTAGATGGCAGCGTTTGGCCACAATGGTTGGTCGGGGCGACTGTGGGTGTGGGACAATAGCCATGAGTCCAGGCTGTTGAAATGCTTCATTTAAGAGATGAATTTAAAGGTTTGACAAAGGAGGGGAGAGAAGATGCTTGGCAAATACTGGGTGTGAGGGAGTTCCACAGGTAAGGGGCAGTGAGGAGAAAACAGGTTTAAGGAGAGAGAGAGCAAGAGCAGTAGAGGTTAAAGGGGTAGAAAGGAGACAGTTATGGGTAGAGAGCAGGAGACAAGCAGGGACATAAAGAGAGATCAAAGCTGATATGTAGGGAGGAGAAGATGAACTGGTTTTGCTCCAAAATTGCCTGGATATATTGATCAGTCACTATATATTTACATTTACATCTGCTCCCTCTGTAAAACTCAATATATATGTTACCTAGAGTGGACTGTAAAGTCTTCAGGATACGACTGCGTTCCCTATTGTTTGCTTTGATAACCATATCCCTGTATTGTTCTAAAATGCACTGCATTTTAATTTATCTCCTGTAAAGATATGTTGGATTTAATTGGAGCTGTATAAATATATCAACACGGGTAAATAATAACACTTGATACAAATAATGTTTTATGCAGAATAAAATATTTTCAAAGGAAATCGATTCTCCAGCATTTCATAATAGAAATAAGCACACACAAAAATATACATAAGTTATAACAATACAAATAACTGCTCAAATAAGAATAAACATTTGTAAATACAGAGTTCAGAAAAAAAACACATTTTGAGAAATACCAAATTATGTGATAAAACTCTGAATTCTAACAGCTATAAAATAACAAAAAGAGAAAATGTATGAATATACTGTAAGCCAACTATCAATCCTAAATATTTTTTATCTATAAAATAAGACATGTTGGTCCTATATGGTGATGTACAGTACAGTAGGGTAATGAATTACAAGGCCATGGCAGCGCTGAAAGTGTTAATGCCTTTAAGCTGGATGTGTTACATTATGATTAAACGGCTGCGCCGATTGTGTCTTATTATCTGAGGATTTCTGCTCTCCCTCTGGTACAGTTACAGCCAGAACAGTCAACAAACAAAGGGATTCTTACAACCAGTTGACATCATTGTATCGCGCAGCTCATTAGCCAAACAGAAAACATAATTCCACATGGATTTAATTAAAGTCCCTTTGAAATTTGCAGCTCAGAACAAGACTTATAATTGGTTTCATAATTAGTGCAGCTCACCGTTGTTTTCATTGTTGAGACTTAACTCTGATAATGCTGAATGTCTAAAGAAACAGTTTCAAGATGAGCAAAGACAGACCCCAAATATACAATGGGGGAGTTCTTTTGCAGGGTCTAGTTAGGATTTATGGTGTCCAAACATAAAGGGGCTTATGTACTGAAATATGGTTTTATCTTTTTTGTTTGTGTCAAAAGTTCAGTGCTAAAAAGTTATACAAAACCTGCAACAAATGTGCATCTTATTTATGAAGACTTTACTGTATACTTTTTGTACTGTATGACATGATTTTTTGGTTGAAATAATTTATGATGCATCCTCTATGTTATGTACAAGCTTCATACAACTTAAATTAAAACAGAATTATGTGTATTATAAATGTATAACTAGTATTAGTAAATATAGATGATTAGTATAATATTATTTATAACAGCTACACTGAAAATAATACATTTTGTTAACCTACTGTATATAATAAAACATCCATGCAGCGTCAAATACATTTTTAGGTTGATCCATAGCAACATAATTCTGTGCTAACACGACTACCAGTCTTTTTTGAGTTTACGCCAAGTTAAACATGGCGGACAGATCTGACGCACTTTTAATTGGTTTTGTGGCGCACAGAAATATTCTTCTTTAGTATATCCCTCTAACATCTCTACGCCAAGCGCAGTCCTTATACGTGCCCCAAGACAAATGAGAAAAAAATCCTTTTCGATGCAGCTGATGACGAAGTTAAAAGTTAATACATAGACGCACAAGCGCAACCGAAAAGGAGTTGGACATGTGCAATTTTGCACCAAAAAAGCCATATGCGGTACTTAGTACATAGGGCCCTCTGTCCCGGTATCTGGTAATACTTGGGTTTTTTGTGGACTATCACACAGGCAATCCTAAGGGAAGTACTGTAGTGGATTAGAACCGACAGTACGGGCCTGAAGATGGAGTTTCCCAAAACGTTGCCCCCCTTTATTTATTTCCCCTTTTTGGGGGGCATTTATCCACCCCTTATCTACTTTCATTTTTTCCCATCCCAATAGTTTTTTCCCTGTTTTTTGGCTTCCCCCCCCCCATTGTGATCCACCCTTTTATTTATTAATTTTTTTTGTATTTTTCTACTTTGTTGCCTTGTCCTACAGCCACCCTTAGTGAGCCTAAGCTAAGTATTTACTGCATTCATTATTATTTTTTCGGAGCCTTTGCGATTGCTTTGAGCTCACCCTTTCAGCGGGGGTTTGAACTCGCCATGTTTTTGGTGAGTTGCTCTCACAGTAAGGCCCGAATACCTGTGAGAACAACATTTCCAAACATGGCGATTTGCCGGTGGCGGGGCGGTCTGCCTGCCGAGAAGGGCTCCCCTGCCGAAATCTGCCTGCAGCAGAGAGAGATCCGCCTCTCTCTGCGCAAATCTCGGCGGAAAAAAAAATATTTTTTAATTGCATTTTTATTTATAGTGTAGATGTGCCGGGGGTCTCAGGTTTCAGGTCTGGGGACCCCCTGCTTCCTGAGATACAGGCCCCGTTATGGGGTGCTGGTATCCCTCTGCATTTAAATGTCCCGATTATGTGACCGTGGGATGTAAACAAAGCAGAGAGATACCGGCACCACATAACGGGGCCTATATCTCGGGAAGCAGGGGGTCCCCTGATCTAAAACCAATGCGGTTCTGCTCCGGAGACCCGCGGCACATCTACACTAGAGTCAAAACACACATATCAATAAACAATAATTCATTACCGAAGCGGCTATCCTCTATGGTAATGAAGCTGCATTAATGTCATTTTTATTAATAGTGTGCGGGTGTGTGTGTTGTGTATTGCAATGTTTATTGGGGGCAATTGTCCCCAATAAACATGCTATTATGCCTTAAACCCTTCATTGCTTTAGCGAATAGCCACTAAGGTAATGAAGCTGCTTTAATGTATTTTTATTAATAGTGTGCGGGAGCAGGGGGTCTCCTGAGCTGAACTGCATTGATTTCAGCCTCAGGGGCCCCCTGCTTCCCAAGTTACAGGCCCCGGTATGGGGCTTCGGCTGCCAGTGTCGCCGCCATTTTTATTGCGTCCACGTCGTGTGACGTGTGACATGTAAACAATTGGATACGGACACCCGATGCCCCATACCGGGGCCTGTAACTCGGGTTAAAACCTATTAGCTTTGGTGAAATGCATATGCTTTTACTAGTTACAGGACATTACAAGCACCCCTTCAGGATTAAGTTCCTATCTCAGAAAAATCTATAATACTTCTACACTATGATCCCCGGGGCCTGCAGTAGAATCTAACCCAATGAGCAGGCAATCTACTTCTAGCAAAGACTCCCTCCCCCTGCAGTCACATTGCAGACGTACCTTCTACATGGTGACATGAGGCGTCCTGCAGTACTGGCTGCCCTGTCCTGGGACAACAAGGAACAGGATCTGTATCATAGGGAGAAACAACACTGGTTATTGTGGGAGTTTGTCTCTGCAATAAAGGTGCAATCCACCTAGAATCAATGAGCTAAACACATAACATAGGAGAGCAGCCAATTACATGCACGTCCCAAAATATATCCCAAATCATCTCCATATCTATTGACTTCTAAACAATAGTGTTACAGGTTCTCACTGTATCAGGGAGACTCTGTGGTTGTTGTTTTCTGTCTCAGGGATCCCCAGTTTGTCTGCTTGCTGTTAAATGGCTCCCCAGGGAGGGACAATGACATTATCATCCATGTTGTTCTATCCCTGATATCGATGTCTTCCTAGTATTTACCTTGCACTCAGAGAGGCTCTACTTCCTGCAGCACTTCCTGCAGTACTTCCAGCACGATGCTCAGGAGTGAGGGATGTGGAAGGAAAGAGGGGGAGAGACGGAGCTGGTTTTCCTGCAACACAAAAGTAGTCAACACCAGATCTCTCTCGTTGGGCCATTAAAAGGTATCACAACCTCTGACAAATCGACACTTCTCCGGGACTAACACAACTACTAGAAGAAGGGATCTGATTACTACTTTATTGTTCTTTTTAAATAAGATGTCACATAGGGGATCTAATTATTATCTACAAATATATCTACAGGTCCAGATTCCCCTCCGGACTTGGATCTCTGTACCCAAAACTAAACCTTGTTTTCGATTCCCTCCCGGGACATGTATCTTACTGCATTTCCCTTCCTAGAAAGTCGCCCCCCCCTTCTTTTATTGACATTGTGTGTCAGCATCAGTAGGGGAAGGGAGAGCGGTACAAAGGGGCTGGGAGACAGAGAAAGGATCAGAAAGAGAAAAAAAGCAGAGGGGCAGAAAGAGACACAGGGGCAGATATTCTACTAGCATCTTGTCACACAGTCTCAACTAATATTGGCTTCTCTATGAGTACACCAGTTACTTCCAGTTGGGTAAACACAGTTTTGGTGCTTGGTAAAGGTTCCAAAGAGCACTGAACGTTAATCTTATTTCAATAAATATTTATTTTGTTTAAAGAAAGTTCCTGTAGAGCAGGACTCTTCAACTAGTTCCCCAAAGGGGCCAGATCAGATGGCATTTTAGGAGTACTGTAGATGTCCACAAGCTTATTGTAGTTTAATTTTAGATAATCTTACTAATCATTATATTTCAGTGTTTTGGAATAATTAATAACATCTGTACAATATATATTTACATTACTGTCCTCGGTGCCGACAATATTCCCGATGACTTCCCACCGGGCCGGTTGGCTTGGTCGCGATGATCTGGCATTTTCCTCGAAGATGTTGCAGAGGGGGCATTGTGGAGGGGTGTTACCCGGGCCTCGGAGAAAGAACTACTCTGGTCTACGCAGATATATCCTGATGGCCCAGCCATGGTGGTCCTTCCTCTCTCGTCTCCATGCCCAGTGGGATGGGTTGTCTGCCATTATCTAGGAAGAAATTTGCAACAGTGGCATTGAACTTTCAAATCGTCACTTTTCAGGAATTTGCCGGTCTCTGGCAGTATGATGCTAACGCTGATCACTGATGAATTTCATGGACACGCACAGCTCCCATATTCCTACTAGGAACTTACACTCAAATTCAGGCTCCAAAGGCATAGACAGACAAAGTGTTATTATAAAATGCCACTTTGTTTCTAGGGGACAAGGAAGAACAATTTGTCTCTTTAGAGGAACATGTATGTGGTTGCTAGTGAGGCTAAAATATGGAAGGATGTATATACTGTATGTTCTCCAGGTTCTCCACAACCTCCCCAAAACCAGCCAAGAATCAGTTCCCTCTTCTCTTTACAAATTTAGCAAAATGAACCAAATGTACTGTAATGTGTTTGAAATCTCATCCTAGTACAGAGAATGTAGGTCACAGCCTCTAGATGCATCTTTCCTCTGTACACACTCATTTGCGTCTGGACCAGTTTGCAAGAACATAGAACCTCATTCTGGTCCACAGGGTGTCCATCATTCTTTGTTAACCCAGCCCTTCTGTATATAGACCTCTTTGCATCTGGACCTGCATACAAGACTTTGTAACCCAATCTTGTCTCAGACGTTCCTCATCCTTTCCGAATCCATCTCTCCTCTTTACAAATCTCTTTGTATCTGGTACCTCACCCAGGTCCAACGGATGTCCCTCGTCCCTCTTCCTTACAAACCTGCTCGCATGTGGACTGGGTCACAAGGGCTTTAAATCCCATCCTCGCCCACAACACGTCCCGTGTCCTCTTGAAGTCCCAGCGTTGCCGATACCATGTACGTCCCAGAGCCCAGAGGCAGATCTGCTCCTCGAAGTGCTCATCTTCTTCCATATCGTTAGCAAGAAACCTGAAGCAACAAGGGAAACAATATGTAAGAAACAGAGAATGGCTGTCTGTGCTGGTAGAGCTTACTATGCATGTTAATGTACAACAGGAATCATCTGCTGATGGTACGTAGAGTGAATGACTGAAATAAAGGGTGGGCAATTGTTTTCAATGTATATGTTAACGCACATGGAGATGAATAATACAATCTGATCCTCTGAGATTTGTCAACTACGAGCTCATACAGATGTGTAGCTGGTAATAAAGGGGCGTTATAAAGAGTTATAAAAGAAGGGTGGGGAGCCGTGCTGTTCCTTTCTTCCATGTAGTAACAAAGTGATAAAAAAAGAAGAGTTATCAGTGAGAGGAGGAAGAAAGGACATTAATACAGGGGCCAAGGAGAATAAGTTGCTATGCGTGTGGCCTGGTCACAAAGGGGTTAAAATGAAAGTTTCACCATAAGTCTGTCACTGCCAGATGTGCATACAATGCACTGTAAGGCAAAGTCTTTCTGAATGTCTGTGTGTCTAAAGATGTAGCCAGACTTACTGTCTCCAGCACCGCGGTCAGAGACCCAAACGTCTGCAGCGCTGGAGACAGTGTCTGCCCCAATCTCGCTGTGGGGGAGCCATGCCTCCGTATTGCACCACCCCACGGCGTTAGTCCTCCAGTGCCGTAATCACCGCGGTCGCATGAGTTAGTCTTCTTATATCTGTATTGTCTGTTTTTGGCGGCTATGGCGGCAGGGCAATGTGTGTGTATATCTGTGCAGAGCAGTGTGTGTGTGTGTGTGTGTGTACAGGGCAGTGTGTGTGTGTACAGGGCAGTGTGTGTGTGTACAGGGCAATGTGTGTGTGTGTGCAGTGCAATGTGTGTGTATATCTGTGCAGAGCAGTGTGTGTGTGTGTGTGTGTGTGTGTGTGTGTGTGTACAGGGCAATGTATGTGTGTGTGTGTGTGTGTGTGTGTGTATGCAGGGCAATGTGTGTGTGTGTGTGTGTGCAGTGCAATGTGTGTGTATATCTGTGCAGAGCAGTGTGTGTGTGTGTGTGTGTGTGTGTGTGTGTGTGTGTGTGTGTGTACAGGGCAGTGTGTGTGTGTACAGGGCAATGTGTGTGTGTGTGTGTGTGTGTGTGTGTGCAGTGCAGTGTGTGTGCAGGGCAATGCGTGTGTGTGTGTGTACAGGGCAATGTGTATGTGTGTGTATGCAGGGAAATGCGTGTGTGTGTGTGTGTGTGTGTGCAGTGCAATGTGTGTGTATATCTGTGCAGAGCAGTGTGTGTGTTGTGTGTATTTGTGCAGAGTAATGTGTATGTTTGTATATCTGCAGGGCAATGTGTGTGTATATTTGTGCAGAGCAATATGTTTCTCTGTGTGTATATTTGTGCAGGGAAATGTGTATGTGTGTATATTTGTGCAGGGAAATGTGTATGTGTGTGTATTTGTGCAGGGAAATGTGTATACTCGACATGTTGCTTCATGCAACAAAAATGGGTTAAGAAATGGCCTTTCACCTTGTCCTTTATCAGGTCACATTATAGATATGAGTTAAAATGTACTTACAGGGCAACAAATAAGTTCCTCCTGGTATATTCCTCAATCCCCAGGCCTGCACGCTGGAAATAAGCCAGCACCATGGCCAGCAGGTACTACAGGGATATGAGAATGTGTTAGAGAAACAAGGTCTTAATGGGCAAAGATGCTCAAGTCCAGGTTAGGCCTCTGTTACAACGAGTCACACAGCTAAAGGTTTATCAGGCAGGTTCATTGAAAATGATCAGGGAGCCTGGAGGCCACCGCATGGCCCAGATACTACCCTTCATATTCCAAACGCCAGTTCCCGGCAAAAGAAGATTGGTGTGATTGGGCCACAGATGTCTTATGGAATAGCACTGCTATGTTCAGTATTATTATACTATATGTATAAGGTACCAACACATTCTGTAGCGCAGGTCCATTAGAAGCTATCATGACTTGCAATCAATCTTACACTTCCTAGTGACTCTAGTGGGACCCTGACCAGATACAGAAATATACTGTATATTGCTAATAGATATTGACCATTTGCGCCCTTTCCCTCCAGTTTGCCCATCTTCCTACCAGCTGTGAAGCCAAAGGCCCCATTTGTTCCCTGACATTGTTCCACGTCTAGATATCAGTGTGGCTATCTCATGTTGCTGAATTTCTTTACTGTATTCACTTTCTCCGTCTCTGCTGGTAACACAGTAACACAAGGAGAGGGAAATGTAACATTCCATTGTGTCCTTCCCTCCCACAGAGAACGGAGACACCCAGCTCTACAGTAACAGGCGGAGGTCAGAGACAGAGCAGATCTATCACCCATGGAGTCTTTGGCCTCTCAGATACAATGACAAAGACAAGGATGGTACCTACATATGGACCACTGATCCCAACCCGTCCACTGCAGGGTAACAGCCGGGGCTGGTCTTCCAGGATCTCTCATGCATCTATCCTGCCTGCCATGGAGCATGTACAAGAAATACCTTATCCGAAATCTTCAAGCAACTATCCATGCCCAGGAAAGCCCTGATGATGTCATCTTCTACAAAACTGTTCAAAATGAGGTAATTAACACTCAGTTCATGTTACTGTATGTTTGTCATGAAAGCTTCTTTCCGTTATGCCTCTTATCGTTCATTTATAGTAAACCAGTAGCTTGGGTTGTGAAAAAGAAATGCCCATTGCGTTAAATCTTTAGGTGTGCATAAATACCCAATACTTACCCAAACTCCGTTTGCCAATGTTCCAACCAACGAGCGCTTTCTCATACTGTTATTCCAGCTGAAACGTTTGCTAAATTGTAAGGGCCAGATGCACAGCGCTGTGTTACGTCAGGGCTCATAAGGTCTCATATCCCCAAAGCCAATTATACGGATAAACAAACAACGGCTGCTGATTAAATCATTAGCACAGGCTTCACATCATGTTATTGTAACGCAACATTGCGCTATCTGCCGAATTATGGCAAGTTAAGTACAGTATATCTTACCTAACGGTGATGCTATACCCACCCAGACCCTGAAAATAATGATCTATTTATTTATCAAATGTGTTACCGGGAAGTAGTACATTGAGTTACCGCTCGTTTTCACGTAGGTCCGGGGCATGGGACATACAATACGGGAGAGAGAGTTCCCCAAACTTTCCTGACATAGAGATGTTAGTCTCTCTCTTTCTGCCCTTCCGCTCTCCCCTCTCCATTAAACCCCATATTTCAGAGCCTGGATGGGAGTAGCACCATCTTTTGGATCTGACTTTACTTAATGGTAAGATTCTGTATTAGCCTTAACGGCCTTTAGATGATGTGCACTGTTAGCCCGCGGCCATAGTAAGCGTGACGTCGCGCGCGCCACACACCAAGACCAATTTTTCTCCAGACAAAACCTTTTGATTTTGTCTCCCAACGGCCGGGTCACCTGCGCGGTTCAGCCAATGAGGGAGAACCGCTCACGTGACGTCGCGGGCACGCCCCCCCAAACATTGAATTGGAGCTGCTCGTGGATTGCGTCTCCTCCTCCAGACCCCGCAGGCCACGGATCGCCTGTGCTGCAGGCGCGCGGGACGTCACACGCTCGGTCGCGCGCCTGCTATGTACAAGGCCTTAGGGGGAACGCCTCTTTTGCATATTATTATCACTGACGGCCACTATACTTAACACAATGCTCTCTCCAGGAGACAACATGACATCGTTGTTATTAGCCGATGAGGAAATGTGGTAAGATTTAACGACATTAAGTCACTTAACGGAGCTTGGTGGATCCAGCACTAAATGGGATACTCATAATATGGGGCTATTTGTTCCCAGCTGCAAAACTGGGACTAAATCAGCGCAGAACCAGCACTATATTTACCATAGAAAAGGAATTACATTGAAAGCAATTGCAGTTTTTCCTTTAATACATTGTTTTGCACTCATTTTGCAGCCAGGAGACTTTAGTACATAACCCCTGATAATGTGTAGTGTTCCCTGGTTAATAATCTGTGTCAATGAAAGCACATAACCAGTTACACTTGATGCAAACAGAATATAATTATTTAAAAGCCTGCTGTGTATCAACGTTAATGTTTTGACATTTAGTGCAGATTAGTATCCGGGTAGGTTTTTGGCCCCCGGGGACATTGAGGAATCTGACGTTAAGAAAAGGCAGAATATAATGAGCAAATACGGAGAATACAAAGCCGCACAATACAATGACGAGATATTTCATACTATTTTAATGTGTATCCCCGAACTTCTCTCTAACTCCTCCAAATTACTTGTACTCTCCCCTAATCCCAAGATAAAATATGGCAGAATACATGCAAAAAGCCATGATGTATTGGCAATAAGACACACAAGGTTAACATGCCTGTTCACTTTCACATACAGCACATATTCCTTTAATTAATTAATAAAGGCAGCCAGAAAATGACAGTGTCTTAAAATAAGCTGTGAAATCCTCTTGATACGGTTGTTATAGAGCAGAGCGTCTTACCAAAGAGTTGGTAGAATGCCGTACTCTGAGCCGGCTCAATGGTGACTGGAGGATGAATGTTCACCATGGTGTCCTCTTCTGCAGGGTCTTCAGTCTCCTGCGCTCCAGATGTCCTATGACGCTGAAGCGCTCTTCTGCTGCATCCTGATGTCCCCATCTCACTAACTGTAGGGCGTAGCCCAGGGTCCCTCTGGATGCTCCTTCTCTTGGACGTGTGAGCAGCTCGGTGGTGGGAGAGGATAAATCGCAACGTTATGAAATCCCCTGTGCAGGTTTATTTTCCCAACAAGGTAAAACACATGTTAAACTGATTTCCCTGCACTAGAACAGAGCTGGATTGTTTTTGGTTTGTAGACCCCAAACCCTGTTATCTCTTTGTGTGTTACTTAAATGTATTCACCAGCCCTACCATAAACATAACCAGTTCCACCTACTGCTGATCACCAACCACAGCTGCACTGCTGATCCCCCTATCCTCTCCATTTCGCTTCCTCTTGCCCTGTTGAACTCTGGGCCGGGCAGACCTGCCACGGCAATCTGTCTTCGTAGAGGTGGCCACTTGGGAAGAGGACCTGGGCTGCAGATATCTGAAACGAAAGAAGAAGAGTAATTGACACCCTATTGTAACCTTACTCCATGTTATCACGAGATTGTATAGCAGTCCTTGTCTTTCTATGTATAATCCCAGTGTGTTTTCTTACAAATAGTCTGCACTTCTATAGGTAGTGGGGACAGAACCAAGAAGAGAGGGGTAAAACATTATAGGGTCAAGACCCATCAAAGTAAAAGAGACTGTAATAGTACATAAAGCTTCTTTCTTAAGTACAAACGCGGAGACCATTCATCACGGATCCCTCAGACTGATGTTTTCAACCTTTGTACTTCTGGTTGGGATTTTAATGTCACAAACCCGACTCTATTAGGTGCCCCATACATGCCGGCATGTCACAGCTCAGGGGGACTTTGCAGGCAGAGGTAGAAAAGGATATATTTCTCTGCTAAGTATCAGGGAGTTTTCTTGGTACTGTGATCACTGCAGGAGAGGTGACCAGCCCAGCAAAGGGAGATAAAGTGACATATTCTTAAGGTCACAACAAGCTGGTACTGGGTTGTGTCCCCTTTCAATCAAGTGACTGGCAGGCAAAATGGCGAGAAGCAGGATAAACAGTTATACAGGCACTTATGGGGGTATATGAATGCACTGATATCCAGGCACTTATGGGGGTATATGAATGCACTGATATCCAGGCACTTATGGGGGTAGTATATCCATGCACTGATAACCAGGCACGTATGGGGTTATATCCATGCACTGATATCCCTACACACAAATGGAAATTAGGTTATTGATAACTATGGATTCACAACTTCTAGGGATAGTCGTTACCACTAGCTTAGTCTTTAACCCCAAACTATACTGTATTTGTAACACTCTGCATTTAATTACACATTATTTTCCCTAAAACGCAAAGCTGGATTATTTTGCCACAGAGACAATCTATCTAACAACCTCTCCGTCCCCCTTATGCCTCTACTTACCTACTGTCCTATTTCTCTTGTAACCTCAAACCCAAATATAGAAGTGAGGAGATGGAAAGAGATTAGAGGAAAGTTATCTGGATCCAGATAAATATATGGAGCAGAGAGAAGAGGTTACGGGCTATATACAATACGTTACAGATCAGATAAATATACCATCTGTGTAATGGTAGAAAACTTGATGATAATAAAAAGTGCTAAAAGATGTAATGCCACAAAATATCAAATATATAAAATATAAATATACTAAGTATTAGTTTACACTAAAATAGTTACATAAAGTATACCAGAGATGTTTAAAAAAACAATGTAATAAATATACTTTATGATAGAGAGAAGGTAGAAAAAGTTATCTATAATATATACGTTACCGACCAGATGGTGCACAAGTAGTTATAAAAAAATATCTCTTAGAAAAATGTAAATGATTAATAATAAATCAGATGTTATAATAATAAGATGGTACAAATCAGATAAAATATGGCACAGACCAAATATTGCCAATATACACAATTGATTTCCCAAAATGGCACAAGGCAGACACAGCCGACAGGGAGAAATTCAAAGTGCAAATCAGCATCCAGCATTCAAAGCCAGTTTGAATCAAAACAACTGAGCCACAGTGTTCTTAACAACACCTCGTTTACACTCCGTGAGGTCACAGGTTCTATTAGAGCTCTGATGCTTTACCAGGCATTGGGGAGTCAGCAACAGATAGATCTCCAATATGCCATATCCTTTTTTACTTAATGCGGAAATCTCCCACTAAATAATTACGTGCTAGATAAGGTTGAAAAAAAAGACATATGTCCTTCAAGTCCAACCTACGCTAAATTTAGTCAACATTACCCATGGAGGCTGTGATGGCAGATACAATAAATTTGTTCAAAAAAAGGTTGGACATCTTTTCAGAAAAGAAAGGAATATAGGGATATACCAAATAAGTAAACATGGGAAGGATGTTGATCCAGGGAGTCATCTGATTGCCAATTCTTGGAGTCAGGAAGGAATATATTTTTCCCCTTATGAGATATCATTGGATGATATGACACTGGGTTTTTTTTTTGTTTGCCTTCCTCTGGATCAATAAGTAAGTATAGATATAGGATAAAGTATCTGATGTCTAAATTTAGCATAGGTTGAACTTGATGGACATATGTCTTTTTTCAACCTCATCTACTATGTAACTATGTAGACGACAGATACACTTCAAATGCTAACAAAAAACCCAAGTGAAACATTACCTGATGATATCTCATAAGGGGAAAAAAATATTCTTTCCTGACTTCCACAAGTTAGAGATCGGTAGCAATTCACCTGAATTAAATCATTTTGTTTAATATGTTAATGTGTTCAATTCCCTAAAAGAAACAAATATATATATATATACAGTGGTGTGAAAAAGAAAGTACACCCTCTTTGAATTCTATGGTTTTACATATCAGGACATAATAACAATCATCTGTTCTTTAGCAGGTCTTAAAATTAGGTAAATACAACCTCAGATGAACAACAACACATGACATATTATACTGTGTCATGATTTATTTAACAAAAATAAAGCCAAAATGGAGAAGCCATGTGTGAAAAACTAAGTACACCCTTACTGCTTCCATAGTATTTAAGATGCTAAGTAGCAGACAGGTGCTGCTAATCAAATGCCCTTGATTAATTGATCATCAGCAAGTGTAAACACCTCTATAATAGCCAAAGTTTTAGCAGTTTGCTGGTCTGGAGCATTCAGGTGTGTGTTAACACAATGCCAAGGAGGAAAGGCATCAGCAATGATCTCAGAGAAGCAATTGTTACTGCCCATCAATCTGGGAAGGGTTATAAGGCCATTTCCAAACAATTTAAAGTCCATGATTCTACAGTGAGAAAGATTATTCAAAAGTGGAAAACATTCAAGACAGTTGCCAATCTTCCCACAGTATAGATACAAATATATATTTTGAAATATAGGTACTCCCAGATCTTGCAGCTGTCTGTCTGCACGGCTTGTTAACAAAGTTAGTTTAAAAAAAAAAAAAAACACAACAACAACACACAACTTCCTGAGTAATGGCAGCAGCTGTAGAGCAGCAGCAGGGCTGTGATCAGGTGAGAGGGGCGGTGTGTGCCAGGTGTGTGCCAGGCTGCTCTCGGCAGGCAGACCGCTTATAACCTCCCCCATCTCAAGGTTAGCGAGAGAGCCTCAATAATTGCGAATTTGTGTCTTTTAGAGCCACACAACAGGACTACAGAACATGAAGTGACTTACCGTATTAGCCCGAATATAGTGTAGCACT
Organism: Ascaphus truei; assembly: GCF_040206685.1. NCBI lineage: Eukaryota > Metazoa > Chordata > Amphibia > Anura > Ascaphidae > Ascaphus > Ascaphus truei. The sequence goes on along the minus strand of NC_134493.1, from coordinate 52,452,529 downwards.
GTTTCCCCCATCCTCTAGGAGATGTTATCCTGCTACTAACTTGGTGTGGTGCTGGCGTACCTGTGAGGGTCCGGAGAGCTGAGGTGGTTTGCGATGTTGAGGAGACCAGGACAGGCTTTTGATGTCATCATCTGGTGTTCAGGGTATCAGCGCCTCCAGCTTCAGTGAGTATCCAGTGTTCCTGGAGATAGGTCCCACTAAAGCACAGTCTCTCACACCCCTTGCCCAATTACTGTAGCCTCACTAGGGCTTTATTAAGCAGTCACAGCAGATGGTATTTACAGCGGTGCAGGTGTATAGAAAGGGTCCCCAGACTTCTGGATGGTGCGGGACCTCTGATAATGATGAGGCCTAGATAGAATTTAGGTGTTCTACTAGCCCCTTAGGGGCTGGAGGCACACTCATCCCGGACAGGAGAGACTCACAGCCTTTCCAGTCTTCAGAGTAGATCTCACACATCTCTCCCCTGGGAGGGGGAGAGCAGGACTCTTGCTACCACATCCGAGGAGAGTGGGAGCTGGACTAATTCTAATTTAGAACTTCCCCTCTGAGCTAAGGAAGGGGAGGGCTCAATGTCTGTACCACTATTGGTTGTACACAGACACTCAGTCACCACCTTTTCTGTCACTCAGAGAGTCAACAAGGGGGGTCAAAAGCCCCTAGGATTAACCTGTCACAGCCTGCAGGTCTACCAGGTCTTCTATGACAGGAGGCAGAGGCAGTCTAGACCAGCAAGGCTACAATAGTGCTATGGTTTTTTCCCCTAAAAATGTCCTTACGAAAACTGTACTCGTATTATATGCGCCGCCTAATGCCTTTTATTTTTTATGTAGAACACCTTCAAAACTTTAGGGTCGTATTATGTGCGAGGTCGTACTGTATTCGGACCAATACGGTACTTTAAATGTATTTATGTCATTTCAATTTTTTTTTAAAGGAACATATATGAACAAGAGACGACTCAAAAATCGCTACACATGTTCACCATTAGAAAATATCTCCAAACGCTTAGGCCAGTCTGTCTCTCCCTGACGCTCCACAGCACTGACACATGCAGTCTAAAAGTAATGCTTTATATAGAGTGTATAACGGGCACTCGCGAGGTTATGTTGACTCCACTTTAAAAAAAAACCTACAAGAACAACCCACACAAAATTGGCTGTTCAACTGCGCAGGTTTTTAAAAAAGATATATATTATAGATGCTGTTTAAACTATGCAAATTACAGTGTTACTTCTGACTGCCAAACCGCATGGTTTGACAATGACAAACTTGGAGCTACTTGAATAGTACTGGACACCTAACAAGCTCCTATTGAACCCCCAAAAAAATCTACTCGCCCAACCAAAAAATCTACTCACTACCTAGCCCCGCACCTAACCCCACCCATTTAAAAAAATGGAATAAATTCCTAGTAAGAACTAATAACAGGATTTGTTTTTTTATATAACAGTTTATTTATTGTATTACACTTATATTGTACTACAATTAGGTTGGTAAGGGAGTAAACCCTAAAAGGGTGCTTCAAATTGATGTTTGCTGAAGACCGTTATCACAGTCTTCAAGGGATCAGTGGTAATTAATGTTTCATGAACCGTGTGAAGTTTCCCCTATTGTGTGCATCAGTTCATATAAACAGACATATATTGTGTAAAGCTCAGGCACATAGAGTAAACCGCTGTAGGGAAAGAGAGACCTCTAACCTGACCGGAGTGCTTGTCCCATCCGGCGGTTCCTTCTCTGGCGGGTCACGTGTTTCCAGCGGGTCCTTGAGCAGGGAGTGCAGAGACTCACGGGGCTGTCTCAGCCTGTGCCTGTTGAGCTGTTCGTTCGGGGGAGAAAGAAACCTCACCACTGTTCTCTTTGGCGTGCATCCGTCCCAGCAATGGAAGACCAGGTAAGTGAAGAGGAAGGGGAGATGTTGGAGCACTGCAGTAAAGAATACCAGGCTGGCAGCGGCGTGCAACAAAAAAACTTTAATGCGGCATAAAGCCCTGATTAAAATGACAAAACAATTCTCTGACGCGTTTCGTCTGAGCGACTTTTTCAAAGAGTCTTTTCAAAAAGTCGCTCAGACGAAACGCGTCAGAGAATTGTTTTGTCATTTTAATCAGGGCTTTATGCCGCATTAAAGTTTTTTTGTTGCACGCCGCTGCCAGCCTGGTATTCTTTACTGCAGTGCTCCAACATCTCCCCTTCCTCTTCACTTACCTGTACTACAATTAGTCCGTGTTACGTGTGTGTGTGTCAGATGACCTCACTAATCGGAAAAAAGTCAGATGTGAATGATTCTGGACCCATTAACCAGTGGTCAGGACGCCCCCTCCTCACAACGCCCGGGCTCTCAGCTAGTATAATATAAAAATGTGCTAAATAAATAGCAAGGGAAAGCAGTCGCGTCACTTCCGGTTTCGGATCGGACTCCTGAAGAAGCTGGCACGCCAGCGAAACGCGTAGAGTGGACTAGCAGCAACCCAGAGTGTGCCCCCCATGCCCCTGAACCAGTGTTGATCCATTTCAAGATCGATCGCGAAACCGGAAGTGACGCGACGGCCGGACCGGAAGTGACGCGACGCGATCCTGGGAGTGGGGTAGATGGTGTATACTGCTGCTGCGCTTTGATTGTTATGTGTCTATGCACATGGTGCTTATGTAAGTGTGGATTACCACTGTTTTTGTTGAATACATCATTAGTGAACATACAATGTTGCACTAGAGTTGTTTCTGTTTTCATCGAGGGTTCAGTTCCACTGATACCAGGGAGAGGATTCTAAGCAAGACCCCCCTGCAAACTACAGAGTCTACACACTGTCTTCCAATGCTGTTATTTGTGTGGGAGAATGTGAGTTCTTAATCTCGATCCCCATGCACATTGTTATAGGTGTTTAGGATATATTACACTTTTGTATATTTCATTCCATTTAAATGGTGAAACTCTGCGCTCCCCACAAGCTTCTTCCAATGTGTCACACGTGCAGCAGCAGCTCTGCCTCTGAGCAGCTCCAGACTGTCTGACATGTTTTCTCCTGTGCTCCTCGTGGCAGTCACTCACAGGTCACTGACATCACTGCCATCCCATGGATAACTCCCCCCACCCGGCATCCGTCCAATCCCCTGCGGTCTTGATGAGCTGCTTCATCCTCCTCAAATGGCCACCAATCTCCTGCACCGTTACTCCCAGGTAGTGTAGTGTGGTGTGCTCTGCTCATACTCTGCCCCGCCCCTCGGCATTCTCACCCAATCCCCTGCAGCCTAGCATTCTACTATGAAGGAGTATGTCGGGGCGGGGCTTTGTAGAATGCCGGCCGGCACGCAGGGGATTGGTTGAAGGATGTCTAAAGCCCCACCCCCCGGCAGCATTCTATTCTCAAGTGAAAAAACTCACCAGCTGAGTCCCGCATCCTCCTCGCGCAGCTCCGCCGCCGCCACAGACCAGCGCACCGCCGCCCGCTGCACATCACATCTAAGTACTGGGACAAAGGCCAAAACCCGGGACATTTCCGGGACAGGCAGGCAACCGGGACAGTAATGAAAAAACCGGGACTGTCCCGGCAAAATCGGTACAAGTGGTCACCCTACTTAGGGACCCCTGAATTGTGGTCTGCCGTGAAGTTGGCTCAGGGGCTCACAACAATTTTGGCCAAAAATGTCAAACTAAAAGACCATTTTACTTAATAGATATTTATACATATATATTTAGGCACTGTGCCGTGTATGAGTTTCACTGGATGTGCTTAAACTGAGCTTTGTCTGTGTTTTATGTTCTGTCTCTGGTTTTAAGCTACTTGAATAGGCCTCTGTGTGAAAAGGTTTGTAAAATCAGTATAAACATCTGACTTTTTTTTATTGAAGAGTTTAGATTTCACCATTTCTGATATATCTGTGTTGTCTTTAACAGCATGCCGAGAGAGACAAGCTGAGAGAGACAGCTGAGGGCTGTGAGAAGTTCTGTGACCAGAAGGTAAGAGTGGCAGCCCTGCTGCTCTCCATCACTCCATGAACATCTCTCTTTCCCAGGCTTTGCCTGCTTGCGCCTCTAGTTTTTGTTCTTACTATTGGCATCATCTGTCCCCTTCATCCACTGGACGTCTCTGGTGACATACTGTACCTAGTCTACAGACTTGGTCTTGCTCTTCTCCAGTCCAGGTGGGTTTACACCAGGGGTGCGCCTCTCCTGATTTTTGGGGGGGGGGGGGCGTTGGTGGTTACAGAGGTCCCGTGCTCTTCCCCAACGCATTTAAATTAAACGCCGGGGGACCACGCGAGGCCTCTGCAACCTCTACTTACCATTCCTATGGTAACGTGACATCACACGACCCAGCTGCGTCACTTGACACCGCACCGAGGTGAGGGGGGCGCGACAACGGAGGAGAGCAGGCAGGTGCGGCACAGCAAGAAAAGTTTGCACACCCTTGGTCTACACAATGCCTCAAAGGAAGGAATGGGACATATGATAGAGACTTTAAAATACTTCAAGGGTCTTAATAAAAAAAATAAAAAAAGAGGCGGAATGATAGAGTAAGAGGTCATCCACTGAAGCAGGAGGGAGCAAGACAATGTATCGAGCTGCCTCCCAGCAGAAATGGTTGCAGCTAGTACAGGAAAGGAATTCAAAAGTTCTTGGGATAGACACAGACGTATCCTGGAAATGGAAAAAGTCAGGGATCAATTGGTGTCTGAGGAAGTTTCTTAGGGAAATGTGTAGCCTGGATGGGTCATATCTATGAGCCTATTTGCCATCAGTTTTCAGTGTATGGTCCTGCCCCTCAGTCCATGATGGTTCTCTCTACTCTTATGTAGACTCTCTCTCTTGTCTCCCCCACAGCCTCTCCTGGTGCCATGTGACCTGACAGATGAAGTTGTGATCCAAAGAATGGTTGAGCAAACCGTGGCACATTTTGGACAGCTGGACGTGTTGGTGAACAGTGGTGGAATCTTGGCCATGGGCACGGTGGAAAACACTTCTCTGCAGGACTTTGACCGAGTGATGAATATCAATGTCAGGTGAGACTCCCAGTGTTGAGAAGACACATCGGCAAAGCTAGGACAGGAAATGATTGAAAACCCAAAGAGTGCTACATTGGTTAGAAAGAAAGGCATTAGTGACCTTCCATTCAGAGCCATCAGGGCTCCAATACTGCACTTAAAACATAGAGGCATTCATTTAGAAACACGATCTCAGAGGTGCAAATACACACTCTGGTGGTAAAACTTACCGGTGCAGCAGAATAATGCTCTAATTTAGCATACTTCTGAATGTAAAAGAGGTGTAGACGGAACAGTCAAAAGTCACTGTATAAAGATCACAGCAGTTAGTGTGATATGGAGATACTGTTGTGTTATTTTGAGCAATTAGATAGTATTATTAAAAGGGTTAAGGTAAATATCATTCAATATGTTTTCATGTTTCTCCTCCCACTTTTTAGCCTCCCATAGGTGGAAATCTATTCACTGTACTGTACTCCAACTTCTTTATGACGCTCTTTACACAAGTTTCTTTGTTGGTCAAGGTTTTCACCAGCTTTGTCCTACTGGATTATTTAAACACACAAACAAATGATAGCGAGATACCCAAAGTCCATCATATAAGGACCGCATGGACAGTTCCGGAGGCCGATACACAGCCCGCTATGTGATTCCCCTTTATAATATTAGACCCAAAGTGAGGGGCAGCTGCCCCTTTGTTATAAAGTTTTGCTTATCTGCTATTAATGCAATTTGTAAGATTAAGATCATTTTTTTGAGGCAAACCTTTACTCTAACAGGGGTTCCCAACTCTAGACCACATAATTTATACTTAATCACCCGTGCTTAAGCAGGGATATCCTTACAATCGGGACCGCTGGTGGCTCCTGGGGACTGGAGATGGGCACCACTGCTATATGACAATGTGTGTTACTCCTACTGCTCCTGAATGATTCCCAGTCTCAGTGCTCCGTAGTGTCCACTCTACGGGCCCATTAGCACCAGTGATTACTTTGACCTCTTTCTTTGAATGTTCAGCACTGGACCTAATTGCAGTTTATGCTGTAATGCAGAGTTTGTGTCACTGGGTGGGAACAGTTTCCTCTCTCATGGAGATATATATATATACATACATACATACATACATACATACAGAAAAAGAGAGAGAGCGCATGCCCCATAGCATAACACTGTGTATTTATTTTAAAAGGGGCAGGGGAGGGGGGGGGGAAGAAACACACTCACAAGATAAAAATGTAACAGTTCGAACTGGCTATAAGTAAACAGGACTGCGGTGCATCCTCCATCAGCCCTTTGAGAAAGTCGCCCGGTGGTGACGAAACGCGTCAGGGACACTGATAGCGCGATTACGTCACTACGACGCTGCGCACACGCACGAGGCCGCATCCAGCGTGGAATACATACGGCGGCCATTAGAAGTGGAGAGGTGAGTGCCTGGACTTCGGAGGACTAATTTTAATCGGCAAAGAACACCCCTGGTATCCGGTGAGCAGTGATGTCTCCACGCAGCCCTGAGGGAGCCCACGAGTGTGGACGCTTGCAGCACAGATACCGGATGGTGGTGATATTATCACACATTGCCTAAATTACATTTTTATCTTGTGAGTGTGTAGGGGAGGGGCGCGAGTGCGGCTTGTGACGGGGTGACTGTGACAGGGGAGGGTGATTGTGACAGGGGAGGGTGACTGTGACAGGGGAGGGTGACTGACAGGGGAGGGTGACTGTGACAGGGGAGGGTGACTGTGACAGGAGAGGGTGACTGTGACAGGGGAGGGTGAAAGGAAAGGGTGACTGTGACAGGGGAGGGTGACTGTGACAGGGGAGGGTGATTGTGACAGGGTGACTGTGACAGGGTGACTGTGACAGGGTGACTGTGACAGGGTGACTGTGACAGGGTGACTGTGACGGTGACTGTGACAGGGTGACTGTGACAAAGTGACTGTAACGGGGAGGGTGACAGGGTGACTGTGACAGGGGAGGGTGACTGTGACGGGAGGGTGACAGGGTAACTGTGACAAAGTGACTGTGACAGGGGGGGTGACAGGGGAGGGTGACGGGAGGGTGACAGGGGAGGGTGACAGGGGAGGGTGACAGGGGAGGGTGACAGGGTGACTGTGACGGGGGAGGGTGACAGGGTGACTGTGACAGGGAGGGTGACTGTGACAGTGAAGGGTGACTGTGACGGGAGGGTGACAGGGTGACTGTGACAGGGTGACTGACAGGGGAGGGTGACAGGGTGACTGTGACAAAGTGACTGTAACGGGGAGGGTGACGGGGTGACTGTGACAGGGGAGGGTGACAGGGGAGGGTGACAGGGTGACTGACAGGGTGACTGACAGGGGAGGGTGACAGGGTGACTGTGACAAAGTGACTGTAACGGGGAGGGTGACAGGGTGACTGTGACGGGAGGGTGACTGTGACGGGAGGGTGACAGGGTGACTGTGACAAAGTGACTGTGACAGGGAGGGTGACAGGGTGGGTGACAGGGGAGGGTGACAGGGTGACTGTGACGGGGGAGGGTGACAGGGTGACTGTGACAGGGTGACTGTGACAGGGTTACTGTGACGGGAGGGTGACAGGGGGGGTGTCTACATGATGCAGCTATGGATGAGGGGGGGAAAGCAGGCGATCCGAGCAGGCAGCTCCTCGCCGCCCCCTGTACCCACCGAGCGCTAACCGCGACCGCCACTGCCCCGCTCCCCTCCCAGCGACTGCCCCGCTACCCCCCCTCCGCGGCCATCTCCCGCGCGGCATCCCGGGCGAGGGATCGTCGGGAGACACCACCAGCCCAACGGCGCCCATACTCCCCCCCCCCCCCCCCGGCTCGGGCGGGCAGATGCCAAAAGACGGAGGAGCGGGAAGCCGCACTCGCGCCCCTCCCCTACACACACAAATCTAAGTGTAGGTGCCGGTGGCTGCATGGGACACGCCAGGGGGGTCGCACGGGACACGCCAGGGGGGCCGCATGGGGGACCGCACGGGACACGCCAGGGGGGCCACATGGGACACGCCAGGGGGGGCGCATGGGACACGCCAGGGGGGGCGCATGGGACACGCCAGGGGGGCCGCATGGGGACTCATCATCAGCACACAGCACAGCCCCGGAGACACTCCACACACAGCACAGCGAGGGGACTCACCATCATCAGCACACAGCACACAGCACACAGCACACAGCACACAGCACACAGCACACAGCACACCTCTCCACTTGGCTCTGCAGCGTCCTGGATCTCCTCTGTCCACAGTTGCAGAGCAGGAAGAGTTGCAGCAGATCTGTGCTTATCAGCTAAAAGTCCTGGGCTAAGTGGCGCTGCCCCCCGGACCTGCTCTGCCCCCCCCCCCCGGACCTGCTCTGCCCTCCCCCCTCCCCCCCGGTGCGTGCCCGTGCCATTTCTCGGCTGCAGGACTGGTGCGAGTTGAAGGACCTGCCCTCCGAGGCTGGGCTGCTAGGGAGGGATCCTCACTCCGGGGTCTACCTGCTGGAGAGCACCGACCCCCGCGCCTGGCTCTCCGCCCACTCCCTGCAGGGTGGTCACCCAAACTACCTGCTGCACCCCCCCAGCCACCGCTCACCGGCAGCGGCCAAGGAGAGGAAGTGGGGAGGGGGGAGAGAGAGGCTGACCCAGAGCTGCCAGCCGGCCCTCTTCCCCGCGTCAGACCAATCAGGGAGAGGAATTATTTATTTATTAAAAAAAAAAACATTTGAAAATTTTGGCGCGAGCAGGGGAATTAATAGAGCCGCAGCACGGCTCACCAGCGGCCTAAATCCACTCGCCACGGGCGAGTGGTTATTATTATTTGTCGAGCACTGTATATATATATATATATATATATATACCAATTCCCATTAGAGTAATTATCATGGAACTATGTAAGCATTTAACAGAATCAGAATGGATATGACAATTGAATATAAACAAGAAAGTAAATCAGAAAAGGGGGGGGGGGAAACACAAAATGAGTGTGTCTCCTAAAGAATTCACTATACTGCACTCCTACTTAATATAAAATTTAACTTTTAATATAATTACATAAAACATAAATTACCAAATCGTTGTGTATTGTGCATTAAAAATAAATTAAATTTTTGCTTCAATTGGTGTGGTCTTGTGATCACTCCCTAACCCTAGTGTTTTCTCTAAACAAGAAAGTAAAATCAAAACTATCGATCAATAAATATAAACCTCCTACTGATACCTATAAACCCTTCCATTCTAATTAATACATTCATCTTTTTCTTCTGTATTTTCCTAATTGAAAAAAAATATATAAAAATATATATTTTTCAAATATGGTTACATCCAGTTCTTGCAGCTGTCCGTCTGCACGGCTTGTTAACAAAGTTATTAAAAAAAAAAAAAACACATCTTCGTTAGTAATGGCAGCAGCTGTAGAGCAGCAGCAGGGCTGTGATCAGGTGAGAGGGGTGGGGTGTGCCATGCTGCTCTTGGCAGGCAGACCGCTTATAACCTCAATGTGGCCACTGGTACAATGTATTATCCTGCTCCAAAGATCAGGAGGCTACAATGTGAGGGGGGAGAGCACAGAACACGTGTCTGCATTGAGAGAGAATGAGAATGCATAGAGACAGATTGAGAATATGTTTGCATAGAGAGTGCATTTACTGGCTATGCACTTCTTTAACTAAAAAGTTGTGTAATGCGGCAGGCATAAGCTTATAGGGGGGGGTCCTTGTTAACATGGATTTGAAGCAAAACGTGACCCTGAGTTTCCATTTGCATGTCACTTCCCAGAATCCCCAGCTGCAGTGAAAGTATTGTATGCTAGGAGATGGTGAGAAGCAGGGTTGCAGACCTGTCTTAGACATGTGAATGTGCTCACAAGTGATATTTTTAGATGCCGTAGAGAGAGAACACGTATGCGTAGAGACAGTGGCAGACGTACATTTTTGCTGTCCATAGGCTCGGGGGCCCTCCTCCGCCGCATCACAGCAACGTGTCGTTCCGGCGTCATTTGATGCCATGACAATGCGACGCTGCAGGAGGGGAGGGGCGCTCCAGAGAAGGGAAGACAATTACATTGCAAATTACAGTGTTACTTCTGACTGCCAAACCGCGTGGTTTGACAATGACAAACTTGGAGCTACTTGAATAGGCCTCTGTGTGAAAAGGTTTGTAAAATCAGTATAAACATCTGACTTTTTTTTTAATTGAAGAGTTTAGATTTCAGCATTTCTGATATATCTGTGTTGTCTTTAACATCATGCTGTGACAGGGAGGGAGAGACGAAAAAGAGAAGCAGATAGAAACACATCAGACACAAAAGCAGAGAGAACTACACACGGATATACTGTATATACTGAGAAAATATTGAGCAGGTGGAAAGATTCAGGCTGATAGATACAAACTAAGGCTGGGGCCATGGCGCCTTCCCCCGCGCGGAGGCTGGGAAGTGACCCGCGTGAAGCGGGTGCTTTCCCTGGCCATGGTGGACGGGCCGTGGGGGGCGTGCCTACGGGCGTCATGGAGCTGGTTTGTCCTCATTGGTGAACTGCTTACGTGACCGGCCTGTCGCGCCAAGAAATCAGTTTCGGCTGATTTCTTGGGCAGCGAGCGCCTGCACGCCGCATGGACGCCATCACTGCCTTAAGGCAGTCTGATCGGGTCTGCAGCACCATGGCCCCAGCCAAAGAATTAACAGAACAGAGGCAAACAAAAGGAACACATTGTCAGACCTGGAACCAGAGACAGACAGAGAAAAACAAATGCAAAGATACAGAGGAACAGTCATTGTCTCCTCCAGCGCTCTCATCACACACTCCTTTCACCCACTTTCAGATTGTATCCCTGCGGGGTAAGGTATGTCTGGTGACAGGTGCAAGCTCGGGGATCGGTGCTGGCACTGCGCTGTTATTTGCCCGACTAGGAGCCCGGTTGGCACTAAACGGGAGGAATGAAGACAAGCTGAGAGAGACAGCTGAGGGCTGTGAGAAGTTCTGTGACCAGAAGGTAAGAGTGGCAGCCCTGCTGCTCTCCATCACTCCATGAACATCTCTCTTTCCCAGGCTTTGCCTGCTTGCGCCTCTAGTTTTTGTTCTTACTATTGGCATCATTTATCCCCTTCATCCACTGGACGTCTCTGGTGACATACTGTACCTAGTCTACAGACTTGGTCTTGCTCTTCTCCTGTCTATGTTAGTACCTTGTCCTTCATGTGGGTCTACACACTGTCTCAAAGGAGGGAATGGGACATATGATAGAGGCTTTAAAATACTTCAAGGGTCTGAATAAAAAAACTGTTAAAAAGAGGCGGAATGATAGAGTAAGAGGTCGTCCACTGAAGCAGGAGGGTGGAAGACAATATATGGAGCTGCCTCCCAGCAGAAATGGCTGCAGCTAGTACAGGAAAGGAATTAAAAAGTTATTGGGATAGACACAGACGTATCCTGGAAATGGAAAAAGTCAGGGAAATGTGTAGCCTGTATGGGTCATATCTATGAGCCTTATTTGCCATCAGTCCATGATGCCATCAGTCCATGATGGTTCTCTCTACTCTTATGTAGACTCTCTCTCTCTCTCTCTTGTCTCCCCCACAGCCTCTCCTGGTGCCGGGTGACCTGACAGATGAAGTTGTGGTCCAAAGAATGGTTGAGCAAACCGTGGCACATTTTGGACAGCTGGACGTGTTGGTGAACAGTGGTGGAATCTTGGCCATGGGCACGGTGGAAAACACTTCTCTGCAGGACTTTGACCGAGTGATGAATATCAATGTCAGGTGAGACTCCCAGTGTTGAGAAGACACATCGGCAAAGCTGGGACAGGAAATGATTGAAAACCCAAAGAGTGCTACATTTGTTAGAAAGAAAGGCATTAGTGACCTTCCATTCAGAGCCATCAGGACACCAATACTGCACTTAAAACATAGAGGCATTCATTTAGAAACACGATCTCAGAGGTGCAAATACACACTCTGGTGGTAAAACTTACCGGTGCAGCAGAATAATGCTCTAATTTAGCATACTTCTGAATGTAAAAGAGGTGTAGACGGAACAGTCAAAAGTCACTGTATAAAGATCACAGCAGTTAGTGTGATATGGAGATACTGTTGTGTTATTTTGAGCAATTAGATAGTATTATTAAAATGGTAAAGGTAAATATCATTCAATATGTTTTCATGTTTCTCTTCCCACTTTTTAGCCTCCCATAGGTGACAGGCAAAATATTAAACATAATTTTGCGTGACTGGAAATCTATTCACTGTACTCCAACTTCTTTATGACGCTCTTTACACAAGTTTCTTTGTTGGTCGAGGTTTTCACCAGCTTTGTCCTACTGGATTATTTAAACACACAAACAAATGATAGCGAGATACCCAAAGTCCATCATATAAGGACCGCGTGGACAGTTCCGGAGGCCGATACACAGCCCCCGCTATGTGATTCCCCTTTATAATATTAGACCCAAAGTGCGGGGCAGCTGCCCCTTTGTTATAAAGTTTTGCTTATCTGCTATTAATGCAATTTGTAAGATTAAGATCATTTTTTGAAGCAAACCTTTACTCTAACAGGGGCTCCCAACTCTAGACCACATCATTTATACTGAATCACCCGTGCTCAAGCAGGGAAATCCTTACAATCTGGACCGCTGGTGGCTCCTGGGGACGGGAGATGGGCACCACTGCTATATGACAATGTGTGTTACTCCTACTGCTCCTGAATGATTCCCAGTCTCAGTGCTCTGTAGTGTCCACTCTACGGGCCCATTAGCACCAGTGATTACTTTGACCTCTTTCTTTGAATGTTCAGCACTGGACCTAATTGCAGTTTAAGCTGTAATGCAGAGTTTGTGTCACTGGGTGGGAACAGTTTCCTCTCTCATGTTGGTTGACTTTTTCCAGGTCACTGTTTTACCTCACTCATCTGGCCGTGCCCCACCTCATCCAGACAAAAGGAAGCATTGTCAACGTTTCCAGTGTCAACGGACAGAGATCGGTTAGTAACTCTTTCTCCCTGGGTTGGCGGGCCTGATAGTTACTGTGATTCCAAGCTTACACAAACGAGCTGAATATATTATTACATACAAGTCAGCAATGTCTGAATTTACAGGTGACAGATGTTATCTCCTGCCTGTAGTCACATGACCATGTTCCACATTTAATGTTGGGGGGTAATAGCAGAACCGTAAAAAAAAAATTTGAATTGGTGATTGTAGGACTGCTATCAAAAACTAAAGATTTGAAAAATGCTGTTATTAAATTTGATGGAACAAGGATGAACTATCTCCTGCCAACGTTTATTGGACTAGAAAATCTGCTATACTGCGATATTATTAGGAACTATTTTAGATAGTGTGGTTTTGGACAAAGTGTCCTTTTGAATTAAATATATAAACACACAGCTGTTTGTAAAGGCCTAAATGAACTCAAATGTGTATAATTGTTGTTTCCACAATAACGAGATATACAGGTGTTTCTCTTTGTTTTAAAAAACATCGAAGTAGTGTTGAACCGGGTCCTACTTTAAAAAAAAACGGGTAACGGATACCTGGCCAAAATCTACCCGTCCGGATACTCAGTTACCCGGTTGGCACTTACCTGAGGGTGGAGGAAGCCCGCGGCGACATCTAGGCAGGTCAGCAGAGGTCCTGTGGCGGTGGCAGCATCAGCAGTGTGTGTTCAGCCCGCGCGGGAGCTGCAGGACTCCATAGCAGTGTGAGCTGGAGGACCATGAGGCAGGAGCAGAAGCGTTCCTATTGGACAGCCGGCTGTCCAATAGGAACGCTTCTGCTCCGGTCACATGGTTCTCCAGCTCACACTGCTATGGAGTCCTGCAGCTCCCGCGCCGGCTGAACACACACTGCTGATGCTGCCACCGCCACAGGACCTCTGCTGACCTGCCTAGATGTCGCCGCGGCCTTCCTCACGGGTCTTCCTCGCCTTCCATCGCTGACAGCAGGTAAGTAATGATGTATTTTTCAGCTACCCTGACATTACCCGGAATTAGAAAAAGGGCAAATTATCCCCACTCCCCATTGTCGGGTAACCCCATGTGCCCAATGGGTTAAAAAAAAAAAGCCAGCCAATCAGTTAAATTGTAATGCACAATGCAAACCCTGACTGCACTGCAGCCTTTCTTACAACCGAAAGATCGATTTTGCTTGAATCACAACCTCATGCAAAAGGTGCTTACATTTGTTCCACTCAGCTCAATAATGAGTTAGAGAGAGCTATGTTCTCCACTGGCCGCAGAATTCCTTATAGCCTTTTGTGTTTCAGTTCCCTGGAGTCCTGACTTACTGCATGTCCAAATCCGCAGTCGACCAGCTGACCAGGTGTGCCGCTCTGGGTATGTAGGACCTCTATAATTTCTCCCATGTACCCAATTCCATAACAGCCATGACCTTACTGTTTTCTTGATAGGTACTGCTAGAAGGGTAAAACAATGCTAGCTAAATGATCCCCTTACCAAAAGAGCTGACAATGTAGTTTGTGAGCTCAGCATTGTCCAGGATAGAACTCTACACGTCAATCTTTGTATGTACTGTATAGTGACATTCTCCAGACTCTACTTTAATACTGTACTGTAGGATTACATGTGCTTTGCTTCTTCCTTCAGAAATGGCTCCCAAGCAGGTTAGAGTGAATGCAGTCTGGTGAGTATTTAATGTGTTGACTGTTTTTAACGGACTTGTACTGTAGTCTTCTGCAGTAAAGCACCACACCCCTACTCTTTTATTACTTCCACCAATGTCTCCAATGTCTCTTTTCTACTGTATTTCTTTGGCATTGCGAGGTCTCCTTTGCACACAACTGGGTTTCCCTTCAATTCCATTGTGTTTGTTGTGTGTTACATTGTGTTTCACTTGTCACGGCATTGTACTTCTCTTGTGTTACATTGTGCTCATCTTGTGTTACATTGCATTTCTCTTGTTACATTGCTCATTTTTGTGTCTCAGCCCCGGGGTGATAATAACCGATGTTCACAGGCGTGCGGGGCTAAATGAAGAGCAGTACTCACAGGTAGGTAGAACGTCATGCCACACCGGGGTAATTACTACCGCCACAACCTGCTCTATGAACGGCCTTTGTGATTCAGCCCAATTAATACTTAAGTATCTATCCTGTACTCATTTTGTCTGTTTATTTTTTGCCATTTTATAATCTAGACATCCAAAAGGGGCTTGGTTATCTGTAAAAGCTCCAAATTATAAAATAAACTACCCATTATAGGTGGTGCAACTGATTAAGGTTCATAATTACAAAAGGAGAGAAAAAATAATCTCAAAAAGAAGTTGAACTCTTAAATAAATAAAATAAATTAAGTGTATATTTATGCTAATGAGGTGTACACACACACACACACACACACACACACACACACACACACACACACACACACACACACACACACACACACACACACACACACACACACACACACACACACACACACACACACACTGTTGATGCAGTAAAAGATAAATTAAGAGTGCAACTTCTTTGGGGTTATTTTCCCTCTCTTCTTTGTAATTACTAATTTATAATCTACCCTAACTCGGCATTCCTCTTTCCATCTGGCCTTTTGCGATGGGCAAATGTGTCAAAATTGAAACCGCGAATCAGTCATTTGTTGACAAAATTCGATTCACCGACGAATATTCCACTGCGAAGAGGTTATTAAAACAAATGTATGTAACTCCGCCGGCCGCCACAAGTGTCCCAAGTGCTTTATATATCCCCCGAAACCCGCCTTCAAACTGCAATTTGAGGGACACCTGTGCACAAAAAGGGGAAAACCCGAGTTATTTAAATATACCTGGCATATAATATTAGCATATATACCATGCAAATGTCCTTTATTTAAACCAAGCCATCCATATTCACGCCTACGAAGAAACGCCACATT
Source organism: Ascaphus truei (assembly GCF_040206685.1). Taxonomy (NCBI): domain Eukaryota; kingdom Metazoa; phylum Chordata; class Amphibia; order Anura; family Ascaphidae; genus Ascaphus; species Ascaphus truei. Next base: position 52,436,676 of record NC_134493.1, on the reverse strand, counting down.
CCTGGCGAATGCTTTGACCATCTCTAATGGTCTCCTCTCTTTCCTTTTGTGGAATAAAACCCCACTCTCAAGACTTTAGGGTAACCGTCTGCCTGAAGACTTTTATTTCATATTGTGTAGCATAATAATCACACCTGAGTCTGAATATAATGCGCACGGAGGTCTTAGCCCTAAACAGTCTCTTATACCCTAAGCAAGGAGGCGTGAATGCGTAATTTCACAATTCTAGCATTCTTAGCAGAAAAAGAAAAGATAGGGTACATGGCAGACTCATCTCCCCCTCCTCCCAAGGCCAACAGCTGCACATCCCTCGTTTCGCCCTACAAGAGGCAGTATATAGATAAGAAAGCGAGGAGGCCAGGGAGAGACCGTTAGCAAAGACAAAGAAATGGCAGTCTATGCAATGTATAAGGTGACGCAAAGTTAAAGGAACCCAACAGACATTCTTTTAACCACATACAAAGTTAATTTCTACTCACAATGCACCTCTTCAGAAAAGACAAGTTCTTACCCACAACCCACAACCCACTGCTAGGGCAAGGCCTGAAGTTTTATTCCACTTTTCTCCCCTCTCTCAGTTCCTGCAGCACACTCAGCACACACATGCCCTGGGACGCCCTGGCACAGTGGATGAAGTTGCCCGGATGATTGCCTTTCTGGCTTCAGATGCTGCTTCCTTCATCACTGGGGTCACTGTGCCCGTTGACGGTGGGCGGCACGCCATGTGCCCTCGATGAGCCGATGCCAAGAGCACTGCCCAGGATGGACTAGAGTTTCCGCAGAACAAATAAACACACGGAGGCAACAATTTATTCCTACAAAATTAATTTCAAATCTCAATTAACCTTTGCAGTGCCGGGGGTCCTGGCAGCACCACAATGACCCTGGAAAGATCACCGTATGCTGACCAAGAAGTGGAAGGAACTCCACTTCCATTTGGATCAAACTCCGTTTGAGCGGTCAGCCCGATTTGCCCCTTATAAACAAAAGCATGTAGCCATAATACGAACTTAAGGGCATTCTAAAGGTTAAAATGTCTGCTAAAGCCCTTTCAGGGATCTAAGTGAACTTCAAAGTGCATTATCTAAGAAGATTCAAATCAGATTATCTGCTAATACTGTTTATAGTCTGCATGCAATTTAGCATTTTGTTACCTATGGGGAGATGCACATGAGAATAAACAGCAGGAGTTGCCATGTGAACACTCAGAGTGTGTGTTCGTGCGGGTGTGTGCGCGTATGTTCTTGAGTGGACTGAAATATTGATACTGCTTTAATAAACTATTTGAAACTAACCCTCGTGCTGACATTTACATATACATTCACTATTCAACTATTTCCTGAATATAAATCAATCACGAAACACATGAGCAAATGCTTGTACAAGAGTCGTTAAAAATATTTCCCATGAAGAATAAGGCCTACAATTGTATAAAGGTGAAGTTATCACTAAAACAGGCTCCTACGCCAAGCTGTGTACCAATGCAACTGGTGCCCTTCATGAGGGAAGACAAACTTGATGCACCATAGATGCCTTCTGCATTGTTCCTTTGGTGCCATTTACTAACGTTCAGTTTACAAGTAATGCACGGATTCTCACAGGGGGGTGTTATTGGTTGGTCATAGTTTATGAACTGAATTTCTAATTGTTTGGTGAATTCAGGATGTTGTCACTATAAGAAAAGTGTGTGTAAGTGTGTGTGATTGGAAAGCACCCAGCTTATGTTGCAGCATTGGTTTCACTATTGTTGTGTTGATGTCACATTAACGTACGCCCCATCACTAATCATATGTTGCAATCAAGTGCGCTATAAAATGCGCTTTGGGCCCTTTAATCTTACAGTATGTGCTGTACATGCCATATAGTTGCCAGGATCGCAAACAAGATGTGCAGCAAAAAAGCAACATTGACCATCGTTGGCAACCACCAAAGAAATGCGTCAACAATTCCTACATGCTTTCCAGTCAATTACGTAATGGAGATCCATTACATCTCAGCTTGTATCTCCCAATGTAAATAACAATACTGTATTAATGACTATACCACAGGCAAGTAAAAATGAGCAAACTGCACCTGTCCGTATTTCCTCAAATATGAACGTAGAAATCCAGTCCTGAAGTGCAGTTGGATGTAGTTTAATCATTAATTCCAGGCCCATTGCTATTAACTGCACAATGATGTTATAACGTGACAAATGTCCTGTCGCAATTAGCACAGATATTATTTATTTTATTTATTTATAAAATATTTTACCAGGAAGTAATACATTGAGAGTTACCTCTCGTTTTCATGTATGTCCTGGGCACAGAGTTAAGACAAATAATACATGGTTACAAGTACAGTTCCATAATGAGCAGGGTATACATTATATACAAGACATTGCGTGCACAGTTAAAGATCATTTGTATTATGGGCGTATGAAACAATTACAGACCAGATTAAAATGTGAGACAGCCTTAGATTTGAAAGAATTTAGACTGGTGGTGGATGTGAGAGTCTCCGGTAGGTTGTTCCAGATATAGCAGTAGGAGGTTAATACCACATACCAATGCATGAAAGATCTTCAATAGGTTTGCCTCACAGTAGGTTAGCAGGGATGCGCGGGGTGGGGGGGGGGGGGGTGCTGCGTCGCCATGGCAACGTGGCGCAGAATGATGCCGCGGGGTCATGTGACGTGACCCCGCACATCATTTGAGGCTGGATATTGGGAAGGGAGGGGGGGCGCAGCACAGACAATGTGCACGCCCCTGGATAGGTTTGAATTAGCATGGAGTTCACAGCTGTGGATATGTATAGGCGGTGACTATACTCTGCCTCGCCTCGTGGTGTAGTCTCTCTCACTCCCCCCTCCTCCAATCGTGGCTTAATCTATCCAACATCAATTCCCCCCTTGTGATGTAGTCTCTCTCTACCCCCTCCCCTCGTGTCTCTGTCTCACTTGTCCGCCTCCTCCTCTATAATTGGCTGTTGCTTGTCATGTGATCTTACGTCTCTGCGTTTCTCCTGGGAATTGTAGTCCTGTTCATCTTCCTATGCTGTGTGCGTACAGATAGATAAACTACAAGACCCAGCATGCTTTGTGTTAAAAAAAAACTATGACATCAACATTTATCAGCCAATCAGTGCAGAGCTGTGTTAAGCACGCCTCTTCCCCCCGCACGGCTGCTGCAAGGTAAGGTTCCTTAACTTCCTTTGTTATTATTAATCCGTGGCAGACAGCAGGTATATTATAGTGCACACACTCCTCCCTGCAGCAGGTATATTGTAAACACTCCTCCCTGCAGCAGGTATATTATAATGCACACACCTCCCTGCAGCAGGTATATTGTACACACTCCTCCCTGCAGCAGGTATATTATAATGCACACACGCCTCCCTGCAGCAACTATATTATAATGCACACACGCCTCCCTGCAGCAGGTATATTATAATGCACACACGCCTCCCTGCAGCAGGTATATTGTACACACTCATCCCTGCAGCAGGTATATTATAGTGCACACACGTCTCCCTGCAGCAGGTATATTATAGTGCACACACGTCTCCCTGCAGCAGGTATATTATAATGCACACACCTCCCTGCAGCAGGTATATTATAGTGCACACACGTCTCCCTGCAGCAGGTATATTATAATGCACACACCTCCCTGCAGCAGGTATATTGTACACACTCCTCCCTGCAGCAGGTATATTATAATGCACACACGCCTCCCTGCAGCAGGTATAGTGTACACGCGCCTCCCTGCAGCAACTATATTATAATGCACACACGCCTCCCTGCAGCAGGTATATTGTACACACTCATCCCTGCAGCAGGTATATTATAATGCACACACCTCCCTGCAGCAGGTATATTATAGTGCACACACGTCTCCCTGCAGCAGGTATATTATAATGCACACACGTCTCCCTGCAGCAGGTATATTATAATGCACACACCTCCCTGCAGCAGGTATATTATAATGCACACACGCCTCCCTGCAGCAGGTATAGTGTACACGCGCATCCCTGCAGCAGGTATAGTGTACACGCGCCTCCCTGCAGCAGGTATATTATAATGCACACACGCCTCCCTGCAGCAGGTATATTATAATGCACACACGCCTCCCTGCAGCAGGTATATTATAATGCACACACTCCTCCCTGCAGCAGGTATAGTGTACACGCGCCTCCCTGCAGCAGGTATAGTGTACACGCGCCTCCCTGCAGCAGGTATATTATAATGCACACACTCCTCCCTGCAGCAGGTATATTATAATGCACACACTCCTCCCTGCAGCAGGTATATTATAATGCACACGCCTCCCTGCAGCAGGTATATTATAATGCACACACTCATCCCTGCAGCAGGTACAGTATATTGCACACACGCCTCCCTGCAGCAGGTATATTGTACACACGCCTGCCTGCAGCAGGTACATTATAATGCACACACTCCTCCCTGCAGCAGGTATAATGCACACACGCCTCCCTGCAGCAGGTATATTATAATGCACACACGCCTCCCTGCAGCAGGTATATTATAATGCACACACGCCTCCCTGCAGCAGGTATATTATAGTGCACACACGCCTCCCTGCAGCAGGTATATTATAGTGCACACACGCCTCCCTGCAGCAGGTATATTATAATGCACACACGCCTCCCTGCAGCAGGTATATTATAATGCACACACTCCTCCCTGCAGCAGGTATATTATACACACTCCTCCCTGCAGCAGGTATATTATACACACTCCTCCCTGCAGCAGGTATATTATAATGCACACACTCCTCCCTGCAGCAGGTATATTATAATGCACACACTCCTCCCGGCAGCAGGTATATTATAATGCACACACTCCTCCCTGCAGCAGGTATATTATAATGCACACACTCCAACCTGCAGCAGGTATATTATAATGCACACACTCCTCCCTGCAGCAGGTATATTATAATGCACACACGCCTCCCTGCAGCAGGTATATTATTATGCACACACGCCTCCCTGCAGCAGGTATATTATAATGCACACACGCCTCCCTGCAGCAGGTATATTGTACACACTCATCCCTGCAGCAGGTATATTGTACACACTCCTCCCTGCAGCAGGTATATTATAATGCACACACTCCTCCCTGCAGCAGGTATATTATAATGCACACACGCCTCCCTGCAGCAGGTATATTATAATGCACACACTCCTCCCTGCAGCAGGTATATTATAATGCACACGCCTCCCTGCAGCAGGTATATTATAATGCACACACGCCTCCCTGCAGCAGGTATTATAGTGCACACACGCCTCCCTGCAGCAGGTATATTATAATGCACACACGCCTCCCTGCAGCAGGTATATTATAATGCACAGACGCCTCCCTGTAGCAGGTATATTATAATGCACACGCGCCTCCCTGCAGCAGGTATATTATACACACGCCTCCCTGCAGCAGGTATATTATACACACTCCTCCCTGCAGCAGGTATATTATAATGCACACACGCCTCCCTGCAGCAGGTATATTATACACACTCCTCCCTGCAGCAGGTATATTATAATGCACACACGCCTCCCTGCAGCAGGTATATTATAATGCACACACGCCTCCCTGCAGCAGGTATATTATACACACTCCTCCCTGCAGCAGGTATGTTATACACACGCCTCCCTGCAGCAGGTATATTATGATGCACACACGCCTCCCTGCAGCAGGTATATTATACACACTCCTCCCTGCAGCAGGTATATTATAATGCACACATGCCTCCCTGCAGCAGGTATAATGCACAAACTCCTCCCTGCAGCAGGTATAATGCACACACGCCTCCCTGCAGCAGGTATATTATAATGCACACACTCCTCCCTGCAGCAGGTATATTATACACACTCCTCCCTGCAGCAGGTATATTATACACACTCCTCCCTGCAGCACACACTGATAGTGTTGAGCACATGCACACGTATCTCGCTCTCTGTATAGCTATATTTCTATATATCTCTGTATATATGCAGGGAGGGGGGCAAAGGGCAGGGGGGGCAAGAGGGGAGGGAGGGGGGCAAGAGGGGAGGGAGGGGGGCAAGAGGGGAGGGAGGGAGGGGGCAAAGGGCAGGGGGGGCAAGAGGGCAGGGAGGGAGGGGGGCAAGAGGGCAGGGAGGGAGGGGGCAAGAGGCCAAAGGGCAGAGGGGCAGGGGGAGGGAGGGAAAAGGGCAGGGGGAGGGAGGGCAGGGGGGGCAAAGGGCATTGGGAGAGGGGGCAAAGGGCAGGGGGAGTCAGGGACGCGTTAAATAACCCATTCCCCTGCGTGTACTCACCTTGCACACGGCCGCGCTCCTCTTTCTCCGGGTACCGGCCGCCCTCCTTCTCCTCGGGCTCCTCCGCGGTGAGGCTGAGACGCTCCGGTGAGGAGGTGCTGTGCCTCTCGCGGGGAGAGGCAGAGACAGCCGGAGGAGAGGCGGAGACAGCCGGAGGAGAGGCGGAGACAGCCGGAGGAGCGCCCGCGGGGACGGGGAGCGGCCTGTGTGAGGGGAGAGCCGCGTGCTCTGTGTGTGTGTGGGGGGGGGGGGGTGAGCGGGTGGGGGGTGAGGGAGAGCGCCGGGTGAGGGAGTGGCCTGGTGAGGTGAGAGTCCCCCGCCGTTTTTCCTGGGCGCTCGCTCCGCTCCCCCGGTGACTGTAGCGGCGCCGGGGGGGGGGGGGGGAGGAGGAGGAAAAAGCACGGGAAAGCGAGAGACTCGGGGAGAGGAGGAGGTGCGCGCGGGTCCCGATGAGCGCCGCGGTGTGTGTGTCCGCCTCAGGCCAATGAGAGGTGTGCGGGGGCGGGCGGACCAAGGGAGCAATCTCATTGGCCTGGCCCAAGGTCCAATGAGATTGCCGCTAGGGACACAGGGAGACACATACAGACACGGGCACATAGGACACTTTCAGAAATATATAGTAGATATATATATATTATATTTATATATATATATATATACTGTCATTAAGGTTATGGTGGGTAAAAAAAAGTGACAAAAACCCTCCACAGTAAAGCATAAAGCAACTGTAAATGAACATACAGTAATATTTACAGTTGCTTTATATATATATATATATATATATATATATAATCTTTGTATATATATATATCTTTGTATAAGGTTATCCAAATGTCTTCTAGCATAAACTTTTGATCAATTCTTAAAGCACAGTACCACTAGTTTATAATGCACGTTCACCACTGCAGAGGGACACAGAAAGACAGGACCAATAGTCCCTCACATCTGTCCCTCCCACTTTAGGGTGCCCCAGACCAGAGAGACATTAATTGGTATGTTCTTCTTTCACTGCAGGGTGACATACACATCCCTTTCTCTCACCCCCCATTTACAGTATGATATAGTTGTGAAGGACAAGTACAATATAGATCACTAACTGCAGAGGTCACCACGTGCTCTAACTTCCACAAAGACCAGATCCCATTCTCGGAGTATCTGATTAACTAATTGGGGATGAACAAGATGAACCAGGACAAGAAGCAGATGACTGAGAGGATCTTGAATCACACCCTGGAGATCATCTACCTACTGACTGGAGAGGTGAGGGCACCTGAGAAATGACAAAATGGTACCACACAAGAAAGGTCAACCTTGATGGGCAAGGATGTAGGAGTACTTGTAGACAGCAAGATTAGTAATAGTGCTCAATGTCAGGCAGTAGCTGCAAATGTTAATAGGATATTATCATGCATAAAACGGAGTATGAATTGAAGTGAAGACGGCATACTTGTGACACTATAAATCTTTACAGTAACACCTTGAATATGGAGTACAGTTTTGGACACCGTTCCAAAAATAAAGACATTATGCAACTGGAAAAAGTACAGAGAAGAGCCACCAAATTAATTAAATGGGATATACTGTGTTTTAAGCCAATAACCATGTCATGGTGTCAAAGCTGTAAAAAAAAATATAACATAGGGTTCAAAGATAACAAGTGAGTTTTATTGTACAAGCGAACGCAGGGAGAAAGCTAAAAGTAGCTCTCTGCCAGAAACATGACTGACAGTACATTTATACATTGCTGATGAGTATACGCCCCCCTGGTGGGTGGCCTAATGAATGGGAAAATACAGAAGTTATACAAATAATGCTAAACAAACCTTATCCAAGCTAAACTGTAGATATTGCAAGCTAACCTTTACTCTATATATTTCTGCTGATGCTGGAGGCCTTGTGGTTTCTACTAGAACAGTAAACATTTGGCAACCTTGGGTGTGCAGCTGCTAGATAAGGGAAGTGGCAACTATCTGAATTGTCACATATCCTTGTGGGTCAGACTACTGTCTATTTCTGAGAATTAGTGGGGGCTGATTTCTGCTGGGAGTGACTGCGCAAACCAACGTTCCTGCATACAACTCTCATACTACATTCACTCAAAATGTTAGAACAGACAAAATGGCTGCTATGGTTCCTGTGCCTGACTTATGATACTTTCCTCGTGGCTGACGCACACTCCTTGGTGACTCCCCACCTTCCCCACATCCAATCTTCACAGTCCCCCCTTTTTATTCTTAGAGCCAGTCTAAGGATAACTGTTAACCATTTCATAGTCCTTCATCGCCCGGCTAATCGACGCTTCAGAGTCAGGTGTGCGAGTATAAGTCTTACCCTTCATTTCTCCACAGCAATAAGTGGTTAATGAGTCATGTTCTGATACAGTAAATCTCGGTGCCGTCAAATTAATTTGTTGTGCCTCTACCTGTGACATTATGAATAGATTGCTTGAGTATAGACCTGTTGAGATTTGTCCCTCTTCCTTCGAAGCAACAAAAATGCAGGAACGTGAGAACATCTGCTTTTCTCTTGCTCTGTACAGTGATATTCTATCTCTCAATGTGTAGGATTATATTAAGAAGCACGGTGAGCATGTCACAGACGGCAGCAGTCCCTGTGTGCCAGAAGGATTGTGCCGGACTCGGAGACCCATCATGGAGCATCCAACTTACTCACTGATACATGAGAGAAACAATGCCAAGATGCTGGAGACTGAGAAGATCCTGGAACACACCAACAGGATCATTCACCTACTGACTGGAGAGGTGAGGGCTGCTGAACAGCGGTACATTTTGCCATCTTTGTCTTCATTCAGCCTTTTCTTTAGCAAACGTTGTTCTATGTATCTGAAATTTCCTCTCACCCTTGCTCGCCTGTCTTTCCAGAAGTAAAACATCATTTCAGGGCCCGTTATGTCTGGATAATAAGTGTGGGATTCTTTGTGTTACAGGTACCTATAAAGTGTGATGATGTTGCTGTGTATTTATCCATGGAGGAGTGGGGTTATGTAGAAGAACACAAGGAGCTCTACAAGGATGTGATAGAAAATCACCAGCACCTTATATCACTGGGTAAGAGGAGGTTTTCTCATTCTAGTATAGATGTCTCTCCTGTGGGGTTCTAGTAGAAAAGGATCTCCAGCTCAAGTTTTCTGATATTTGCAATTTTAGGGGGAAAAAGTTAATGTCGGGTACAAGAAACTGTGCATTTCAATGACAAGTGGGGACAAGTGGTTTATACTAATTGAAATATTCAACCAGAAATGTTAAACTTGGGTGTGTGTGTGTGTGTGTGTGTGTGTGTGTGTGTGTGTGCGTGCGTGCGTGCGTGCGTGCGTGTGTGTGTGTGTGTAAGGGGTTAATAATGACCAGCCCTCCAGTTGTCCTACTCGCCTCTCAGAAGGACCCCATAACGATCACACAACACCCCAATTACCCTTCCGCCGCCACCACCAGAATTAATTTAAGGACTTACACCTTGGGGTCCTCTGCACCTTACCAATTCATCTGTATAAATGGGGACACCGTGGTTAAGAGTGCTAAAGTACTAGACCAATGGCAGTAATAACAATGAGAATAAAACACAGCAGCAAGTGGGTGATATTGAATGCAATTTGCTTGTAGATAATATCATGGCATGACAGTTGCTCCTTGAAAGTTGGGGAGGATAGTGACCACACACGACCCCACACTTCGTTAGGAGTGTCTTTATCATGACTTGACCATGTCACTCACCCACTTCCTGAAGCTGTAGGGAAGCGTGACAGCTGCTGTAACAGGATCCAAGTAGTGAACGACAAAAGGAATCAGGGGCCAGATACTAGAAAAATTCTTTATTGGAGAGGCTTGGTGAAGGAGGCCAAAAAAAAAGCCCTCCTACGCGTTTCGTACGGAGTGTCCTTTATCAAAGTGATCAAGTACGAAACGCGTAGGAGGGCTTTTTTTTGCTTCCTTCACCAAGCCTCTCCAATAAAGAATGTATCTGGACCCTGACTCCTCCTCTTGGCTGTGCGCTGCTCCTTTTTGTCATTCACCCCTTTATATAGATGCAGCTACTTGTATCTATCAGCTGCCGAAGGACATGTGCTGGTGAACAGTGTATTGGTGCAAGATGAGGGAGAGGAGGCTATCAAACAACCACATTTGAAAAATATAGAAACACCAATAGTACAGTATATCAACAAGGCTTGTGTTTGGGTGTAGAAAACTTCAATGTTTATACTCACATGCTTGTGAGAGTGTGTATAAGCAGAATCTAATCTGTGGCACTTCATGCAGGTATGTAAGTAGGCGTGTGGGTTTACCTACAGAGGGAGGGGGGAATAAATGACCACCATAGCGCAGATATATATTCTAAAAAAAACTTTATCTAACATAAAATAACAAAAAGTGAATCCCTGCGCTTCTCCCTTAGGGATAGCAATCAATGGGGAATATGTATATGTATATGTATATGTATGTGTATATATGTGTAAATACCTATAAGAAAAAAGGAGACTTTTGGTATACATCCTTTGATCAAATAATGCCAAGCCTGCTAACCACGTCAAGGTAAGTCTCAATAGCAGGTCCCTACGCTAAATGCATACTAGTCTTATGTGAAATAAGCCCAGAATGGGTTAAAATATCAAAGCATATGCTTATATAACCTAATGCAATTAAAAACTGGTATATACCAGAACAGAAACTCACATGTCTGCAAGTGAAGTGAAATAATGGGACCTTGCTTTGGGATTATATACCTAGAAGGGGAGGGGCTATCCTGCCACAAACTGCTCAATAAGCAGTTGCAGGGGATTGGCTAAATATATTAAATTACACCATAGTAGTGTTGCCCTCTAGGAGCGTGCTGATAAGGATTAAAATCAGCCCAACAAATACATACAATAAGCCTGGCCTATAGAGTGCACACTTAGTAGAAGGCCACACTTTTAGGCAGTTAAAACAATCACAGTCAGGACAGAGATTTCACCGCCTGTGTGACACTTGGATGATCACTGCGAGGTGCCGGCTGGTGCAGCTTCCGGCAGCGGCCACCTGGAAACTTTGGGTGCCTCACAAGGGTTCCCTCTTGGATACTGTAGGACTCAATGCATAGTATACATACGATTGCACCCTTGAGTAGAAAAATGTCACACGAAGGTGTATAATAATACTGGGTATCCAGCTCTTTCATATGCAGTGGGGAATAAAGATATTAACTCGAAAGCACTTTTTGGTTAAGTGATAGCGTTGTTATTCCAATCTAAACATAAATGCAATGCATTTCTCAATCATATAATATAGATGGTCATGTTGGTTATAGGCAGATCCAGCCATACTTTGTTATTTTCAGTATATATAAATGGGTCATACACAGGGGTGTGCGAAGCAATTAGGAAGAACTTGAATAAGGATATGACGGAAATACAGGCAGTGTTTATACTAGAAAATATAGACTTTATTCAAAATAAAAAATAACATCTTTTTATTTTAATGGTCATTATTTACAAAAATGTGGAACTGCGATGGGGGCCAAGTTTGCACCGAGCTACGCGGACCTCTTCATGGTGGTTTTTAAGACAAATCCATCTGGTCCTCTGTGGAGCTTGGTCCTACGGTGGCGGTTCATTGATGATGTTTTCATAGTGTGGAGATGTGATTCATGGAGCCTTAATGAATTAATGTATTTGATTAATACAAATGATGTGAATCTAAGGTTCACTCACCAGGCAAGCAGTGAATGTATTGATTTTCTAGACCTGACCATCTATGTAGATGGCAGGAAATTGAAGACCCAGGACATTCTTTAAAAGTGTTGACAGTAATCAATAATTTCAGCCTCCGGGATCCACTGCTTCCCGAGTAACAGGCCCTGGTATCTTTCTGCATTGTTTAAATGTCCCGGTCCTGTGGGACATTTAAACATGGCGTAGATACCAAGGCCTGTACCTCCAGGATGCAGGGCATCCTTGAGGCTGAAATTAGGCTGTTATTAAAATAAAAACAGGACGATCTCCTGTTAGAGGTGCGCAGGGAGAGTGACTGATTCTGTCTCCTCTCAATGTGCATGTCGTACAGACTGATGTGGTCCGGTAGGATTCACACAGCGGGAGTCCCATTCAGACGCAGGGATGCCTGCTGTGTTAATCCTGATTGGTCTTTAGTCTTCTTACTGCGACTCCGCGAGCACACAGGATCAAAAATGTGCCCGTGGTGGATTTCATGAGGGCAGCGCGACCAACCATCGGACTACAAAATTATGCAATTAAAACAAAAACCCAATTTAGCAAAACGTGTCTGAAAATGTGGTCAATCTCCTTAAAAAGTAATCGGTTCAATTAGCATTCAAATAAGTTGTTACGGGAGACCAGCACAATGTACACAGGATTGCAGATGCCAGACACAATGAAGGAGTTGAATAAAACAAGTTTATTTCCTCCAGAGCCAACAGGAGCAACACAATACAGTACACAGTTTTGGGGTTACACTCAAGTTTAAAAGTCCCGCTCATCTAAGCAACCGAGCCTCGTTCGGGATCTGTGTCTCCAGCAAAATCTTTGGAGTTACACACCAACTGTCTCCCAGACTGAGTCTGAATCTGATCTAACCAACTGTGATCGGCAGGATTTTACATGGTTTCCCAGCCTCCATCTGAAACCATGAAGGACCACGTGCCGACCAATCAGAGCACGGATGCTATGTTGTCCAATCAGGGCTGTGGGAGGTGACAGTGCTTTATAACAGCCCAAATGAAGTGGGCTTAAGGAGCGTGGGCAATTCAAGCTGACCAATGAGAACTTGAGTCGGCTGGGGCTAGGACCCAGACAGTAGTTTCCAGTTTCAGCCAGATACCTCCTGCAGAGATAGATGCCTCGGTGTAGGATGAACAATGGTTCTGCTTTTTGAAGTCCATGTTCCCCAGACCTGAGTAAACACCCCTCCCCACGCCTGCAGGACCAGATTCCTTTGTGTGCTGGCTGGGCAAGTTTAGTACCCGAGTCATTTCAATACATTATATATACATGGGGAATCGGCTGTTCCAGAGACACACAAGTCGGCCATTTTGGCTGCATTAAGGTGATCTTTTTAGCCTATAACCTAGGCAGCCATCTTGACAGGTACGGGCAGGAGCCGGGTTTAACTTTTTTTTTTTTACCATTACTGGCAAATATTCGTTCTTTCAAGATGCCTTGAAGTAGAAAATATAAAAACTGTGTATCTGATATAACACACACCTGGATGAATCTGCCTTGGGGATTAATGAAAACACACTTTTAAACCCCAGACCTTTTATCTGTGACAAAGAACAGCCTTTGTGGGTGTGTCTTCCTCCCTGTGACACTTGAGTCTGGCTTCTCTCATAAAGGGGATTTCTTTAATTTAATTTTAATCTGAGAGTATAAAATACCCCATTACACTCTCCCTGTAACCTTCAGATTAATGATACCCACATTCTGGTGTTTAGAGAAGTCTGACAAATACATATCTATCACCGGTGACATTCCCACTTTTAATCTTAAGAGGAAAACTAATTATCTGATATTGGCAACACAGATCTTCTCACATTTTTTATATCATTACAATCGTGTACTTTTGTCCGTTTCAGATTTATACCTGAAATGATTATGGGTTATACCAGACCTAATGTTAATCTTTAATAATATTGGATTAATATTGCCCCATCGATCACCTTTGGATCTGCTGGTCAGGGAATCTCTAAGGAATTTATTATATCTTTGGAAGTTTGCCCCAGCAGATAGAATAATAACACCACCAGGTATCTATACACTGTTGTGTGTCATTTTAATGTAAGCATGGCTTTCCTTAATGGTTTTATTGCCACCCAAGTGAAGGACCCATGATATACCATTATAATTCAACAATAAACAGAAAATAGATCTCTTAAAAAGAAGCTTAGCATATTGGTTGCTGGTCTGCTCACATACTTTATTCTTTTCATGGCTTGATTATGACCATCTTTATGCTATTAATGAACTACTTTGTCTCACACTGCATTTCTTTCCAACAGATACATCCATGAGCAGAAATACATGTGCAGAATGTCCCACTCCTCTTTGCTCAACAGATCGTGTAAATGAAGATATTAGTGTTAGTAAAAATGATCAGGGAACAAATCGATTGGTGCAAAATGAACCAGGAAAAAGGCGGAGAAAAACGATGAAATATATGGCTAAGGAATCAAGCTCGCGGGAAGAAGAAAATCTCACAGGCTCCCACATTTATACACTTAACGAACTTACAAAGACTGATTATGCATCTTCTCATATTGAGGAAGGAGGCAAAGGAAACACTAATGCACATACAATTCACAAGTGCAGTGCATGTGGTAAAAACTTTAAAAATAAATCAGCTGATGAAATTCACCAAAGAACACACACCACAGAAAGGCTGTATAGCTGCTCCGAATGTCTGAAATGCTTTACTAGTAACTCAGATCTTGTTACACATCCTACAATTCATGAGGGAGAAAGGTTATTTGCTTGCTCTGAATGTGGAGAACAGTTTTCTAGTAAATACACTCTGGATATACATTTTAAAAATCACACTGGAGAGAAGCCATTTGTTTGCTCTGAATGTGGGGAATGTTTTTCCCAGTACTCGCATGTTATGTTACACCAAAAAACGCACACAGGAGAGAAGCCGTTTGGTTGCTCTGAATGTGGGAAATGTTTTAACTATAACTCAAATCTTGTTATACATCAGAGAGTCCACACAGGAGAGAAGCCATTTTGTTGCTCTGAATGTGGAAAATGTTTTAACATTAAATCACATCTTGTTACACATCAGAGAATTCACACAGGAGAGAAGCCATTTGGTTGCTCTGAATGTGGAAAATGTTTTATCCGTAAATCACATCTTGTTACACATCAGATAATTCACACAGGAGAGAAGCCATTTGGTTGCTCTGAATGTGGGAAATGTTTTAACACGAAATCACATCTTGTTAAACATCAGCGAATCCACACAGGAGAGAAGCCATTTGTTTGCTCTAAGTGTGGGAAATGTTTTTACGACAACTCAACTCTTGTTAGACATCAGAGAATTCACACAGGAGATAAGCCATTTGTTTGCCCGGAATGTGGAAAATGCTTTTCCCAGAGTTCAAATCTTATGAAACATCAGAAACAACACATACAAACAGGTCACTCTGTGTGAGAACTTCCAGTTTGGTGCTGAGAATTTGACTGCTTTCGATTAAGAGCTTCGTCAGCGACTGAATCCCAGCTAGCTACCGGCTTATCAAGGTATAATTGATGGCCAAATTACTTTAATTTAGGGACTAGACACCCAATATCGCTATAAATATGCCTCCAAAGTCCAAGAAGCACTCTCATGTTCAAGAGGTGGTGGACTTCAGGAAACAGATCACGGACTGGAGGAATGGGGGGCGAACCCATGTGCTGACTCTGACAATGAATCAGACCCTAGAGACCCAAACCAATTGAGCACTAAAAAATATATTAAAAACCCTTTCTCAAACATTAAGAGCATGTCTCAAACTGATTGTGCCGATTGTGGTGGCTGATGTCGGCGTCTCCTACCGAAGTGAACGTGATGTCTCCACCGCGATCAGTTTGAACTCGCATTTCACGATGGTGTCACTCATAGGATACCACTCGCCACCGTCTGCGCCGCTCTGTAGGTTGTTACACCCTATGCATTTCATGACCTCAGGAACACTTCGTCAGGGGTATTGGCTATTGCTAAAGTCCAGGTTTCCTAATTTGTTATTGATCATTAGGGGGCCTGAACAAACTGAAGACAGAATTACATACAACCTAGAAGACATGACACACCCTAAAATGTAAATGCAACCTGCAGATTAATCATTCAGTTGTCCACAATTATAAGAACAGCATATAAAAACATGCCTACAAATAGAAGAAAAAGAGAATGCATGGTTTAAATGGGGGGGTCTAATATTCACCAAGAAATGCCCGCAGAACAGTGTCTATATTAAGACCATTATGTGTTAATCTTGAGATTGTAAATCAAATAACTCTCCCTTTTATTAATCTGGTTTAATCTATTGTCCCCTCTCCAATTTCATTGAGGGCAATCTATCCCCTTACATATAAGACCTTTAGGGTCCAGCCCATGCTTCAAAATCATTTTAAAATGATTAGAGACACTGTGCCTAGACCTCTTTTAATGTTATAAACGTGTTATGCTAACCTTTAAAGACGTCCGCCTGTCCTGTTTACATAGTGCAGGCCGCGTGGGTACTCCAGTAAATAGATGGTGAAACTGTTTTTACAGTTCATAAATGTATCAATTTTATACACTTTCTCAGTGATATTGGACATAAAGGTGTTACATTTGGAACAGATAAAGTATCCTTTCAAGTTTAGTAAATTAACTGGATTTTAATTTTTTTTTTTACTGATGGGGCAACTAGGAGCCAGGGAAAGTTTAAAACTTTGTGCCTTTTTGAAAACTATTTGTGGACGCCGTGGTGAAATAGTTTTAAGGCAGTGTCTTTGTAATATGCCCCCACGTTTATTAATAATGTGTTTAATTTTTGGAGTCATAGCATCATAATTAGTAGTAAACGGGATACAATCTTCCTGTTTTTTTTAATCTTTCTGATGCTTGTTTCTAGTGTACTTCATCAGCTCATCTCCGTTGGTATTTCCAGCCCTATTGACAGCAATCTCAATATCCCTTTTCTTATAACTCCTCTCAAGGAATTTATTTGATAGGTCCTTTGCTTGCTCCTCAATTGTTTAAATTCTAGAACAATTTCTCCTTAAACTGAGAAATTGCCGTTGTGGTACATTCCTTATCTGTCTCTGATTATGATGGCTAGCAGCCAAAAGATAAGTGTTGGCATCTATAAATAAATTCCTTGTATGTTCATACGTAGTATCATCTTGTTCCAACACTCTTTTGATCGCTGATGAACCTAACTGGTGGTCAATCGCTGTATACAGAGAGGTCACATCACGTGACCTATATGTAATGTGATTGCCACTTAAAAGTTGCTTATTGTTTCTAATACATGGGGGGGGGGGGGGGGGTTGTAGCTCTCAAATGCGAAGGTAACTGAACCACATACTTTTTTTTTTTTTAGAAAGAAATCTAAAAATGTGGACAGATTAGAAGTGAGTGGTTTGATCCCTTTAAATAATGGGCCGTCTTGGTGGACACCTAAGATCCTTATGTATCTTTAGGGACACAATAGAACACTGGGATACGTGGATGTTCTATTTTCAAAAAACTGCCCTTTTCTGATAACTATTTGGATGGCCCCTTTAAATGAGGTTCTGTAACTCGTGCTTAAACTCATCAGTGGGATTGTGATCCATTTCTTGATGCGTACTGTGATCACCCAGTATTCTGTTGTATTCAGCCACATAAACACAAAATTCCAGCAAGCTCTAACACCAGAACCCACCACATCATATATATATATATATTTGTGTCAAAAGGAGTGCTTCTGAGCGTGGCCAAATGTATACAACATAAGACAAAGATGTCCAATGTGACAAAATATATAGTTAAATACTTCAATGTTAGTATTCTCATGAATAAGGGTAATTTAGTTAAACCTTTTGGCCAAAGCGTTATACGCCTGCAGCCACTTCACGGCAGGACCAGTATGCAGGTCCTAACGCTACTTGTGAAAATTCTCATTTACCTCTGCGGGACAGGTCTATTAAGACCATTCTCCCTCCACTGCAGAGGTAAATGAGAATTTTCACAAGTAGTGCTAGGACCTGCATACTGGTCATACCGTGAAGTGGCTGCAGGCTTATTACGCTTTGGCCAGAGGGTTTAAATAAATTACCCTTACTCATGAGAATACTAACATTGAAGTATTTAAGTATGTATTTTGTCACATTGGATGTAGCCTTAGGTATCTTTGTCTTTTGTTGGATTCAGCCATATAGTAAGAGGTAGGTACATCAAAAGTTACGCGCTCGAGCTGTCCTATTTTTTCTAACTTCAGAAATAATCCTTTTGCAGCTAGGTGTGTAGCAGCCTCTCCCCAGATGCTCCTAAATGGGGTCCCCCTGTTAGACAAGAAACAAAAAACGCGCACCAAGGATTAGTAAACACTCTAAAATGATTCTAAACCAAAGTCAGAAATGTCAATAAGGTGTACTAGTAATTTAATAATAAAAAGGTCTGAACTCAGGCCACAATAAAAAACACAGATGCAGTTACAATACCGGTACACTAACGCAGTGAAAACACAAATACAAACACGTCGCTTACAGATGTCCAAAAGAATCGGGGAGCGCAAAAACATGAAAATAAAGAACATATACAAATTGTGCAATGTCTTGAATAGTGATTTTGAAAACAAACTTCATTCATCCGATAGAGTTTATATTCACAGATTTCTCTGTGATTAGGTGTATGTAAAGGTTTCTTTGTGCTGCAGTTTTGTGAAGCAACATTCAATGTATGGTGGTGTCTTCACAGCTTACAAGAGAGTATGAGAAAGAAAAACAGACAGTGTAGACTGCAATATAAATTTTATCTGCAGTAAAAGTGAAAAAGATGCACTCACATGGTTCCAAATAATATGCGCGATTTGATCATAAGATCTACACCAACAGCGGAGGTAAACGAGCAGGCTCTCTGCTCGACACACTGGGGCCGTTGTGACTTGTGTCTCCCGCACTTCCGGGTTCGTTCCTCGAACGGGAACTCCAGCGATGACTCAGGATAGGCGAGTTGCACTGTGTAGAGCCTCACTCTTGATTTCAGCTTGGCTTGCAATGTACTTGACACACTATGCGTTTCTCCTCCTTGACTCCTGATGAAACTGGGTGGGTGGGTGGGTTAGGGACTGTGTGGGTGACAGTGACTGGAAGTCAGTGGGTGGGTGGGTGAGAGACAGTGACTGGGTGGGTGGGTGACTTACCTTGACCGGGTGGGTATTGCTTCCTTTCCACCAGACGTTTCCCCCCGCCCCCGATATCCCCGCGGCAGCTGCCTGAGGTGGGCTCAGGGGGTGCGCGGGAGGTGGGCTCGGGGGGCACGCGGGAAGTTGGTGGCTGGGGGAGGCGAGACTGACGGGCTGGGGCAGGAGGCGCGCGCGGGGGAAGCTGAGTTGGCGCTTCCCCCTCCATCCCACGTTGGGAGCCTGGGGGGGGGGGGAGCAGGCCGACAGGCAGCAGGCCGGACAGCCTGCTTGCCCTGCGCATGTGTGCCGGGACCTCCGTCACCCTGCCTTGCCCTCACAGACCACAAGAGCCAATGAGAGCCAAGGCCCGCCCTGTAGTCAGGCAATGGGAGCCAATGAAAGGCAAAGCCCGCCCCGCAGTCAGCCAATGAGAGAGCTTGACAGGCAATGACAGCCAATGAGATCGCGCACAAACCCACAGACAAACATCGTTTGAGTTTTATATATATATATAGATGATATTCCACTGCTCGCTAGTGAGGTGACTATTTATATATTGCAACGGTGACTTGTAGTTACTAAGTGATGGTAGCACAGAAAAAAAGTTGTGATATTGTGAAAAACACTGAATTATCAGAAAATGTAGTAATAAAAACAAAAGAAGTACTGGAGTTAAAGGACTGTCCAGCATGATAGCTCCAACAACAAAAAAGAAGTAAAAAGTAGGGACAAGAAATGAGTTATAACGGGGTACATCATACACTGTGAGTAACAGCCGACTCCAGCGCCAACCCTGCACTCGGAAACCACTATATGCTTATAACTTCTCTAAGATACGAGCTAAAAGAATGATTGCACCTCTATACCTTAAGTGCAAGAGTATATGGATGAACGAGATTTTCAGGACAGGGGACTCATTAAGTTGCGTTTAGGTTTTCACCAGAAAACACTGAAAAAAACATCACTAATTAATCATCTTGCCGTTTTGGTTAAATGGGATAAAAAACAGAAATAAAGGATCATTTCCTATTAAATTCCCTCTCTTGTGGCAGCCCGTCCATGGGTAGGAGACAAAGGCATCACAGGGAGGAGTATGGACACGTAAAGAAAATGAATGATAGACACCAAATTCAAGTGCGTGTCAATTCTTATTCATTGTTAACACTGATATAAATTGATTACTTGAGATAATGAAAACACAGAAAAATGGAGAGGGAAAAAAAAGAACACAGATTTTACCAAAAAATAAACACAGAATACCGGAATCCCGACTTCTTTGTGGCTACTTCTGTCAGACCTGAGGCAGAACCCTGTGCTGTTAGGAAGCTTGTAACATAAACTATCTGTTGTACCAATAAAAGGTCTCGCATTACCTTCTCCTCCTTTGTTACCTTATTAACCTTTTCAATAGAACATCTGGGAGGTTTCGCAGCTCACTACAGGGTCTAAATTAGCATTTGTAAGGGCCATTCTAAAGTGACTGGCAAGATTAACCCTGTGTTTGCCAGAAAGAACTGTAGAATAGATTTTAGGTTTACAATAAAAAGCTAACTTAAAAAGATTACTTAAACCACCCAAGATGCTAATCAGATAGGTGAGATGTTGCTAATTTTCATAAAGAATCATATTCCACATACTGAATACTGCAGCCAGGAATTTACAAGGTTAACAGTTAAGTACCTAAACTTTGAGTAACAAACTTGCCGCCCCCTGTGTGCTGAATAATAAGGGACTTCCTGTTTCATTGCTTGTTGCTGGTTTCAAGCATGGCGTCTGCTGATCTGAGAGAGGAGCTAACCTGCCCCATCTGCCTGAGCATTTATACCCAGCCTGTAATGCTGAGATGTGGGCATAACTTCTGCCAGGGCTGTATTGGGAGTGTGTGGGATTCCCAGGAGGGATCTGGAGTTTATACCTGTCCTGAATGCAGAAAAAGGTTTCAGGAGCGTCCTGCACTGCAGAGGAACCTGACGCTGTGTAACATAGTGGAGCGTTTTCTATCTACTCAGCCAGAGCAGGAGGAGGCTGTGATCTTCTGCACTTACTGTGACTCCTCTGTACCTGCTGCTAAAACCTGTCTGCTGTGTGAAGTCTCCCTGTGTGATCAACACCTAAAGAAACATAACAAGTCAGAGGAACACGTCTTAACTGAACCGACCACTTCCTTGGAGAACAAGAATTGCTCCATCCACAAGGAGCCCCTGAAGTATTACTGCTCTGAGGATGCTGCCTGTGTCTGTGTGTCCTGCTGCGTGTTTGGAGAGCACAGGGGACACCAGGTGGAGCCGCTGAATGAGGCTTCTGAGAAGAAGAAGGTGAAACTGAGAAATGTGTTGGAGAAACTGACCTCAGAGAGACAGGGGACTGAGAAAAGAGCCCAGAGTCTGCAGGAACAGAAGAGAGAAATGCAAGAAAAAGCAGCCGGGGTAACATACCGAGTCATTGCCCTGTTTAGGGACATCAGGGGACAGCTGGAAGTCCTAGAGAAGCGAGTCCTGAGTGAGATCACCAGGCAGGAAGAGCAGGTTTCTCTCCGAGTCTCTAATCTGATCCAGCAGCTGGAAATGAGGAAGAACGAGCTGTCCAGGGAGATGCTTCACATTGAGGAGCTCTGCAACATCCCTGATCCATTAACTGTCTTACATGGACATGAATCAGACAATGTTGACTTTTGTGATGATGAGGAGGGAGATAATGAGGACAGAAAAAATGGTGATAAAAAGGTTCCTGCCTTCGTGGATTTGAATGATGTTTTGATCTCAGTGACTATACAGAGATTAGCTGATATTGTGACTGATCTAAAAGCAAAGAGAGGGTTCTATGTGCAGGAGGCTTCAGACATATTGCTGGATGTAAATACAGTTGCTAATAACGTATCTGTATCAAGGGAAAGAAAACATTTACGACCAAATACAGCAGAAAGATCTAAGCATTGTCAGGTTTTAAGCACAAGGAGTTTTTCCTCAGGACGACATTACTGGGAAGTGGAGACCAGTGAATTAGGGAGCTGGAGGGTAGGGATTTCCTATCCCAGTATAGAGAGGGAAGGACGTCACTCCTGGATCGGTTGTAATAAGAAGTCCTGGTGTTTGTGTATGTATAATAACAAACATTCAGCGATACATGACATGAATGGGGAACATATATATTCTGAGTCTTCAGTGCAGAGATTAGGAATATACCTGGACTATGAGGCTGGGCGGCTGTCCTTTTATCAGCTGTGTGACCCGATCAGACACTTACACACCTTCACCGCCACCTTCACTGAGCCTCTTCATGCTGCATTCTATGTAGATCTTAATGGCTGGGTCAGAATCAGGAGCTAGGAATACTGATCACTGGCCAGCAGAGCAAATATAATATATTACATAGAAATAAGAATATACTGGGAGGGATTCAGTGAGCTGGGAGAGAAAAGGGAAAAATAGCCAGTTTTTAGACTTCACATATTTTATTCAGTTACACAGAAGGGCCCCTTCAACACTTTGCAATGCAATGTATACATAGATCAGTGTTTCCCAACTCCAGTCCTCAGGGAACCCCAACAGGTCAGGTCTTAAGGATATCCCTGCTCCAGCACCTGTGCTGGATCAGGGATTTCCCTAAGACCTGACCTGTTGGGGTTCCCTGAGGACTGGAGTTGGGAAACACTGACATAGATGATCTTGCATAACTGTCCCGGGGATATCTGATTGTTGTCACAAGTTACTTTGTTTAGTTTCTGTTCTGCGAGAGAGAATATATAAGTAATATAGAATCGTTTACCAATTACATATATATATATATATATATATATATATATATGTTATGCTTTATCAGTAAATGGATATTTACTTTATAATATAAGAATTGTATTATGAAGAATAACATATTCCTGCTTCTCCCTGAGAATGTTTGTCAGACGAGTGTTTATCTCACCGCGTCTCTCATCTCATTTAATAAATGTTATCACAATATTTCTAGGTGTGTGAATACTGTAAAGAAATGTGTCTGTTCCCCGGATATAACTCTGCCGCTGATTTATTTTGGCCCTAGGTGGGACGGCATCTTTAAAGGCACGTGGGATAATAATATAATATCTGATAGTCTTATTAATCTTGTCACCTCCCAATGATCTATTATTTAAATTTTATTATTATCTGTACAGTGATTTCTGCCTTTTTTGTTATGATGCATCCAGGGCCGCAGACAGCTGGCCCAGGACTAGAGTTTGCACTGGGCCCCCCACCCCCAATGTCGGTAGCCTTGCAAGACCCCACTCTATCACTCACACACCCATCTCTCTCTTCCTTCTCATACTCTCCCTCCTTCCTTTCTCCCCCACGCCCCCACCACTCATTCCCACCTCTCTCCCACGCTCCCACCTCTCACCCTCATGCCCCCATATCTCCCCCCCCCCACCTCTCTCCCTCATCTCTCAAACGCTCCCCTCTCACCCTCATATCTCCCCCCCCACCTCTCTCCCTCATCTCTCTCCCACACCCCCACCTCTCTCCCTCACCCCCACTTCTGCCTCACTCCCCAGACTCTCTCCCTCACACCCCCACCTCTCTCCCCCTTACCTCTCTCTCCCTCACACCCCCATCTCTCTCCCCCTCATCTCTCCCTCACACCCCCACACAACTGGAGGACCGGATTTCTGCTTCAGATGCTGAGAAAGGCACGATGCTTGTCATTGCCGGGAAAGAGAAGATCCACCTCAAGTGGTGAAGCAATTCATCCGCTCTTGTTCTGCTTCAGGAAATGACCTCGGGACCCAGTGACGGAGCATATTTGGCCCCGGGTGCAGAACGGCTCTGTTAGACGGCACCAGCAATAGATCATCATACCTCTTAGTTACCCTGTGGACTACTGGGGCCATCAGCGCAAGTGACAGCAAAGATTGAGGGACAAGTATGCAACGTCCTCTTGGATAGTGGATCTCGGGTATCTATTATTTTTAAACACTGGTGGTGTACAGTAGTCTATCTCGGTCCCCCTTGTGGTGTAGTCACTCTACTCCGTCCCCGCTTATGATGGAGTCTCTCTCCACCCTCATGGTGTAGTCTCTCTTTCCCCACCTCTAGTTCTTGATTTCCCCGTGGTTGTGTAGTCCTTCTTTTTGCACCCCCTCATAGTCTCTCTGACCCATCTTGGTTGTGTAATCTATCCCCCCCTCTAATGGATTAGTCTCTCTCCCCCTTATCCCTATGTTGTTTAGTCTCCCCTCCCTTAGCGGTGTAGTCACCCTCCCCCCCTACCTTCCCCTTTGATGTGTGGTCTCCCTCCCCCTTTCCCACTTGTGGTGTAGTCTACCTTACCAACCCCTTGTGGTGAAGTCTCTCTCACTCCCCCCCCCCATTTATAGTGTAGTCTCCTCCCCCCAAGTGGGTGTAGTTTTTCTCTCCTCCCCTCCCACCTTAAACCATGTGGTACAGTTTCTCTCCCTACCCCTTAGCCCTTGTGGTGTAGTCTCTCCTTCCCCCTCTCCCTCAGTGTATTCTCTCTCCTCCCTTCGTAGTGTATTCTCTCTCCCCCTCATGGTGTATTTTCTCTCCCCCCACCCCTCATGGTGTAGACTCTCACCTCCCCCACTCATAGTGTACTCCCCCCTCGTAGTGTAGTCTCTCTTAACCCCCTCATGGTGTACTCTCTCTCTTCCCCTTCTGATGTCTCCCCCCCCCCCCTCATGGTGTCACCTCTCTTCCCCTCATGGTGTAGTCTTACTCCCCCACTCATAGTGTTATCTCTCTCAACCCCCTCATGATGTACTCCCTCTCTTCCTCCCCCCTTGTGATGTAGTCTCTCCTTCCCTCATAGTGTAGTTTCTCTCTCCCCCCTACCCCCACCTCATGGTGTACTCTCTCTCAACCCCTTATGGCGTAGTCACTTCCCCACTCCCTTGTAGTGTAGGATATCTCCCCCTCGTGGTGTAGTCTCTCTCTTCCCCCCTCTCATGGTGTAGTTACTCATCCCTCCCCTTTGTGGTGTAATCTCTCCCCCCCCTTTCCTCCCATGTGAGTAGTCTCTCTACCTCTCCCCTCCCCCCCCCCCCCCATAGCATTTATTTATTTGTTTAAGTAGATACCGGCCTCCACTTAAGGGGCCATAGCAATACTTTACAGTTTGAGAACTACAATTAGATACAGTTATTTTTGTTACATAAGAGACAGGTAAGAAAAGTCAGGGTTATAATAATAAATGGTTGCATTAAATGAACAAAGGTTATACACATTCAGTTTACAGATATTCCATGGACAGTCAGAGATATGGTTATGGGCATAAGTAACATTTATAGACAGGGTTACAATTGTGTTAGTAGAGGTTGGATGGTCCTTCAATGCGTTAGACGAGGAGGTGCCTCAAGGAGCTTACAATCTATAGGCAGGATAAATTGACATTGGGTACAGAGGATGAGAGGGTTGGTGAGTTTAAGAGGCAATAGAGCAGCTGTAACATTACCAAGCGGCACAGAATTTGGGGCGACTCAGGTATTATGACACAGAGATTCTTTGTGGAAATGACAAAAGCAGCATGGCAACATACAGTGCCTCAAGCAGCCATGCAGGGGGGAGGGGCTGATGAACTCCAGTGGGTCTGAAGTGGCTCTTATCCACATGCTGCAAATCCCTTCCACACTGGCTTGGAGGGCAGGGGCAGTGAAGGCATATTACATAGTTACATAGTAATTACATAGTTACATAGTAGATGAGGATGAAAAAAGACATATGTCTATCAAGTTCAACCTGTGCTACATTTAGACAACAGATACTTTATCCTATAACCGTACTTACAGTATATTGATCCAGAGGAAGGCAAACTAAAAACCCCAGTGTCATATCATCTAATGATATCTCATAAGGGGAAAAATAAATTCCTTCCTGGATCCAAGAATTGGCAATCAGACAACTTATTTGGTATATCCCTGTATAACTTTCCTTTCTAAAAAGATGTCCAGCATTTTTTTGGAACATATCTATTGTGTCTGCCATCACAGTCTCCATGGGTAATGAATTCCACATTTTAACTGCTCTTACTGTAAATTTGGGGGTCCCCTCGTTGTGTAGTCTTCCCCTCTCCCCCCCCCCCCTTGTGATGTAGTCTCTTTCCTTTCACGTAATGTAGTCACTTGCATTCCCCTTGTGGTGTACTCTTTCCCCTCACTTGTGTTGTAGTTCCCCTCCCCCTCGTGGTGTCCTCTTTGTCTCCCCCCCTTGTGGTGTAGTCTCTCCCGCCCTTTCCCCCTCATAGGGTAGTCTCTCTCCACATCCCCCTCATGGTGTATTGTCTCTCTCCCCTTCCCTTTTGTAGTGTAATCTCTCTCCTCTTGGTTTGTTCTCCCTCCCCCCTTATGGTGGTCTCTTTCCCGCCCCTCATGGTATAATCTATACTCCCCCGTGGTGTACGCTCCCTCTCTCTTAGTGCAGTCTTTCTTCCGCCATCCCCACTCGTGTAGTTTATCAATCTCTCCTACCCTACACCCTTGTGGTGTAATCTGTCTCCATACCTCCATCATTGTGAAGTCTATCACCCCCCCCCCCCCCCCCCCCCCGGTATAGTTTCTCCAACCTCCCAGTGTAGTCTCCCTCTTCCCATTCCCCCTCCAGTGTAGTCTCTCTCTTCCCATTCCCCCTCCAGTGTAGTCTCCCTCTTCCCATTCCCCCTCCCAGTGTAGTCTCTCTCTTTCCCATTCCCCCTCCCAGTGTAGTCTCCCTCTTCCCATTCCCCATCCCAGTGTAGTCTCCCTCTTCCCATTCCCCCCTCCCAGTGTAGTCTCCCTCTTCCCAATCCCCCTCCAGTGTTGTCTCCCTCTTCCCATTCCCCCTCCCAGTGTAGTCTCCCTCTTCCCATTCCCCCTCCCAGTGTAGTCTCCCTCTTCCTATTCCCCCTCCCAGTGTAGTCTCTCTCTTCCCATTCCCCCCTCCCAGTGTATTCTATCTCTTCCCATTCCCCCTCCCAGTGTAGTCTCCCTTCACATTCCCTTCCCCAGTGTAGTCTCTCTCTTCCCATTCCCCCTCCCAGTGTATTCTCTCTCTTCCCATTCCCCCCTCCCCAGTGTAGTCTCCCTCTTCCCATTCCCCCTCCCAGTGTAGTCTCCCTCTTCCCATTCCCCCTCCCAGTGTAGTCTCTCTCTTCCCATTCCCCCTCCCAGTGTAGTCTCTCTCTTCCCATTCCCCCCTCCCAGTGTATTCTCTCTCTTCCCATTCCCCCTCCCAGTGTATTCTCTCTCTTCCCATTCCCCCTCCCAGTGTAGTCTCTCTCTTCCCATTCCCCCTCCCAGTGTAGTCTCCCTCTTCCCATTCCCCTCCCAGTGTAGTCTCTCTCTTCCCATTCCCCCTCCCAGTGTAGTCTCCCTCTTCCCATTCCCCCTCCCAGTGTAGTCTCCCTCTTCCCATTCCCCCCTCCCAGTGTATTCTCTCTCTTCCCATTCCCCTCCAGTGTATTCTCTCTCTTCCCATTCCCCCTCCCAGTGTATTCTCTCTCTCCGCCCCTGTGCTGTAGTCTCTCTCCCCCCCTCATGCTGTAGTCTGCCTCCTCCCACGGTGTAGTCTCTCTCCCCCCTTCCCCCTGGTGGTGTTATCTTTACCCCCGCCTTGTGACGTAGTCTCTCCCCCCTCCTCACTCATTGACTTGAATGGAGATTTCCGTGCAGATTGCACGGCTCGGTGCTATCGGAGCTTACAGAATAAGCCCCATAGTGTAGTCTCTCTCCCCCTCTCACTCGTTGTGTAGTCTCCCCCTCCCCCTCATGATGTAGTCTCCCCTTTCCCCTTTGTTGTGTAGTCTCTCTCCCCCTCTCACTCGTTGTGTAGTCTCCCCCTCCCCCTCATGATGTAGTCTCCCCTTTGTTGTGTAGTCTCTCTCCACCTCCCTGATGTGTAGTCTCTCCTTTCCCCCTCTCATAGTGCAGTCTATCACCCCCTCCCCCTTTGTGGTGTAGTCACCCCCCTCCCCCACCTTGTAGTGTATTCTCTCCCTCCCCCCTCATTGTGTAATCTCTCTCCCCACCCTTGTGGTGTAGTCTCTCTGTCCCCCCTTGTTGTTTAGTCTCTTTCCTTCCATGTGGTGTAGTCTCTCTCCTCCTTTGTGGTCGTCTCCCCCCCTTACCCACTTTGTGTAGTCACCCCTCCCCCCTCTTCGCCCTCATGATATATGGGGGGTGTATTTTTTAATATGTATTGTAGGGGTGGCTTCTTTGTAATATGTATTTGGGGGGGGGGGTCTTTTGAATATGTATGGAGTGGTGGGGGTCTTTAATATGCATTGGGGTGTGTGTTTTGTAATATGCATTAGGGGGCGGGTGTATTTTTTAATATGTATTTGGTAGTGGGAGTGCATTGTTAATATGTATTTGCTGGTG